>NW_020173955.1:4108668-4182991 GCF_003031525.2 Neophocaena asiaeorientalis asiaeorientalis | reverse complement strand
ACCACCCCTGCCCGAGGGCAGCTGTCCCTTTTATCAGCAAAAGCCCTTTCCTGACAACACATCTGTCCAGCACAAAGCTTCACCCTGTCCAGTGATTCGGTTACCTGAAGCATTTGCATCCTTGATCAGTGCAAGGGCCTGAAACATACGTGTCTATAAAGAGCCAGCAGAGGCAGAGTATCTCCTTTCAGAAGACTACTATCCACTAAGAATGAAATCTAATATTTAAAGGGCATGACACCCCGTTCATACTAGATTTCATTAATCAGTGTTTTCGTGGAAAGGATAAATCCTTTATGCATGCCTTTTTCCTGATTTTTTCCCCCATTTAAAAACTGCAATGCTTATTTTTCTTCCCTGCTATTAGCTCACAGAGACCCACTACCGTGAACCCTGCTTCCTTGCCTCCCAAAACTCACCCTTACTCATTCACACTGAGGGAATGAAGTTCAGTCAAGAAAAGAGGGGTAGAAAGAGAGACAGAAAAGTGTTCTAGTTAGTTTTAAGCATGTTTCATTAAATAAAACCTTTGCAACCCCTGAAAAAAATAGAGACTGTCACTATAATTACGAGCCTATACTTGGCATGTGAGTGACCAATACGTTCAATGCCTCAAGAATATTAAGTAGGAGATCACAGCCTTCGCTTGGACACTCACTAAGGACTATATTACTGACATTGAACATGATGAGAATGGCATTGCTACGACAGCCACAAAACCCACACTTTTAGGTGAAGTTCAGAAAAGAGGAATCACTGGTATCCTTCCTGAGAGATGTTGACCAAAGAATATGCTGATTTTTTTTTCTACCTTTTCACATAGACTCTTATGTATCTGCATATGGCATTGAAATTGCAATGAAGCAATGAAGATCAGCACCAAAGTACTTAATCATGTCGCTAAGGACGGAAGAGTCTAACAATGCCCAGGACCTCGGAATGAACCAGAAGCACTTTTCAGATGTCTAAACACCTATGACTGTGCTAATACTTTTCTGCTGCATGTTCCCTTCAATTTATGGAATAGTGAAGACCCAACAAATTGTTAAATAATGCCCCATTTCCTCATTAGCTTCAAATGTTATTCCCATTGTTGAGTAAATATCTTGGTTCCTGAATAACACTTTTTAAAATATGCAACAAATAACACAAATATGGGAAAACAATATGTACAAAGATGCTTATCACAATATGCTTTATAACGGTGGGAAACTGGAAGCAATCAAAATGATAACAATAGGTAAGTTGTTAAGTGAATACACTGCAATGGACCATCATGCAGCCATTAGGAGGATAAAGACCATACAGCAACATGGAAAAATGCAAGTGACACATGCTAAGCGGGAAAGGGACTGGAAATTGTACTGCACTGTGATTACAACTAGATAAAAGCATACATACAAAAAAAGACCAGAAGGGAATAAACAAAACTAACAATTGTGTTAGGGATTATAGATGATTATTTTCCCTTATCTTTACTTCTCAAACTATCAGTAATGTTACATGTCTTTTATAATTTAAAAAATAAATGGAAAACCCAGCAACTTTTTAAGATCTATTATTTTTTAAAGTAGCTATAATTTTGAAATTAAAAAAACAGTAATATGCAAAATATTCTAACTATATGAAGCCCTAATTAAGATGTTCCACATGGAAACAGCAGCCCTGGCAGGGTGAGCATCACCCCACAATGCTGCTCCCACCACTAACACACATCTCAGGGAGAATTCCCTTCTGCAGACTCTTCCACTGACTCAGATTTACAGGCCTCTTTCTAGATATTTTCACTCCACCTGAACAGTTTATTTCAATATAATCATTGGATGGGAGAAAGCAGCAGTAGCTGAAACTGAGGGCTGGAAAGTCAGAATTCTGCTTAACCACAGATGCTGGCGTCCAGCTGGCTGGCTGCAATGAAGCTGCTTAGGGGTGGACACTGGAATAGCCACACAGGAGAGATAAGAGGCTGGGAAGAATGAGCCTAGCAATTTAAAATAAACCTGAATCTCCTTAGCTCTGTTGAATAAGATCCCAGGATACTGAAACAACTTGCAGCTTTGGCCTTGGATCTGCCGTGTATGATCTTTGAAGAATTAAAGAATGAGAATAAAAGGGTCAGAACTCTGGTAGGGGCCAATTTTACATCCTTGCTCCAAACAGCACCTCTTAATGTTCTAGTGGATCATGCCCACTTCTTGACCAGAATTCATTTCCAAACTACAGCCTTCTGCACCCCACAGAAAAGTGTATACCTAAAATTTATCTCATGGGCAGCTAATAATAATCTACAGGCATTAGCTAACAGTAATAGATTCTGAATTACATAAAGAGACAATAGATAACCAAAAGCTTACCTAGCAAGATGTCCCACTCACTTGGCAGCACTTCTTGTACTTCACATTAAATCGTACAGGTCACATGTTGCTGCATCAAAAAAACCATAATTTCTGTAGTCTTAGGTGAGTAAGACTTATGTTCCCACATAAGCTGTAAATGCTAACCACTTTTTAAGACGATGGCCTCCCTTTAGGATTTGACTTCTTGCCATGACACTTTTGATAACTTTATCAACCCCAGCGTATTAAAATATTCAAGCTTGTAAGCATCAACTATCTAACACTGATTCGTGAGTCTAATCCTAAAACTAGCTCTTTAGGCTGTTTTAGCTACTTTTATATGCAACCTGAGTACACGACAATATCACATTCAGTTTGGAAGGCAGACCTTATAAAGTGTGAAATCTTTTAAGACACCATAGGAGTGCACAAAACAATTATTAATAAGCATTGCACATATTTTTAAATGTGACTCTTTTGCTGGCCTTCTTCCTCATCTCAGTGCTCCTGGTATCACTTCTTTAGTCAATACAGTAAGTCATTACAGCCATGTCTGCCCAGGGAAATGGAAGGAAGAATTCAGGTCTTCCTTTTTGGGTGCAAACCCCAGACAGCCCCTAAATTAAGACAGAGAGGCAGAGGACAGCAAGAGTCATCTCCCCAGAAGAGTAATTTATTTTGGCTTTAATGAGAGTCAAGACAGTCCCCACACACTTGCTTGGCATGAGCAGAGTTTAAGAACTTAGAGCAGTTCCTGAAATAAGCACGAAGGACATCTTCTCATACCACACCTGAACCACCTGTTTGCTAACTTCCTCCTTAGACTCTCAAGTTTTTGCAAGTCTTTGCCTGAAACAGCTTCTTAAATCTTCAGTTAAATCAAGTGCCACCTTCTCCCTATAGAAACCTCAGCCCGTCCAGGGTCAAGGCAAAGGGTTACTGCTGAAAGGAGGCACCAAGTTGGAAGGACACTTGGGGACTCTTCACTCTAGTGGTAGCCACCAAATCACCAGAGGAGCCTGTGACCCAGCCCCAGAGATTCTACTGCAGTGGAACTGAAAGCCCCCCAGGCGCTTGTGCACACACAACGTCTCTGTCACAGGTGGCCCAAGCACAGCACTTTGAGAAACAAGAATGTACTCCAATATCCTCTGAGGCTCAGAGAAGTTGCCAAAGACACATAACCTGTTGGCAGTGGAGTTAGGAGCAGTATTCAGATCTGTAGACTCCTGCCACATCCTACTGCCCCAGGGAGCGAGAGGAAAAGCAATTACAGCTGGAGGCCGGGCAGGAGCAGGTAGCACTACCCTCCCCAGTGGATACCAACATGCGCTGTGGAGTTTGGAACCTGGAGCAGGCACTTGGTGCCAAGGGGTCATAATACCACCTTTAATGATGCCTATGGCTAACCTTCCCCACAGGAGCCACAGCAACAAAACTCTTTTCTAGGCACCTGCATTTGATCTAATATCTGGATAGAAGTGGCCATCTGGGGCTGGCTTAGCAGAACCATAAAATCCAGTCCCAGCTTCACCGAGTGTCAGCCATGTAACCATGAGCAAGTCACTTACCTTCTCTTCGGCTTCTGTTTGCCCATCTGAAAAATGAGCCTAATGCCTACTTTTCTGATTCATTGTGAGAATCAAATGAGGTCACGATATGTCCTCTGAAAATTAAAATCTTTTGGAAGCATAACGTCCTATCTAGTATTCTCATACTCTTATGGATCCTGTGCAAAACTAGAAGGAATATACCCTCTTCTACAACAAGAATTGGATAAGACAGAGCTTCCCCAAACCACCAGAATTGCTCATATTTTCTAGGAAGCCTAAAGGCTATGGCCAGTGTACACAGTATCAATGCAGACCCGTGGTAAGCAGAACAGAAAGGATGAAGCCTTTAGAAGGCACTTGGGATGCATTCAAACTTGGACCCCAAGGCTTTGTTGACTTCCTATATCCAAGAGTCACAGCCGCAGGACTGGGGTTTATCTGGTCCTCTTAGCCCTGATCAGAGCCAACAGTCGTAATGATTCTGGGGTCCTTCGATGGCTCTCCTCCCCAGCTATATAAACACATGGTTCTGAGGCACTTCCTTTGCCTCCTAAACCAGCACTCACAAACGCATTCCATGCAGGATTCCAATTCATCAATTTTCTGCCTGCATTTGCATGTTTGAAATGAGGAAAATATTTTAGATCTCTGTTTTTTATTCCAGATGGAATCTGTTTGTAAAAACCCAGAACTCCTTTCAGAGGCCATTGAGAGGTAGAAGAAGGTGAGGGGGTGGGGCTTCTGGGAAGGCTCTGGGGCCCCAACTTCCTCTTCAAGTAGAGCAGCTGTACTTCTACCTAATCGGGCTCCCACAGAAGGCTTCGTTTTGTTAATTTTTTTTAAAAGTCATGAAAACCAGTCATCTTATCCAGTCCCCTGGTTTAAAGGGGAGGAAATCACATTGGAGAAAGGTTAACTGATATTCCAACCTTCTCCCTTAGTCACTTGCCCAGGCAGGAGAACAATGGGAAATTCTGCTTCCAATGGAAGGGCTTCCTGCCAGGGTCTTCGGTCTCAGTGCAAGCTGCTATGCGTGGCAGCAGCTGGGTGGCTTCTCCTGTCTGTCCCCACATCTGGTAGCTCTTAACAGTGGCCACCTCCAGTTCCAGCTCATCAGTGCCTCCCCAGGGCCTCTCCTGGGGCACTCCAGTTAACAGCTGGGATGGCATCTCCAGAGTTCCTCATCTCCTCTGCCAGCTCGTCTGGCCCTCTGGTTTCTGGGTAGCACCATCTTTACAGAATCAGCCCCTCTCTAGGACTCTTTCAAAGGACAGTTCTCAAAACAACATGAAAATAAAAAACACCCACAAAACTTATTAATGACTCTGTGAAGTGAATCCGGGGAAGCAAGTCCACGTAAGGAACCCTGGCTGTCACACTTAGTTGCCCCCTCAGGGCCCAGGCCTGCTGATTCTCCTTAGCTCAGGGTGTGTACCAAGGTCTCCAAAGCTGTCCTCCCAAGGGTTGTAGGGGGAAACTTTATACTATTATATCTATGTTACATTTGTTGAGCATGGTAATAGTATTGTGATTATGTAGGAACATGTCCTTATTCCTAGAATATGTAGTCTGAAGTGTGTTTGTGTGTGTGTCTTTAGATGGGGAATGTAGGGAGATATAGGCTGAGAAAGAAAGAGGTAAAGCAAATGTAGAAAAATGTCAGGTGGTGAATCGTGGTGAATGGTATATAAATGTTTATTGTACACGTCTTTTAACTTTTTCTTAGGTTTGACATTTTTCCAAATAAATGCTTGGGGATAGGGGAAGGAGGTCTTATACAAAGGCACATTTACCCTGAAGTGGATGAAGCCTAAGTGTCAGGGTCCCTCACTATATGGAGTCCTTCCAAGACACTGGTAGGTTAATGAGGGTCATCAGGGCCTCTCCTGGGGCACTCCAGTTAACAGCTGGGATGGCATCTCCAGAGTTCCTCATCTCCTCTGCCAGCTCGTCTGGCCCTCTGGTTTCTGGGTAGCACCATCTTTACAGAATCAGCCCCTCTCTAGGACTCTTTCAAAGGACAGTTCTCAAAACAACATGAAAATAATATGTTGGGTCCCTCACTATATGGAGTCCTTCCAAGACACTGGTAGGTTAATGAGGGTCATCAATGTAAAGAGTAGGTAAGATGAGTTACTATACCAGAAAACCTGAAACACCCTGAAATCTTACAGCTTACATACAAAGCAAACTGGATAGGGGTTGTTCCAAGTTTGTCAACAACCTAAAAAGTTATGACATTACCAATTACAAGCAGCAAAGCTGACATTTTCTTAATTGTCAATAATAAAAGACAAATTTCTATCAGCCACATTAGAGAAAGACTAAATTATCTTTCTATTCTCTCTGTAGAAAATATTACAAAATTGTTGTGTACAAAGAGGTGAACAAAGAATATAGAAGGAAAAGTATCATAGAAGTATGTCAAGTAATTAATTCAAAATATTGTTAGTTTTCTAGATTTTTGTCATGTTTATAGCATTTGTCAGCATGTTTAATAATTATATAATTTGATTTATTTTTTCCTTCTGTATATGAATTCACTTTTAGAGCCTCCCTCCTTCTAAAGTGCATGCTTTGTTTCCCAAACATGTTGATCACACAAATATATGACAAATATCAATACATGCAGCCTTTTTTCAAAGCAACATCTTTTGGGTTTAGGGTTCCTTGGAACACATTTGGAAACACTGCCCCAGAGCAAAGTTGCTTCCTTTTATCCACATCTATCTATCATGGTAGCTGCACTGTAGCATTTGATTTCCAGAAAGACATTTATTTCAAGAGTTTACTTAAAGCAAATAAACTATATTTTTCATTGATCTTATATTTACATACAATCTGCTTCATATAGCCACATTCATTAACCCAGCCAATTAAGGTCCAAACAGCACTGTGAGGGAGGCCAGACAGGTAATAAGAAAGGATTTGCCCCAGGTCCCACTTCACAAACATCCACCTCCATCTCTCCAGCCTCTGTTTGGCTACTTCAGTGTCCCACAGGAGTAAACCGAGGCAAGGGGGCTGGAGGTAACTTTTCTTAGAACAACAAGGCATAGGATCTGGGTTTCCATTTTGTGGTTTACTGTCGAATTGGTAAATTATTTTAACAGGCTCGATTTCTGTGGCCTGCTTGTCCTTTGACAACTTGTGTTCAGTGCCACCTGGGGGAGAGACACAGAAGACTAGGGCTCACATATGGGAGAGAGGGGAGTGAGTATGAGGGTTCACCCTTCTTTGCCCTCCCCAAAGTGAAGACAATTCATCCTTTTCCCCCAATGGAAAAGGATCAGTCTTTGACATTTTGCATTATAGATAACGCCAAAGAGGTAGCCCTAAATGCTAAAGGAAACTTTCAGAAAGAAGTGCAGCTTTCTATGGGTCCCTCTTCCTAACCATCCTGCATCAGCAGAACAGAGACCAGACACAGCTTCCGGGCCCATGAAAGAACTGGAGGGACAGAGCCCCATCACAGTGCTCACTTTGCATTAAATTCTCCTGCTTTGACATGGAATTCCAGGGGCAGGAAGGGGAACCCTTCTGGTAAAAATTCCAGAGCTGGGCTTCCCTGGTGGCTCAGTGGTTGAGAGTCCACCTGCCGATGCAGGAGACACGGGTTCGTGCCCTGGTCCGGGAAGATCCCATGTGCCGCGGAGCGGCTGGGCCCGTGAGCCATGGCCGCTGAGCCTGCGCGTCCGGAGCTGCAACGGGAGAGGCCACAACGAGAGGCCCATGTACCACCAAAAAAGAAAAAAAAACTCCAGAGCTAATGCTCTAATACAAAACCCAGTAACAACAACATAATAATAATAATGGTAAAATAACCATCATTTATTAAGCCTTTTCCCAGCCACCTTAGATACTTTCCATGAATTATGTCATCCCCTATAAAAAAAAACTAGCAAACACTTCTTCAAACACTAGGGTAAGAGGGTTCCATTCAAGTGGTAAAGGGCACAGAGCATTGCTCTGCTTTGACTCATGTCAATAAGTAGGTAGAGCGCTCCCCTGGTGGCACAGTGGTTAGGAATCTACCTGTCAATGCAGGGGACACGAGTTCGAGCCCTGGTCCAGGAAGATCCCACATGCCGCAGAGCAACTAAGCCCATGTGCCATGACTACTGAGCCTGCGCTCTAGAGCCCGCGAGCCACAACTACTGAGCCAGTGTGCCACAGCTACTGCAGCCCACGCGCCTAGAGCCCGTGCTCCGCAACAAGAGAAGCCACCGCAATGAGGAGCCCACGCACCGCAACAGAGAGTAGCCCCCGCTCGCCCCAACTAGAGAAAGCCCGCACGCAGCAACACCCAGCGCAGCCAAAAGTAAAATAAATAATTTTTTTTTAAAAATAAGGAGGTAGAGGAAGCTGACCCCTATGGTTGGGAGTCATCCCCACTCCCCCACCCCTCACCCCACCATGGCCTCTCCACTAAACACTCAGAGGACCAGCGATGGTGAATACATAGGCTGTGCACTGGTCACACTCAGATATTAAAGTCGACTAATAAGTAAGAAATATAATAATTATACAGTTGATACATTATGCATTTTTATTTTACTATTTAGACAATTCTGAAGTTTATACAGGTAAAATAGAAATTCACTCCTCACTTCCTCTCCTACTGTTAACAGCTCAGTGGGTATCCTTCCAGATTTTCCATATATATGCATGGAAATAATAATGGCCTAGACTGGCTCAGAAACCCTGCCTCCAAGATCATTTTTAGGAAAGAATGACTAGGAAACATTTCTGGAAAAGATAAAAAGGGTCAGAGACCAGTGTCACCACTTCATCCCTAATCATGGCTCCAAGGGATCTACCTCAGATCATATTTCCTAGAAACAGACTCCGTGAGATTTGGGTGCAGAGCAAATTGGGGAGCATGCTTGGAAATAATACCTGTAAGAGAGAGGGGGAAACAGAAAAGGACAGGTGGGAGAGTTGAATTGTGTGATGCAGCTGTCGCCTTTGTGACAATCCCGTAGGGAACTCAGGAGTTGAGATGCCCTTCTGAGTTGCCCCAGTTAAGGCAAGGGAACCAGGCTTTCCTATTCTCAAGTAACTAATAATTGGATGCAGGGAGCCCTTGGGAGAAGGAGTAAGATTGGGCAAGGCAGCTTCCTTCTTCCAGGGCTGGTTCCAGAGAGAGTACAGCTGTGAATCAGCAGGAGCCAACATCTCTTGGTTTTGAAGGGGGAGCTGGGAAGCCTACCGCAGCATATACTACAAGACCCTCAGATATTCCAAAACATTCTCTTCTAGAAAAAATGTTTCTCTTCTAGAAAGGATGAGGAGTAAACAGGAGGGGAAAAAAACTTGCTGAGTGAACAGATAAGAGAATGCTACAGCCCAAATGTTGACACAGCTCCTGAATCCAAAATGCCAAGGCTCATACCTAATGTTCCCACGATTTCCAAGAATATTGCACTATGCCATACCCTGCATAACAACACACACCGGACCTAACTACAGTTGCCAATAAGGAATGGCTAGGATGGCATTTTCCTCTCCTTTGGCCCAGAGCACTGAATTCCACTGGACAAGTTTCACCTGTATGATTGGAAATGAAAAAAAAAAAAAAAAACAACTCTTTTCTTTATGAACAATAATAAAAACAATTCTAGGAGGGGAGATAGAGCAATGCAAAGCTTTCTTGGAAATCTCATTGCTGCACCAGGAGCAGATGTCCTGGGGCACAAGTTCAGTCCTGTTCTATCCCAAATAGCACTTCGGCACACGTGGATCCAGAGCTCCTGGTGATCCTGCTCGCCCAGCTGTTTTCTTTCCTTCTAGCCTCAGCAAGGACACCCAAACCTTCTGAGGGCAGGACCAGCTACAACACAGAGCTGGGACCCCAGTCAGCTGGACAGTGTTTTGTGTCCAACTACATCAACACTGGTATTCTTTGGGTGATGCTATATCAGAAATGTCATGCTGATTGCATTTTTCTACAAACACTCATAATGAATGACAACTAACCCTTCCTAAACCAGGCCTAGGCTGGCATGCTTTCCAATGAAACACTCCAAAGTTCCTTCAAGTGGGATTTCTATCCAGTAAGAAGTGTCCAAAATTGTCATGACTGGCGTCAAAATAACACAACCATTATCAGTATTCATGGTAAAAGTGGCCAGTAAATGTGCCTCTGGGTCTTAGGCTCATGGTCTACAAAACGGGCAGCTGTGTGCCTGCACTGAAACTGAAATAACAGGTCAAAGAACAGACAGCATTCCTTTCAGCATTTGGGAAGACGGACTCTACAAATAAAAGGTAGAATTAACTGATCAACTTTGTAGCATGACCTTGTCCATCAGTTCTAGAACATGAGAGATTTCCATTGTGATGGTACAACTACCACTGAACAACTCATTGCATGCATTAATTCAGCCACTAAAGGCCTCTTTCCCCATAAGTTCATATAAATACAAATCTGCTTCTGGGGCTCTAGGACAGTCAGGGAAAGGTTAATATTTGGAGATTTATCTTTAAACATTTTTAATCCACTTTTTTACAAAGATTGGCAGAGCACTTGGCAAACTGTCCCCTTACCAGTGACTTATGAGGGACAATACTACAAAAAAATAGGGACCAACGTGTCTCAGACATCCCTGACTGATTTCTTCTGCAGCAATCTTACCTTCCAAGGGGACAAAGGACAGGCCCTACTCTACTGTAGTTAACAAGTGCAGAGCACCCACCTGGACCAGGCACCATTTGAAGCCGTTCAGCATTAAATCCTCACAACAATTCCAACTTACTACTGTTATCCCCAATTTTCAGATGAGAAAATTGAGGAACAGAGAAGTTAAGGGACCTAGTAGTCAGTGTCAGAGCTATGATTCAGAGATAAGCATCTGACTCAGGAGTCTGTGCACATAAACTCGATGCTATCCTGCCTCCAGAATGGAAGCAAGCATCTTCCAAGAAGTGCTTTTACTTTCAATCCTTTAGTTGCCTTTACTTTCCAAATTCCCTTTGAGACAGGCAGAGCCGAGGTTACCCATTTCGTGAAGACACCAGACCTACATGACTTAACTGAGTCACAGAATTAATCAGTGATTGGACAGAGAATGGAACCTAATACAACACACAGCACAGATCTTTACAATTCAACCAAGCAGACAAAAAACCAACAGACTCAAATCTGTTCCCTATCAGCAGACACCTGGACATGCTGGACAAGTGCAGGAGGTGATTGCTAAGCTCAGACCCATTATAGCCCCAAGGCACATCGCCTCCTCCCTCTAATTCATCCTGAGCAAGGCACTGAACCCATCTGGGCCTCCTTCTAGTTGCAATGACATGAGTCAATTCATTTCGAGGACAAAACAATAATAAATATTTGCATTATCCTTAATCATTTCCAAAACATTTCAAACACATCATCTCCTTTAGTCCTAACAGCACTACGAAGGAAGTTTTGTAGTGTTCATTCTAGAGATGGAGAAACCAAGACTCACAAAATATGTCATCTATCCAGTCCCATGCATAACTCAGTCTTAATGTTTGATCCTGCGCTCTCTCCACTGTGCTCCTGCAACTGTATTCTGGTTCAAGATCCAGCAGTTGAAGACCATGGTCAAAGAGAAGGCTGGGGAAATCTGAACCTGCCATCAAACCAGGAACTGTTCATCCCCAACACTTCAACGCTTCATTGTCAAATAAAAAGAATGTTGATTTCCATTATTTAACCAAATAGGATCCATTCCATGAACATTCCAACTGCTAATCAGACTTGATGAATGACAAAAGGACATTGTTTTCCACATTTTTAATCTGTTCTGCTGGACTCCCAACCCACAGGTGAAAACTCTGAGGGACCCCAAGATGCCAGTGGTCAACTTGTGCAAATCAAGTATTTTGTGATCAAAAGACTGAACTACTCTAATATCCAACTTTTTTTGTAACTGAAACACCACTGGCCACCAAAATCTAATGGTTCTTTATATTATTAGGTCATTTATTCCCCCCAGCAGCCCTGTGAGGTGGATACTATTGTTATCCCCATCTTTACAGATAAGAAAACTGAGGCACAGAGAGATTCAGTGACCTGCTAGTCAATGTCAGAGCTGTAATTCAGGACTCTGATGTGGTGGACTCTGGAATGCTCAGTTAGACAGAACTTCTTCAGTACAATTCTCTAGGATTTTAGTTGGTTTGGGGATAGAGAATGTTTTGTTCTACTTTTTAAGTTTCACTATTTATCAATAGAGTTTATCACCATATCTTATCACTATAGTGGCTCATAAGGAGACCTCTCCCCACTACCATTAAAATAGAAATCTTCTTGGAAGGGCCAATGTCGAAAACCCTTATCAGTTATGAAGTAGTAAAAAATAAAAGAAATAAGGAAAAATATAGCCTCTGGAGAGACTTGGCAATGCCCGGAGGTGACAAAAGGAAGAGAAAGAATAGATAGTAAAGGTGAAAGTTTTCCAAAAACAAATGTTACCTCTATTCTCTACCCCAGCTCTTTACAGCATAGCACATACCTCTATGAATGAACATTCTACTTACGAACTAGAAAAACACAGAAGCTGTGACTGAGTGAGTCCAAAGATGCAAAGTCCAAGGACCTGACTCTCTCTTCCCCTCCAAGCCAGGTGAGTTGCTATCCTTCTAAACTCTTGGCCTCCACAAGATCATCCCCTACCCCTTGATGTAAAGACGCGTCACCATGCCTCTGGTGGCAGCCCTCCCAATCTTAGATGGCCAGGCCCAATCTTGCAGCCCACCCCTCAGCAGACCTGGTCTTCCTGGAGAACCCCACAAAGAGGGCATCCCACGTTTTCAGCTGCTGCTGCTAATTACCCAATACTTCTTTTTCTACTTCTTGGTAGTTTATTTTATCAGGCTATCTTATTTCCATGTACGTGGGCCACTCAAATACTTTTTTGAACAAGGCAAAATGTTAGTAAGTATAAAAGTTAAGGCTGCCGAAGAACTGACAAGACGGCAAAAGTAGGGCACAAGCAGCAGACCTTCCGCAAGTTCACCTACCGCAGCGTGGACCTCGATCAGATATTGGATGTGTTCTACCAGCAGCTTATGCAGCTGCACAGCACATGACAGCATCAGATGCTGAACAGAGGCCTGTGGAGGAAGCAGCATCCTTGCAGAAGTGCCTGCACAAGGCCCAGAAGGAGGCGCCGCCCGAGGAGAAGCCGGCAGTGGTGAACACACACCTGCGGGTCATGATCATTCTGCCTGAGAAGGTGGCCAGCATGGTGGGCATCTACAACCACAAGACTTTCAACCAGGTGGAAATTAAGCCTGAGATGATCGGTCACTAGCTAGGCATGCTCTGAATCACCTACAAACATGTGAAGCAGGGCCGGGAGCCACTCACTCCTCCTGCTTCATCCCCCTCAAGTAGCCTGCTTGGCCAACCAAGGCACAGTTTTCTCTTTTTTTAAAAAAAAAACCAAGGTAAATAGGTAAGTAAATCACACCACCAACAAAGGCAGAAGTAATAATAATAGCAATAATCACAAGAGAACAACCATTTATAAAGTGCTCCCTGCATGCCCTGTACTTTCCATACCTGATTGCATTTCATCTTCTCAACATGCCTTCAAGGTAAGTATATTTTACAGATGGGAAAACCGAGGCTTAAAGGCATTAAGTAACATGCCCACATCAATCAAGAACTACGAATGCCCAGTTCCACCTGCAGGTCTGTCTCTCTCCAAAGCCCAGGCTCTTTACTAATATCCTAGACTCCTTGATCCACTCTACAGCCAGGTAGGCTTTGCATATAGGAGTACATTTCTGTTTTGTTTCTACCCTATTATACTGGTGGGGTCTAGAGAGGTTTACTCCCTTGCCCAAGGTCTCATGGTGGTGTGGACAGAAACAGAGCCTCACATCCTCTGATTTCTACTAAAAACACTCATTCCCCTCTACCCTGATGCCATATACTCCCCTGCCTATCCAACTGGCCCTGCCTGACATCTCTCACAGTGGCCTGGGACTGCACGCGTCTCTCAATAGACAACATGCTCAAAGTGCCCTCCCTTCCCACGCCCCTTTGAAGCCCTGGAAGGAACACATAGTGATCCACTCCTATCCAGATTCCCAGCTGCTGAGGCCCACGGGCTCATGTCAAGAGCTCTGGGGATCTACATCTACCCAGAGCATCTGAGAAAAAGCCCCTGCTCCAAGATTCCAGGTGTGGTCACAGGAGAGTATTTTCTGCTACGACCCACCCAGACCTGCCAGCAGCGCCCATGCTGGGCAGCAACCACTCTAAGGACAAGAAGGATCAAGTCTCTACTCTGCCCTAACAAGCTCTTTGAAGTCTCTGGGCCTCCCTTTTATCCTTTGTAAGGCTTAGCAGGCTACTCCAAGGGCAGTCCAGTAATCAGCCCCAAGGCATTACCAGGGAGCTTTTTAGAATTGCAGACTTTCCAGCCCCAGGCCAGGACTGCTGCATTCAATTGTGCACTTTTAATAAGATCTCTAGGTGATTCGTGTGAACAGTAAAGTGTGAGATACACCAGCTGAGACCATCTCCATGTCCTTCCCAAGACCTAAATTCTGGTCTCAAAAGGCGGCTCGTGGCTCAATTTCCAGACCTCAGGTTTGAGATGCCTCTTGGAACTGGGGGAATCCAAGCTTCTAATCAGGAGTGGTCAGAAGCAGAGTCACAGAAGGCGTCTGTGAAACCCAAGCTCTTGGACAGGCAATGCGGGACCACGGGGCGGGCGAAGGAGCCGGTTCATGTTTTCCATAGGCGCGCTGTGTGTGCCAGCTGAGGTCTTTAATGTAAACCCTCCTGTGCTCCGACCTAAACAATGAGCATAATTATGGGCTCGCTTACCCCCTTCAGATGCAGGGCTTGGGTCGGCCCTCCACAGGGTCCTGCAGGAGGTCCTATTTCTGAGTCGGGGGGGCAGGGGGGCTCTGGTTAACCAGAGCAGACCCGACTCTGAGGGGCAAAGTTGACATACCAGCATAATTACACGTAGGTTGACCATATTTACTGCAACTCTGTTGTTCTAGAATTTCAAACAAAGACTGAATCCTAGGAAAACACACCACTAAAGAGAAGCAGATTGTCCTGAGTGATTTATTGAAGAACAAAAGCGAGGGGAAGAAAGAGAAGAGGATTATCAGAGACTCGCACATACTTCCCTTTCCCCTGCCTGGTCTAAGGAGAACACGCAGTGACCACCGCTTTCCCACCCTCCCCAACGGAAAGGCCTCAAAACACTGACATTTTGCTTTTTCTAAGTCATGCTTTCACGTGGCCACATCAAATCCCTTAAACCCATCTAGACTCATCAGAAGAGAGTGGGCAAGTAGCACTGTCAGGACAGAGATCCCCCTCTTCCCTTCTGACTCACTTGACTCTCCCCCCACACCCTCCTACAGGACATACACTTACATCTCATACGGATCTATTTCAAATGAACAGAAAATCAACCAAGGCTGGAATTTGGCTTTAGAGAAGCCAAAACATCAGGTCAGGTGTGTGACTGGCCTTTAACTTTGGGAGGTTATGGAAGGCTTTGAAGAGCTGCCAGCACTGTTTGGCCTCAGCTCTGTCCCATGTAAATACATAACTGTTATGGAAAGCAGTGGCATTTCCAACGCACAATTCAGAGCTTTCACTGACCCAGCAATGACGGGAGGCGGCAGTTGGAAATCTTCACCGTTAGGAAACAGCACCTCCCTTCCAAAATTAAAACCTCTATATATGCAATTTAGGTGACTCTGAGATCAGGGCCACAAGGATCTCAGGGCCCTTGCTTGTAGTTGCCACCCGGTTAGGGACTGAATTTTCACGCGTTGAAGCCCTAGCCCCCAGTGTGACTGAATCTGGAGGTAGGGCCTTTAGGAAGGTAATTAAGGTTCAATGAGGTCATAAACATGGGACCCTAATCCGGTAGGATTTATGTCTTTATAAGAAGAACAAGAGATCTCTTTTTCTCCATGTACACACAGAGAAGAAGCCATGTGATGACACAGTGAGAAGGCATCTACCAATCCAGGAAGAGAGGTCTCACTAGAAATCAGCTCTGACAGCATCTTCATCTTAGACTTCCAGCCTCCAAAACTGTGAGAAAACAAAGTTCAGTTGTTTAGGCCTCCCAGTCTGTGATACTTTATTATGGCAGCGCTAGCGAACTAATACATACACCACCCCCACGCCAACACATACACACACACAATTACAATTATAACTCCTCAGCCAGGGAAGGCTTATCAAGTGCCTACCAAGTGCCCGACAAAAGAAACAGGAGAGGGCTTCCCTGGTGGCGCAGTGGTTGAGAGTCCGCCTGCCGATGCAGGGGACACGGTTTCGTGCCCCGGTCCAGGAGGATCCCACGTGCCGCGGAGCGGCTGGGCCCGTGAGCCATGGCCGCTGAGCCTGCGCGTCCGGAGCCTGTGCTCCGCAGTGGGAGAGGCCATGGCAGTGAGAGGCCCACGTACCACCAAAAAAAAAAACAAACTAAAAAAAGAAACAGGAGATAGATTTCCTGTCCTCATAGAGCTCAGGACATCTTCAGCTAGACAAGATCAACCCTGAAAAACAAATTGGAACAATACAAGAGGGGATTTGGGTGGAGCAGAGCAGCTGATAGACCATTATGTAAGAGGGTCACCAGGTAGGAAGCAGAGAATCATTCATTACAAACGTACATGATAGTTACTGGAAGTTTCTTTGTTTTCTTTTTTTAAGTTGCCCTAAGATATTTTGCTCAGAAAGTCCCCAAACCTTCATCCTTGCCCATCAAGAAGAAAGAGTGGGTTTCCTGGCCAAAGTTCCAGGGCAGGGTCTTGAAATTCCTAATCCTACACCCTGTCAAGATGGTTGTTTGCCACGTCTCACTGCCTGGAGCTCAAAAGGGGTTACATGCTCCTGGGCCAGGTGGTGCCACACAGATGAAGAAATAGCAAGTGATTGGGCTAATTAACCTATTTACACACACATAAAATTGTGAAAGAACCTTTTGCAAAACTACACACGTTGTTACTGTTCAAATGTCAGAAAAAGAACACAGAATCAGGATGGGATTCAGTTCCTACCAGATGTTCACAAAGGTTAAGCTCTGCTGAATGGCAAATTCCAAACTTGGTCAGTTAGAAACTCTATGGGCTTAACTCCCTCTCTAATCCTGCACTCCTCCTAGTGACACCACTTGAAATCTCCAAGCCTGAGCAAAGGGCAGGGTCTGACGTCAGAAGCCCTAAGATAGAATATGGACACCTACCACAAAAGACACCCCTGGTGGGATGGGGCACCCAGGATTGCTCTGAGCAGGGAAAGAACAAGCGGGATTTTTCACAAGTTCACCAGAGATTTATGCCGCAACTTCAACGTGGGCTGGACGTATTATAGCCCAGACAAAGGAGGGAGGCATGGGATAGAAGAAAAGCAATAGAAAAGATCCTGGACATTTACCAAATTGTCTTGAAGAACAGCAACTTTCTTTTTTGTGGGCCTCATCCACCCCAACTTTGGTTCTGTGGTTCCAGCAGCCCATCACAGTCACTTATCCTCTTGCCAGAGAAGTGGGCTTGTGACCAGGATTGAGCCAATCAGTTTCCCCATCCTGTTCATTGATCCGAGGACTGGCATTGGACTGACCAGGGAAATCAGGATTCATCCCCAAGAGGAAGAAAACACATTTTCTGCTCTGGTTACATGAACCAATAAACATCCTACACGTCCTTTCTTCTCAAGCTGGTCCCAGGGCTGATTCTGTTATTTACAATCAGAGGACTCATAACTAATGCAGAAAGCATTTGGACTCTCACCAGTTGCTTTCTGGTTTGTATCAGACCACCATCCTGTGTCTAGTCCTAGAGGACACCCTAAGGGAAGAGGGGACCTTGGCTGCAGGGTGACGAAACAGGATGGGGGGGGATTTTCTGCTGGTGGTGACAGTGACATTGTCCAAAACATCAAAAACAGTTGTGAGGAACTGTCCCAATATGCTGCCCAGCAAGGTGGGTGTTCTGGCCCTGGGGCACTCCATAAACAGAGCCAGTGACACCAGATTCTCTCCATGAACGCCTCCAACTGGGAGCTGCCAAATCTCTCCCAGCCACCTGCCTTCCAGCAGAGCTGGAAGGAGAACCCACAACCCCTCAGCACCTCCAACAAGTACTAAAAAGGAGTTCAGTGTAGCAGTCAAGTGCATGAGATCTGTATTCGGGACACTTGCATTTTAATTCCACTCCCTACCAACCGTGGGACCTTGGTTAAATAAAACCTCTTGAACCTCTCTTTACTCATCTGTATAATGGAAGTGGAATATAGCTCATAGGATTGTAGCTAGAGTTAAATGTGATCACGTATACAAAGCACTTAGCACGGTACCAGGCACCGCTGGAATTACCATCATCATTATTGTGGCTGTTACTATTAGGAAATGCTCTGAAAACTGTTCTCTGTGAAATAAGTCAGGATCCGACCTTGTAAAATCAAAAAGTTCATTCTCACTGGGAAATAGCTAGCAGCTCCTTCCAGCCTAGAGTGGCAAATTCCAGGCTTGGGTCTATTTCTTGCCTTTATATCCTTTCTCATTTATTTTTTGATTTATGAAAACGCATCCATCATTTTCTAAGGAAAGCCTCCAGACACATGAACAAAAATGATAAAAATGCACAACAAAAACAAATAAAACCATTCAGCATGGCTAACAAGTCAGGCATTTAGCCCCAGTGGAGTAGATAAATCCGGGCTCGGCACTGGGACCCAAAGGTCAACAGGCTGGGACTTTGCTGAAGGAATCAAAGAAAGGAGATTCTGAAGCTTCAACTAACAGTCTACCTCAAATCTACCAAGAGCTTAAGAGCAAATTTTCTAGAGACAACATCCAAATGGGTCTCTAAAAAGCCAGTCTAGAAAACAATGAGACAGCTACCCGCTCCCTACCCATTCACTAGGGGATGTTTTCAGAGAGCCAGCAGACTTCTAAAGCTATGCCAAGCACCCCTTTTACCTACAATTCCCATTTCCATGAGGCAGGGGTCATCTCGGGGAAGGACACTTAGTTAAGTGACTTGGGGCTCCCTAGGAAATGTGACAAGGCCAGCCCTCTGTCCTCATCTCTTTAGTCCATGGACATTGCTCTAAGGGAACCCTCTCTGAAAAGTTTGCTTTGGAACCCAACATTTCTAGCTTTCAATATAGATATTTCATTTTTGCTTTAAGCTGAGAATATGTGAGAGGAAAAGTGAAAATGGAAGCCCAGTAGAGGCAGGGAGGGACGCTTATGGTGTGAGATGGAGATAGGGCCTTCAACGGCAGAGCACAAGTGCCCTCATATAATCTGGGCAGGGCTCCTGATGGGTAAATGAGTTCCCAGAGTGTCTCATTGGATAAGCTCTGCAAAATGCCTTCCTGCCCACAGTCTGAGGGGGTCTTCAGTCATGGGTTGTCCTGGCCACTTCTGACTGAACAAGGGATTTATTCATAGGCTGCCAGGAGGCCAATGAGATGGCCTAGTGTGAAAACTGTGCCCAGCAGGACTGCTGAATAATGGATAACATCTGGCAGAGCTATCAGATCTTCTCCTGGGACATCTGGCTGTGACAGGGGAGCCACCGTCGGCAAGTAATGATAGATGCAGCAGGACAGAAAAATGTAACTGAATCACTCCAACTACCCAGCACTGGAGTAGGCAGTCATTGATAACTACCTCTGTCGGTAGAACCTGTTAATAACAAGTATTAACAACAACACGATTAACGGAGCCACTGTCGACAGCAACCATACTGGTCGAACATAACTCTGTGCCTGGCACTTTTAAGCCCTTACACATGTGACCACACTGAATCTTCACAAGGACCCTATTCGGTCAGTGCTATTATTGTCATGATTTTGCAGGTGGGGAAACTGAGGCTAGAGAAGGGACACAGCCTGGTAACTAGCAGAGCTAGAATCTGAACCGGGCAGTTTGATTATGGAACATGAGATTTCATTCACCAGGTTTCACACGCTCCTGTTAAACCACACCATGTGGCCACGAGTGATGTTCTGGTTCTCAGTGAAGCCTGCTCTGTGACCACTCTGAAGATTTTCTGTTCATCCTCACCTCCTTGTGTGTCCTTCTGATAATCCCCCGTCTCCTAAAGTGATGGAATTATGTCATCGTTCCTTAAACTGGAAGCATCTAACTTATACAGAGACATTGAAGTTCCCATCAAGTGGCTTGTGGGGACAGCAGGTCCTCTAAAGGAGGTTAACTGGCCCTCATTTGCCCTCCTGAGCCTTAAAGGATGAAGCACAACCTAAAGTATTCAGCACAGACAGCCAGTGCTGGTAACACTTTCAAAGTACACTTGATTTATTAATCTCCTTCTTCCAGTCATCATAAAGAGCCTTCCCTGAAGCCAACGAAATCCTTGGTCTAGACCAGGGGTCAGCAAACTGTGGCTCATGGGTCAAACCTGATCTGCCACCTGTTTTGTAAATAAAGTTGTGCTAGAACATTTGTACCACACTCATTTGTTTATGATCTACGGCTGCTTTCTCCCTACAACTGCAAAGTTGAGAAGCTGTGACAGAGATTTTATGGCCCCAAAAGCCTAAAAGTTGTCACCTGGCCCTTTACAGAAAAATTTGCCAAACTCTGGTCTAGGGTGACCAGCAGGCAAGGAGGACACCCCACCACACTTAGGGCCTCTACTCAGCAGAACGGATTTGTTCAATGACAGTGACTCAAGCCACAGAAACTAGGTGCCATGAATATCAACATCAATCAAGTAAATCAACAAGTATGTAGTGACCATGGCTGTGGGCCAGTCCCCAAGACTTCCATGAGCTGCTCTAGGGCTGGATTGGACAGGGGTCTGGTGAGGTGGCCAGTAACAAGATAGGAAGAAAGTCCAAGCTGGTGGGACTCCAGGCTCCTCATTCCACCAGAACACTTCTGCTTGTTCTTTTTATATGTTTTAGTTTCCACTGAAGACTCCATTTGAATAAAGAGTTCTGTTGCATTTTTTTTTTTAATCTCAATCAACAAGTACCTCTTCAGCTTCTACTATGGGCCCAACATTAGGGTGAGTTCTAGGATGGGGGGAGGATGGGGAAGGAGAAACCGTGACCCCTACCCTCCCACAGTTTAGCCCAGTAGTAAGAATACGTGGAGGGGTACACGTAAACTGAGAACAACATGGAAAAATAAGAATCAGGCAGTACAGATAAGAAATGCTTTTGAAGTTCAGATTATGAAGGAAGTCAGACTTGCAGCTGTAAAGGATGGGAAGGATTTTCAAAGACAGGAGGGAGAAGGAAATGAAAGGGCTGGGGATGGAAGGAAGGATTGAGGATGAAGTATCCTCTCAGCCACGATGTGAGGAGCTGGGACTGTGCTAACCAGCGTTCTAGAAAAGGGAAGAGCTGCATTAGCCATCACGCAGGAAATGAGGAAGCTGTGGAGGCTGCCCTGTAAAAGGAAAACACGTCTAGCTTACTCCAAGGGGACTCCAGGTGGACATGCCACAGTTAGGGGAAAGGCTTCCAGCCAGGCATAAAGGAAGGACACGAAAGACTTTCCACAGCCTCAGAGCAAGATTTGCAAAGATTCTGCAAGACATTTTTCTAGAAAATGAATGGACTTGCCTTTTGATCCTGGCCCCTCCAAACTGGAGTAGCCAGTGAGACTTGAGCCACATGTGTGGACTCTACCCTGTAACTAAAGATCTCCCAAAGTCAGTTCTTGAACCCCAATTTAGTATCTTTCATATTCATGCAAAGGACCAGCTCCATTCCCTGTGAAGGTAAAAGGAAAGGAGAAGATTTACCAGAGGATGGCCACAGCTTTTCCCCAGAGCAGCCCGTCTACACTGCCAAGTGAAGTTGGGTTTCTCCCCAGGGCCTAGAGAGGCAGTCTGTCCCCAAGGAACGTGGGTTCAGGCTCTAGGGAAAACCATACATTTCCTAGGTCCCTGTGGGCACAGCCCTGATGTACCGGGGGTGGGAGGTCAGACTTTCTTTACATTCACAAGCAAAACTGAAGTTAGAAATCATCCCCTAGGGAGGGTGGGAGGGAGGGAGACGCAAGAGGGAAGAGATATGGGAACATATGTATATGTGTAACTGATTCATTTTGTTATAAAGCAGAAACTAACACACCACTGTAAAGCAATTATACTCCAATAAAGATGTTAAAAAAAAAAAAAAATTAAGAAAGAAATCATCCCCAACTCAGCCAAAAAGAGATAGCAGGGCAAGGAGGCCTCAGAGAGTAACTGAGAGTATAAGTGTACCTCATGCAGGACACAGCAGATTTTCTTGTTCTAAGTTTCCAGTGTTACAGATTCTTCCCATTTCCCTCTTTAAAATCAGCTTTAAAAATATGTACACATTTGTATTTTCTAGTTTATGTAGATGAGACTAAGGCAAAATAAGAGGGAATGTGCTAACCACCAAAATCATCCTCATTTTCATGGTGAGGTGACAAAAAGGACCTGAGGCCCCTGCTGCCCTGTACTGTGGAGTAAATATCTCTTCTCCTAACAGTGACCCAGGCCCCGTCAGCCAGACCCCCACAGAGTCTACTGGCATCATACAGAAAGACTGTATCTTCCCATCTCAGCTAACAGTTTGTGAGTTTGGGGCTGCCTGTATCAGAGAAATGTCTGAGAGATGGAGAGTGAGACGGAATCCTGACAACCTTGTGAAATACCCAGCTCCAGCCGTACCTGCATCCCATGTTCCTCTGCACTCCCAGATACATGAGCCAACAACTGCTCTTTTTTTTTTTATGGCTAGTTTGAGCTGAGTTTTTGTCATCTGCAACCTAAAGTGGTCTACCTGCAAATCCCAGCCAAGGTGTTTACCTTAGGTCAAGCCCCTTCAAAGAACCTGCAGCCACTGCTTTTGAACACTAAGCTCCTTGCTCCATGTGAACACTGACTACCAAAAACAATGAGAATGAAAACTCCTGGACCACTTGAGCACAGCAAGTACTCCATCTCTCAGTGCCTCCCCTGCCTCTCTTTGCCAGCCCCCTTGGTCTGGCCTGTCAGCCTCTGAACTATGCCAATCCCATCTCACTCTCCGGCACCCACCATCAACTCTTCACTCCAGTGCCTCTCCCCACCCATCTCTGTTACAAGTACCTCACCAGGGAAAGAAAAGTAGCCCTGCTTCAGAAAAGAATAACTGCCATGAATTGTGTACCACGTGAAAGGAAACCACACCCACTTTGATAAGTGCCCAGCAACCGCCACTTGGTCATGG
Source organism: Neophocaena asiaeorientalis asiaeorientalis (assembly GCF_003031525.2). Classification (NCBI taxonomy): domain Eukaryota; kingdom Metazoa; phylum Chordata; class Mammalia; order Artiodactyla; family Phocoenidae; genus Neophocaena; species Neophocaena asiaeorientalis. The sequence continues at coordinate 4,159,898 of NW_020173955.1, read as the reverse complement.
TTGTCCTGCCCTGATGGTTGGGACACTCAGGTTTCTGATGTTTACAGAGTAAAAGCAGGCAGGTCCCAGTGCCTGGAACGTGGGGCACTCGTGCCCACACACAAAGCAGAGACAGGCCCTTGCTCTCTGAGACTTTCCTTACAGTTACACTGGGAATCACATAGTATTACCGACCACCAGGGTTTTGTCAAAGACCACTCATCCTGAACACGGCCAAGTCTTAACAGCGATAAAGAGAACTGTGGGGAGGAATTCTATACTGAATTTGATTAATAATAAAACAAAAACAATACAGTAGGTGGCACGGAGGGAGCCTCACAACGGGCCTATGCAGTAGGAACTAATTATTGTCTCCATTTTATAGATGTGGCTCTTGAGTCTTGGAGAGAATGCAGGTCTTGTCCAAGGTCACTCAGCTGGGCGACCACGGGGGCTTGGAGTCAGACCCTAGCATCCGAGCTCCTGACCGAGCCTCAGGGATGTTAAAGAACTGAGCCCTGCTCAGAATGTCCCTTTAAGCATCTCCGTGATGCAGACAAGAACAATGGCCTTGCTTCCAACCAGGGTTCCTGAGTGAGTCTGGAGAAACAGCCTGGAGAAACAGAAAGTTCTGTAAAATATTGGGTATTGTGACTATTTAGGCAATCCAGTCCCAGTTGACGCTGCAGATGATGGCCTGTCTGCCACACTCCTCTCAGCCTCAGACGAAGCCAATGATGTGGGTGGAAGATTTCAAACAACAGCTGTCTTCTGGAGGCAAATGTTCACTCCAGACTAGCTCCGCTTTAAGTCGCTTCTCCCCAGCTGGCCCGCAGACCCTGGTGGGCAGCACAGGCTAGTGCTTTGGAAGCTCCAGGTCAGACATTCCTGAGTTCACTCCTCTTACAGCATTTACTCTCTGTGCCAGTTCCAAGCCTTGCTTTCTCATCTATGAACTAGGAAGGGTAAGGGGACCAATTATAGGAGGGGTTTTCGGTGGGTGGGAGGAAGCATTGTGTTTTACCTCTTTGACTATTATGAAATACTTTAGATATTGAAAATATAATAATATACAACCATCAGCAGCTTGAAAGGTAAAATGTTATCACCGACACCCCTCTTGTGCCCCTCTCCATTCCATTCCTCTTCCTCCCTTACCAGAGGTAAGCATTCCCCCGAATTTAATATAGAGCCAGAGTTGGCAAACTTTTTCTGTAAAGGGCCAGATAGTGAACATTTTCAACTTCGTCGATCATATGGTCCCTGTCACAAGTATTCAACCAAGCCTGTGGAACACAAAAGCAGGAATGAGTGTGGTGGTGTTCCAATAAATTTTATTTGTGGGCATTGGAATTTGAATTTCATATAATTTTTAGGTGTCATGAAATATTGTTCTTCTTTTGATTTTATTATCAGCTACTTTTTTCTTACATTTTTTTCCAACTTTATTGAGATATAATTGACATATAATTTTTATCAACTACTGAAAAACTACAAAAACCATTCTTAGTTCACAGGCCATACAAAAAGCAAGTGGCAGGCTGGACATGGCCAGTGGGTGTAGTTTGCCAACCCCTGGTCTATATCATTCCCATACACACTTTCATACTGCAACTCCACATGTGTATGTCCAAATACAGTGTTGTTTGGTGTGTCTTAATTTCATATAAATGGTATTATATAGTACATTTGCTTCCACAACTGGTCACTCCTTTTTTAAAGTTATGTTTGCTAAGATTTGTCTGAGCCATTACATGGAACCTTTAGTTTATTCATTTTTACTACTGTATAGGATTTCATTATATGAATTTACCACAACTTATTTATAAGATTTCACTACATGAACTTCACACAGCTTATATACCTTGATGGACATTCAGGCTGTTCTTGACTATTACAAACAAGGCTGCAGAAACACCCTGACACCCATCTCCTGTGCACGCGCACCAGATTTTTTCTAGGGTTGCTCCTCCAAGTAGAATTGCCTGTTCATGGGGTGCTTGTTCATCATGATCACATAAAGCCAGAATCATAAAGAACTCAGCACCACACCTGACACCTACTAAGTGTCTAATCACTGGTAGCCCATGTTCCTCTGGATCCCCCTTAAGTACCAGGCAGGAAGACTTACTAGTAATTTTTAAAGTGTTTTTTCTGTGTGTTTCAAAATAAATACTTTTAAATTTAATTCAAAAAGACTATCATGGGCAAAATGTGTGGGACAAACAATGGGACTTGTGGGTGATCAAGGAGGGAAACGGCCAGTTGGGTCAGAATTATCAGGAATGGCTTTTTTAAAAGCAAGATTTGAAGTTGGGAGGGACACAGAGAAAAATGGATGCTTGTGAAAAAGGGGATGACAAAGTAGCTCAGAGTCAGGAATGGGTGTGGTGTGTGCAGGGGAAATCCAGGCGCCCAACCTGGCTGGGGCACAGGAGCCGAATGGGAGAGGGGAGAGAGAAAATTTGCAAAGTCCTTTTGGCAGGCTTTGAATGCCAGGCAGAGGGTACGGGGCTTGACTTGCTGGGCACTGGGGGGCCAGGAAAGGTCAGTTCCCCTGAGAAGGGCGAAGGCTACCTGCTGGGGTATTAACTCAGCCAGTCCTGTTCAGTGTAAGCTCGAGAGCAGACGGAGCCGAGCCAGAGGCAATCAGCCTCACAGCCCAGAGTGAGTCTTCAAAACTAGCCTGTATGTGCAGGTTTGGGGTCCAACGCCGCCATCACTCAGGAGCTAGACTGGGCCTTTAGAAAGTCTATTGGGAACCAGGCTGAGAGCTGGTTTTTAATAACACATTCCACTATCTGGTCCTGGTTGGGGATGGGGGGTGGGGGGACCAAAGCTATTGCCTGAAATCAGACACAACACGGAAACAGATGAGTTGGTGTTGTGGCTCTTTCCAAGGCTAAGCCCAATCGAATCCAGCCCGCCTTCTTTACACAGTGCCTTTAAACTGATTCAGTGTTTGTGTTTCAGGCAGAGATGGGTATACTCTCACTAACCCAGCTGGGACTGCAGGGGCTTATAGTCTCCATTTTAACCTATACATAATTCAAATAATTATTGTTATTAAAGGGGACACTGTTTAAGACATGAAATCAGACGGAATGAAAGAACAAAGGAAATGAAATCATCTCACTTATTCGTTCATTCATTCAACATATACATATTTATTAAGCCCCCACTGCACCAGGTAGGGTAGGGCCACAGCAGTGTATAAAGCAGGGCATGTAAGGTCCATCTCAACAGTCAAAATAGCAGCTGTTTTTTTAATAGTAATACAAAGCAGCATATGGTAAGTTCCAGAATTAGTCTTCTGAACAATTAACACAATGGGAATTCAAGGGAATAAAGAAAGGCAAGGGAAAGCCTGGGAGAGGCATTTCAGGATGGCTTTTTGAAGGATGGAGAGGCTGAGAGAAAGTAGGAGGGGATCCCAAATATACAGACTGGGACAAGGAGTCTTATGGTGGTGAAAATGAGTGAGACATTTGGGCTGGGTGAGGCCTAGTGCCACAGGCTCTTCCACTTTCTGTAACAGAGCTGCACACATCCTCAAGTCAGTCCTGGCTGGGGGATGCTCATTCCCCCACGTGTCAATGTTCTCTCTTCCCCAGTGTCCTGGTGTTGTAGGCCCTGGTCCCTCGTCCAGACCCCTGTTGGATCCGGGCACCCTAAGTATGTTCAGTCTGTGGCTTACTGCCTTGTTGCCTTGGGCAGATCACTTGCCCTCTCTGAGCTTATTTGGTGCTCGTGCCCTCACTCTTCTGGTTGTTGTAAATATCCAAGAGATAGCCCACGTTGAGTCACTGTAAGTAGGAAAGGGTCCTGCAGATCAGGGCCACCACACCATTTTTGTGCTCACAGAACAGAAGCTGCCATGCAAATATAACCAGCTACAAAATCTGAAAGGATACGATCAGGCCATGAGCAAGAGTGACATTCCACTCAAAATGAAGCTCCAGCCACAGTGCTCCGACAGCTGCGACCCTGGTTCTCATTACTCCTTCTCTCTCACTGCTATGAGGACGTTTGGAGAGTTGATACAGTTGTTAATGTTGTTACATCCAGAATTTACCATCATGCTGCTTGGCACTTGGGCAGGCCACATCTTCTCTCTAGGTTTGTTGTGAATGGCTCAGAAATACAGTCTGAAAGTTATATCTGGGTCTTTTCCCAGGTAGGGGCTAGAATCCTAGATGACAGTGGTTTCAAGGGGTTTTCCCACACCCCAAGGGGGGCACAAGTTGAACCAATGGGGTGTGGGAGGGAAATAGTAGAGCTTCTACTTACAGTTGGTTTTTTTTCTTTTTTTTTAAACATTTATTGGAATATAATTGCTTTACAATGTTGTTACTTTCTGCTGTATAACAAAGTGAATCAGCTATACGTATACATATATCCCCATATCCCCTCCCTCTTGCGTCACCTTCCCACCCTCCCTATCCCACCCCTCTAGGTGGTCACAAAGCACCGAGCTGACCTCTCTGTGCTATGCAGCTGCTTCCTACTAGCTAGCTATTTTACGTTTGGTAGTGTATATACGTCCATGTCACTCTCTCACTTTGCCCCAGCTTACCCTTCTCCCTCCCCATGTCCTCAAGTCCATTCTCTACATCTGCCCCTAGGTTCCTCAGAACCATATTTTTTTTTTAAGATTCCATATATACGTGTTAGCATATGGTATTTGTTTTTCTCTTTCTGACTTACTTCACTCTGTATGACAGACCCTAGGTCCATCACCTCATTACAAATAACTCAGTTTCATTTCTTTTTATGGCTGAGTAATATTCCATTGTATGTATGTGCCACATCTTCTTCACCCACTCATCTGTCAATGGACACTTAGGTTGCATCCATGTCCTGGCTATACTTACACTTTTTCTAATGTTTAATTGCATTAGTTTTCTATTGCTACCAAAACAAATTACCACAAACTTAGCAGCCTGAAACAACACAAATGTATGATTTCACAGTTCCTGTAGGTCAGAAGTCCAGCTGGCCTTGATTGGGTCCTCTCTTTAATGTCTCACAAGGGCAAAACCAAAGTGTGGCCAAGGCCATATTCCTTACTGAAAGCCCTGGGGAAGGATCCATTTCCAAGCTGATTCACGTTGCTGGCAGAATTCAGTTCCTTGCGGCTGTAGGACTGAAGTCACTGTTTCCTTGCTGGCTGTCACCTGGGGGCCAGCTGTCTCATTCTTAGAGGCTACCTGCATTGCTACCCATCTTCCCATGGGGACTCCTCCAGCCACTGTGGGCCGAGTCCTCACATTTCAAATTGCTCTGAACTGACCTCCCCTTTGGTCACATCTCTCTGATTCCAGTCAGAGAAAGTTCTCTGCTTTTAAGGTCTCAGGGATTAGATTGGGTACACCTGGATATTCTAAAATAATCTTTCTATTTTAAGTTCCTTAACCTTCATCACACCTGCAAAGTCTCCTTTGCCACGTAAGGTCACATGTTCATAGTTTCCAGGAATTAGGTGTGAACACCTTTGGAGAACATTCTTCCTACACAATAATAAAGAAAATAAGCTTTACTAATATTTGACAGACAGATTGCTGCTGTGTTACAGAGGATCACTGTCATATAAGGCATTTTTTTTTAAACATTTATTGGAATATAATTGCTTTACAATGTTGTTACTTTCTGCTGTATAACAAAGTGAATCAGCTATACGTATACATATATCCCCATATCCCCTCCCTCTTGCGTCACCTTCCCACCCTCCCTATCCCACCCCTCTAGGTGGTCACAAAGCACCGAGCTGACCTCTCTGTGCTATGCAGCTGCTTCCTACTAGCTAGCTATTTTACGTTTGGTAGTGTATATATGTCCATGTCACTCTCTCACTTTGCCCCAGCTTACCCTTCTCCCTCCCCATGTCCTCAAGTCCATTCTCTACATCTGCCCCTAGGTTCCTCAGAACCATATTTTTTTTTTAAGATTCCATATATACGTGTTAGCATATGGTATTTGTTTTTCTCTTTCTGACTTACTTCACTCTGTATGACAGACCCTAGGTCCATCACCTCATTACAAATAACTCAGTTTCATTTCTTTTTATGGCTGAGTAATATTCCATTGTATGTATGTGCCACATCTTCTTCACCCACTCATCTGTCAATGGACACTTAGGTTGCATCCATGTCCTGGCTATACTTACACTTTTTCTAATGTTTAATTGCATTAGTTTTCTATTGCTACCAAAACAAATTACCACAAACTTAGCAGCCTGAAACAACACAAATGTATGATTTCACAGTTCCTGTAGGTCAGAAGTCCAGCTGGCCTTGATTGGGTCCTCTCTTTAATGTCTCACAAGGGCAAAACCAAAGTGTGGCCAAGGCCATATTCCTTACTGAAAGCCCTGGGGAAGGATCCATTTCCAAGCTGATTCACGTTGCTGGCAGAATTCAGTTCCTTGCGGCTGTAGGACTGAAGTCACTGTTTCCTTGCTGGCTGTCACCTGGGGGCCAGCTGTCTCATTCTTAGAGGCTACCTGCATTGCTACCCATCTTCCCATGGGGACTCCTCCAGCCACTGTGGGCCGAGTCCTCACATTTCAAATTGCTCTGAACTGACCTCCCCTTTGGTCACATCTCTCTGATTCCAGTCAGAGAAAGTTCTCTGCTTTTAAGGTCTCAGGGATTAGATTGGGTACACCTGGATATTCTAAAATAATCTTTCTATTTTAAGTTCCTTAACCTTCATCACACCTGCAAAGTCTCCTTTGCCACGTAAGGTCACATGTTCATAGTTTCCAGGAATTAGGTGTGAACACCTTTGGAGAACATTCTTCCTACACAATAATAAAGAAAATAAGCTTTACTAATATTTGACAGACAGATTGCTGCTGTGTTACAGAGGATCACTGTCATATAAGGCACTGGATGTGTCTTGAGAGAAAGGCAGGAATCCCATACAAAGAGGGATTGACAGCGGCACCTTCACTTGTTTGTTTGCTGTAGCACACTGGGACAGATTAAAATTTATGCCTTCACAGAGGCTGGGATTCAGAAATGAGAGCCCCAGTGCCCTTCCTCCATTTGGGCTTATGTATCTTATATATTTTTTTAGCTATTACAGCCCAGGTTTTGAAAAACTAAACCTAGAAACAGAGTTTTGACTCACTGTGTCACAAAGCATTGTATGTTCAAAAACAGTGAGCCTAACCAATCCATTGCTCTCACTAAAAATATAATTATTCATCATATATCTTAGTAAGAACAAAAAGATTTTTGTACTGTTAATAGATTAAAATCATTATTTTTAAATATTTGTTTCATCTATATCAGTTCTTAACATGTTATTTAGGGGGTTGTTATTAAATATATGTAAAATGCGAATACAAAAGTATGTATAATTACAATAAACAAATAAACAGAAAACAAACAAACATATTTTAGGTGTACATTCTCAAAAATGTTTTTGCTGATAAAGTTGCTCAAGCAGGGTTTGGAAGACAAAGCCTTAGGTCACAAGACAGAGACCATGCTGGGGTCAACATAAACCTTCTGGAGTTATTTTGAAGTTCTTCAAGCTCCCTAAATATGCTGCTTTTCAAAATAGTTTGGGTTTTGCTTGTGGTTGGCTTTTCAGGCAATTTGGAGAATTTGTTTTCCAAGTAGCCTCTTTCCTGGGCTCTTGTTTTGGCCCAAGCATGGTAAGAGTAGAAAATGGAGTTTTCTTTCCGGTACCATTTCCTAAAGTGCAAACTCAGAGATGGGGTCTGGGCCTCCTCGTTGCTTGTTTTCAGGGTCTGGCGGGAGGTGAGAGCCTCTGAATGGCCATGCCGGGGGGCTTCCTGTACAAGACTTTACACATTTGCAGTCCCATCAATCCAACACCTATGGGACAGGAAGCCAACCAGGTTTGTGGAGCCAGATAGCCAAATAAAACGGGATCACTTTTTACTTTCGTGAAGTTAATTAATGCTGAACGGAGCAGGCCAAGTACAAAACCGATGAGGCTTTTTCTGAGTGAAGACTCCACATTTTATCCATAAAGCCAAATAAACCTGACCCTGGGACTCCCACAAATGCAGGGCAGGCCTAGCTGGGAGGTACAGAGGAACTAACACTTTTCCCTTCACACTCCTTCTGGTATTTCCCTTCTGGGTTTTATTTTTATTCATTTTTCCAGTTTATAAAACACACTCACTGATGGGCCCTTGGGGCACATGTGGAAAAGCTTAAAAGACACAAGTACAAAAACAGACTGACTTAGCGTCAAGAACGAAAAACATAAGAATTTTCCTCCATCTCTCCTCCACCCCTATTCCTGCCCCAGTTACATTCTGGGCCTTCCCCTCCCATATTTCCTGCAAGGGCCATAAAGCTGGGCTTTTTCAGAAGGAAAAGGAGGGGGGTGTCAGAACTATTCTTTAATATCTCCAACCAAGTCTTGCTCTGGAGCCTGGTTCTGTAGCCCAAAGCGGTTTGGCAAAGAGGCTGCTTGAACAAGGAGTTCAGGCCTCAGCAATGGGCAGTGGGGCCCCTTCAACTGGTTCCAGGCCCTGGACAGCCTCCAGGACATCCAGGTCACTTCCAACATCTCCAGGATCCAGACCCCGTGAGTACTGATCGGGAGCTCCGATTTCCCACACCAGGAAAGGAAAGAAAGACTATATCCTTTGAGGGCTGCCTAAAGAAGATGCTTTAAAAGGCCCACTCATCCCTCCCTTTTAAAAAAAGAGTGCTGGTGAAATTATTTTAATCTGCTCTGTTAAACAGCTGACAGACAACTTGAAGAGTGGGGAAAAAAATAAAAAGGAAGCCAGACACCATTCTGACAGGGAGAAGCAGTGCCACTCAATCATTCTCTCTTTCATTAAACATGTATTTATCGAGCACCTACTATATACCATGGGCTAGAGATACATCTGCAAATGGAACAGGCCTGTTCCTGCTCCTGTGGACTTTACAGTTTAGTGGGGAAGATGGACATTAAGAAAATAATCACACTAAATACCTACGTAATTTTGGTTGGCCCTCATACAATGGAGAAAAAGCAGCACCAGGCTCTATGAATGTGCCCTCGGGGACACTGACTTTGTCTGCAGGTCAAGGAAGGCCTCTCAGTGGACAGGTGTTTAAGTGGAACCCAAAGGAAGGATGCACAGGAGTAGCCAGGTGACGCGCAAGGGAAGAGCCATGGAGGCCAGAACTGCAGAGGGAGCTGAGGAGCCCTCAGCCCCCCGGAAGAAAAAGGACATGAGATGCAATGAGAAAGGTGGGGTAACACAAGCCAAACTCTTGGGACACAGTTTTGTTCAAAGTTCAGTGAGTGGAGTGATGTGATCTGGTTCACGTTTCCAAAAAGATCACATTGGCCAAGGAACCACCGTCCACACCCAAGGGCTCTTGCTGTCCTGGAAGCCAAGAAACATGATCTGAAAAGTACCAACCTGGGGAATTATGATCATGGTCTTCAGTCCCCTCAGTACTTGACTTCTGTGACAAGAGGTGCTTTCGGACATTTTGCTGAGAATCCTGGGCATAGCAGACATTATAGAGTGTGGAAGAAAGAGACAGGAGTCTGGGGCAGCAGGAATGTGTCATCTAGCAGGGAGATAAAGCACACCCAGCCAAGTAGCAAATCCCCAGATGGGGTAGTCAGGGAAGAATTGACACATTCTCTTCCACGGGGGTCCAGCCAGCATCAAGGGGCCACTGCCCATTCATGATTTCCTTCTATCGGCCAAACACCGCCTTCTGCCAGGCGATCCATACTCCACCACGAAAGATTAAAAGAAGATAAGACTGTCCTATGGAGTCTTGGTCAAATAACGAAGCATGACAACTGTCAGGACACTTTTTTCCCCTGAGGCCTGTGAACATATCCTTCTTGAGGCAAAGGAGAACAAGCAATGCCAAGCCATGTGCAAATCTCTGGGCACACTCATCTGGAAATGTCACAGGGGACCAGGATCCCTGAATCCTCCTCCTGCCAGAGAAGTCTTCCAGAAGGACATTGTTCTCCAGTGCCTTTTGTGCTGTGGTATTTTCACAGGAAAGGTAAGTGGGGCCTCTGCCTGAATTGGCTACATGGCCCAGGTCCCCCCAGAGTTAACATAACGCATGTATCCTGCCTTGGCTTTCTTTACAAATACGGGGCTGGCGGGGGGCAGTCCTGTGTGATTTATTAATCCTGCTTCCACCCTTCATCCAATGCATGAATAAATGAAGAAAACGTATACTCAGCTGAAAAGGAAAGAGAAAAGAAGGGAATAAGAGACACCCCCCCGCCACTGGCCAAAACTTGAAAAAATAGGCAATTTTCCCAAAAAGACACTGCATAGGTTAAAATCACCCCAGGGAATGTTTAACTTGCTCCTTGGTCATTTATTTGAGCTCTAGGCCACTCCTGGGCTGTGGTGCTTAATGGAAAGAGTATTTACCTTAGCAACCACAGCAAACCAGGGATCCAGCAGGCATGCTGGGAGGACACAAAATACCTTCACGAAGGAGGCCATCAGCTAAGAAAATGTCAGGCTCTGCATTTGGGGATGCCATCAAGGGATCTTTTAAAAATATTTTTCTGTTAATGATGGCTGAGGGTGGAGAAAGAGAAAGAAAAGGCACACTCAAGCTTCCCTTCTATTTTTCACCACCACCCTCACCTCCCCCTCCTCCTCCTCCCCCACCCCTCCATTAAAGTATGCAAGCAGGTAAGGCAGATTGAGTAAAAAGGGGTCCTTTGGGAAAGGGAGTTCAGAAAGCAATGCCTTTCTTGCTGCTATCTTGTTGCCAACAGTCACCAACATGCACATATGAAGCTCCTGTTAAAATCTCACAGGTCATTTCCCTCACCAGCCTAAGGGTAAAAGGTATCCATGTGTATGCTCTTGTAAGTCCCCATATCCAGTCCTCTGATCCCCACATGCAAATGGATGACACTTCACTTGCCTGTGTCTAATATCAGGCCCACAGCCCACAGACACACACACACCGGACAGCCCTCTTATTTTCAGGAGCATGAGAAGGAATCTACTCTTTAGTTGCAGCCAATTGGACCAGATGACACAGCTGGCCTGGAGTGTTAGGGCTCAACCACAAAAAGAGAAGCAATGGACATCTGTACCTTCCTGAGAGCTCCAGTGAGCTCTCTGCCTTAGCAGAAAACCAAAGGCTGAGTCCTCCAGCTTTTCCTGGGGAGGTTTTGCCAATAGGGGAAAGGGGATGGAGAGAACAGTGGCAGATGAGAGGGAATGGTAGGTGGGGAGGGAAAGGTGTAAAAGCACAGAGGGCAGATACCATCTGCAAATCTTACTGCAAGCTCTGGGAAGGAGGATCAGTCCAAGCCAGCACCTCACTCTGCCCCCAGCTATCTCACCTGAAACATCGCCATTGCAAATGCAGTGTTCAGCCTCATATCCAGTTCAGTGTTGGCAACAGAATAGACATCTGTGCTCTAGGATTGGATTAGCAAATACAGTCTCTGTTTGTTAAGAAAGTGTAAGATGCAGTAACCAAAAATGCAGTGTCTTAACACCTCAGAAGTTTATTTCTTGCTTGTGTAAGCTCTTGGGAGGGTGCTCTGGCTGTGAGCAGCTCTCTCCCACACAGTCTTTCAAGGGCCCAGGCTCCTTCTGTCCTGTGGCTCTGACATGCTCTGAAGCGTCATTCCCCTAGGGTTGGTGAAAGAGGAAAAGAAATGGCACAGTCATCGCCTGGAAGGGGCACAGTACACTCCTATGCTCCCAGGAAAAATCTTGGCTTACATATGATGAGTTCAGCTCATTTTACTTCTAGTTTCTGTTTAAGGTTGAGTAGGTGACCAAGGAAGAGGAAGACTAAGTATAAGTCACTTACCCTCCTTTGATTTGATTTGATTTGATTGCCTGGTTAGTACGTAAGTGGTATCCCAGCTGCCCACCCCACCCCAGGCTTGACTAAGTATGAAGATCTTCATTGGTTCCACTGTCAGAAAAGGGTGTCATCCAAGTGTATCACTGCCTGCTGGGTGCTGTTCCACCTGGTCCTGGTTATTTTATCAGCCCCCTCTCCTGCCTCCTCCTCCCCCACCATAATTCAGCCCACACACCAGCCATGTCCAACTCCTTCTGCTCCCCGAGCCCGCCATGCTCTGTAATGCCTTTGCACCTTGCACGCTCTTCCTTCTGCATACAATGCCCTTTCATCTCTGCTGTGCCTGGCAAACTTCCACACCCTATTCAAGGTGCAGCTCAAATGTCCCCTGTTCCCTCCTTTCTCATCCCATAACCAGTGGAGCAAACATCCATTAAAGCACATTGCTCTATGTCAGGTGTGTCTGTCTTCAATTAGACTAGCAGTTCTCAACTGGAGGTGATTTTGCCCCCCAGGGGACAGTGTCTGGAGACATTTTTTATTGTCACAACTGAGGGTGAAGTGGGGGGAGGGGGCGCTACTGGCATCTAGTCGGTAGAGGCCAGGAATGCTGCTAAACATCCTACAATACCCAGGACAGCCACTGACAACAAGGAATTTTCCAGGCCAAAACGTCAATAGTACGGAGGCTGAGAAATCCTGAATTAGATGGTAAGTTCCTCAGGGTGAAGGCATTCCATATCTTTGGAATCACCTTCACAATGTCACAATGCTACATAATGCACATAGTAGGCTCACTATAATAAATGTTAAATGGAAGTAGAAACAGATACATGGATCAACATCAGAGCAGACAGTGTAGGCTGAAGAATAGCGAAGCTAAGCTTAACCCCTGAATTGTCCTTGGCATGTAAAGAATCTCCAAATCCGAAGCTCCTGTGGTCCGAGAACAACTGGCCAAACTGCAGGCGCTGCCAAAAAGAGACCCCAGGAGGACAAGAACTCTTCCTGGAGATGACCTCTAAATTAGGCATTTAGCACAATACATAAGCCACTGTTTTAACATACAGTTCAAACTGGTGTTTGGGGGGTGTTTTTTTTTTTTTACAATTCATATTCTGCTAATTGATCTATATAAATTATGTTTATCAATGTAAATAATTTGCTGGCTGAACTTGTTTGTTTTGCCTTATGCATCTTCACGTCCTTTAGTCTCTGGGAACCCTGAAGGACAAAGTGTTACATAAACTGGTTAAAAAGTGTAGGTTTAGCAACAACATATTTTTTAAAGAAGACATATTTAACTGTGGTTTGCCTGCTGCTTACTCAAGCAGGAACTAAGTAGGTGATTATGAGACCCAGCCTGATGTCACTCCCAGGGTATCCCCTCTCCCAGGCCCTGCAGAACCTCCAGTTAGAAAAGCAATGACTGCAGTGCACACCTGCAGCACAGGGGTAATCCCCTTTCTCTCCCCTCCTTGTCCCACGGACCCCAGCTGTCCATCTTCTGTGGCCAAATGGGCCAACTTCTGAGCACAGGTTTCAGAGGGCAGCCCCTGCCCACTGGTTACTCCAGGACTGTGGCCCAGGAACGCTACAGACACAGACTCAGAGATCTGCAAAGCTCTCTCCCTGTGCGTGCCCCAAATGCCACCAGGCCCAGTGAAATCTTTGGGCTTTTGACAAGCATGTTCACCTGAGTTCAGTTCAGGCCAATTCCAAGAGTTTTTATTGACCAAAAGCTCTGTGCCAGTCACTCTTCTAGGAGCTGGAGACTTAAAATAAAGAACAGAATTAATCACTGGGAGGACACAGACATGCTGACAAACAATTGCAGGGCTGTGTGTAAGTGCAGTGAGAGCAGTAAGTGTGAAGGTCTAAGTGAAGAGAGCATAGCCCTGGCTATGCCCATCAGAGGAGAAGATGTCGGCTAGCTGTAGGGGAGAAGGGGAGGGGAGGGCAGATACTGACCTACAGCCTTAACTAAGTCCCCAGGCTTAGGTTCCCGACAACTTTGATGACAGCCCTGCACACAGTCCTCACCCTTGGACTTCAGGAGGAGCCAGCTTCCTTCATACAAACCCCCAAGATTCCATTTCACAGGAGGGGTGGGGGTAGATGGCTAAGTCAGGCCTATCAGGAGTTGAGCCCGCTGGGGCCTGGGGGTCTCATGCAGACTAAACATTTAAAACCCTGAACTCCCACAGATGTCAGTCTGGCTGGACGGCACAGTCGGACACCTCCAAAAGGCCATCCACTCCCTGTCTGAGAATAAACAGGACCACGAACTGTTGGAATTTTTTTCTTTTTTGGTGTGTGTGTGTGTGTGTGTGTGTGTGTGTGTGGTTTTTTTCTTTAAGGAAAGAAAGAAAATGGCATTTCCTTAACCCAGAGGTCAGAGGCTCAGCCCTTCCCACCTCAGCCCACACACACACCAATTCCCTCAGCCCCACGAGTGACTGCAGGAGACAGACTTTCCCATGACTCTGTCCCTCCTCACTCGCACCCATCCAGATGTTATCAATGCCTCTGATCCTTCTCTTCCATGAAGACTGACCCTCAATGTCTGGCTGCCAGGACCTCCTCCCTCCAGGAATTATTATCTCAATGTTTCGGATTTGTTCAAAATCGCACAGCCTGAGTTACGAGCTGCAATGGCCATCCTTGATTGTTCCTGGAGCCGTGGTCTGTCTCTTCAACATTACTCTGGGTGGGACAGCCCTGGGAAAGTGAGGGGCTCAAGGTTTCCATGTGAGGCTAAAAAAGTGGCCCCCTCAGTTCCTGCTGCAGCCTCCTTTTGCAGAGCTGCAGCTCCAGAGGAGACAGTGTGGCTTTTACACGGACTTTTCCATAAGACCACCCCAGTCCCAAATAAATCACTGCATTAGTAATCCTTTATATGCTCCCATTTCTCTCAAGTTAGCATAGAGATCTGATAAACATGGCCCCAGAGGACCCAGACTCCAACAGCTCCAACCCCATGCCGTAAACATCTGTCTGACCCCCAGCCTCTCCCTCTCACTGCCATGCAGCCACAGCCAGCTCAGCCCCTGCCCAGGGCCTTCTCTTTCTCCACCTCTCCTTCTCCCAAAGGAGATTCTAACCTGTGACAGCTTGAGGAGTCCCTGGGGGAGATCCCGTGATACCTCCTTCAGCTCAGTACCACCAGAACATCCTTACTGAGGGCCTTAATTATGACAAAGGGTGAGTCCATTTTCAAACTTCCCAGAATTTAGAGGGCCCAGTGTGTGCATCCTTAATTTAATTACTATTTCTTATCTATCATCCCTTCGTAAGCCTAGGAGCTTTGAGCCTTTAAAGAATTAGACGTGTAACACTAAGATCTGCAACTCAGAACACAGCAGATTAATCATTGGCCTTTTTCCTTAAAAAAAAATTTTTTTAACGTCTTTGTCATTCCTCCTTCTCCCTAAAATGCATTTACCCTGAATTAACCTTACGGAAAAAAATCCCTCCCCCAGAGAGCAAGAGGAGGGCAGGTATATTAACAGTCAACTCAGAGCCAACTTTAACCTCCAGCCCTTTCATCAGAAGATTGACCATATATTAAGCAAAAGGGCCAGGTCGAAGGCAGCTGCAGATACCTTTGGCTTCTCATCCTTATCACAGATCAGATGCCTCTTCTCCCAGGCTGGCTCCAGTGCCGAAGCACAGCTCAGCCAACACAGACAGTCTCCATGTCCAGGCTGGTTCCAGAATCCAGGAACTCTCCTGTTGCCTTCAAAAACAGGGCCATCACCAACAACCCAGACAGCAAAGCCAGCAAGAGCACTTGCTCTGCTATAGGTGGAGAGGCTGTGGGGTGGATGGACGAAAGTTTATGGATGAGGTTGGAGCTATCAGATCCTGGGTCCTCCAGGTCAGTACTTATCAGATCTCTACCCCTTACTTGAGAGAAATGTGGGTAATGTAAAGGATTGCTAATGCAGTGAAACTGAGTAATTCGTTTAAGATTGGGGTAGTTACATAGACAAATCCATATAAATTAGCAACAGTTCTAAACTGCCCCTCACATGGGTGATGAGGCATCACCCCTCAAGGTGATTTTAGGGCTCAGGGAAGGTTGCCACACTTTCCTAATCCCCTCTCCCCAAAAACATTTCTCATCTTTCAATTTGATGCCTCAAATCCCTTCTGTAAGTTAGAAAGCCTTTTACTCCATGATTGGAACTGAGGCTAGAGCATGCCCCAAGAGGTACCCCCCTGGCTTTAGTTCATGCCTCCAAGGCCTAGATAATGTCTAGATCTGGTCTCTGAGGAGCTTTCAGAGGGAGGGCCAGAGGGCATGGAGGCAGCAACCTCTGATGGGAAGAGTCTGGTATTTAACAGGCCTGGATTGAAATCCTGACTTCACCCCATACTAGCTGTGTGACCTCTCTGAAGGTCGGTTCCTTCATGTGTAAAATATTTAACTCACTGGTTTATCCTAAAAAGTAAAGGTAATGGCATAATTAAAGTGTCTGGCACAGAGATGGTTAATTTTCTTCTGTCTCTTGTGGAGGAAACTTGCAAAAAAGGGAAAAAACAAAGAAAATGATACTTTGTTTCCCCATTGAGCCCAGAACCAGTATTAACTCCCCTGAGATATAAACAGGAATTCATTAGTAAATAAGTTAAATAACTGGTGAAATCACACATTCATAGGAGGCTTGTGTGACAGCCTACTTTGATCTACATTCTATACCAGGGGTCAGCAGATTTGTCCTGTGAAGAGCCAGGTAGTAATGAATATTTCTGGTTTTCAGGGCCAGTCTCTGCAACAACTATTCAACTCTGCCGTTGAAAGCAGCCATTGACTTAGGCAGACATAGATCCATACAAGAACAACTGTGTTTCAATAAAACAGTATTTACAAAAGTAGGCGGTGCTCCAGGTTTGGCCCCCGGGCTGTAGTCTGCCAACCCCTGTTCTATACCAACAAGTCCCTCATTTTGTGACTTCTTTTGAGCATCACAGACAGGGCCGCCTCTGAAGATCTTGCCATCTTCCATGCTACAGTGTCAAGGAGGACTGAAGTCTTGGGCATGGTCACCAGTCTGTCAAGCCCTCCAGACAGCCACAGGGTTAGGCAAGTTGGACGTTGTTAGGGTTTTTGGTGACTACTGCTAATACTCAGGGAAATACCGTGAGTCGGAACTGCAGGCTAACTGGCCATGTGAAGCTGGGTTTAGTTTCTTCAAGGAAGAATCACAGGTTAGGGGGGCAAATGATAATACACAGAGCACTTTATTCCCCTCCCATCCATTATGTCAGTGTATATCAAAACAAAGCCAGGAGATGGAGCAGGAACCATCATTCCATTTTACAGAACGAAAAACTGAGAGGGCACGGGTTAGAAGATTTACCTGCCCAAGATCTTATGGCTAATTGTGGCTAATTAGTGTCAGAGCCAGAGATGAAATTCAGTTCTTGGCCTCTCTACCATATCACAGAATCTCCCTCTGCCCAGTGTTTCCAGCTTTTTCCTTGATTTTAGGAATTTCAAAATCGGCAGTGAGCAGTTATTTCCCACACTGAAAGGGACTGGATTTTTTAACGAATTAAGAAGCTCATATAGAAGGAACTAATGACTTGTTGTGTGTGATTTGTGATGTCTCAGGCATAACCGCAAAGATTATGTCTTATTTTGAAGAGCAACCTTAGCAGTCTGGAAGCAGGGCTTGGGAGATAGGGACAGGGAAGAGGATGGACGGGGGGCCGGGAAGAGGATGGAGGGGGGGCCGGGACACTGCTAGGACTCTTCTGCACAATATCACTGTCCAGTCTCCCCCAACTGGTTCCTGACATCTTGTTTCCTCATCCAGGCAGATCATTAAGCAGGTAAAACTGACCTTAATCCATTTAAGAATAGCCCTCAAAATAGAAGCTGGTCTAAAGGAGGGCACTGAGCCTTCATGCCCATCCTGGGGGTACCACTTGGCTTCTTCACGGATTCCTCCCAACACAACACACCAAGGAGAGGAGAATTCTTCAGCTCCCAAAATAAGGGAAGTCGTGATTCTGTCAGGAGTATTGCTTGATCAAAGAATTCAAACCTCATTCTTGAGCAAGATCCCTTTCCCTCTCCAGATGCCCATCTCAAAACTCTGCCTTTGCCCCATGGATATATGTACAAACTGCCTCTAACTCTTTGAAATAAGAGCTAGATATAAATCTTAAGAAATGAATAATGACTAACATAGATCGAAAGCCATAGCCACACCAGACACTTTGCACGCAATAACTCATCCGTGCTCACAGTAACCTCACAACTGAGTTATTATTATCCCCATTTTCAAGATGAGGAAGGAAGGAGCTCAGAGAAGGTACAGCTTCAACTGACACTTGGGATTTGAACCTAGGTCTTTGTGCCTCCAAAGTCCTGCCTTTCCTGATCTGTGCTCATTAATGGAGCTATCTCTTTCATAAAGCTCAGATAAAGTTTCACTGGGAAACTGCTATTTCTGGTGGCTCATTCTCTGTCTCCCTGGTCTTCAAACCTCTCTCTGGTCTGAAAGATGAAGGAAGAAAGGAACTACAATATCCACCCATGTTACCCCCTCTCATAGAGCACGGATGAGTGACCCAGAGACTCTAGACACAGAGAGGTGTGTCACTGCACCATCCCAGCCAGGGTCTCATCTAGAGCAGCAGTGCTTATGCAGGGACCATAGTGATAGGGAAAGAAGACCACGGGGTCTTAGGTGAAGATCAAAGCCAGAGATGAACTCTGGTCCATCAGGTGAATGGTAGACCATTAGCCCACACTCCCCTGTGGGCTAGAGCAGGGCATTACTAGAGCAGGACAGCAGACAGTCCCAGAACCCAGAGCCCTAATCACTGCTCTCTGAGGCCATTTGGAATGCATCTGACCGTCCAGGTTTCATTCACCTCCTTTGAGTTTTCAGAAGATGACCCGACCCCAGGGTTGCAGACCCGAGGTTCACCTGCAAGGTCATGGGTACAAAACACAACACCACTCCCTCCCGGCCAGCCTCCAGTCAGTCCCCAAGGCCTCAGACAGCCCACAGGAGCCCAGGAGGGAGCTGCAGACAGGCCTGAACAGCGAGAGAAGGGAGCACATGACCCTCCAGGGCTTCTCACGCCACCACATTAAAAAAAAAAAAACATGGGATGGGAAATCACCACTCCCTCCCGGCCAGCCTCCAGTCAGTCCCCAAGGCCTCAGACAGCCCACAGGAGCCCAGGAGGGAGCTGCAGACAGGCCTGAACAGCGAGAGAAGGGAGCACATGACCCTCCAGGGCTTCTCACGCCACCACATTAAAAAAAAAAAATCATGTGATAGGTCAAATTTCATTCATTTCATCTGGTTTACAGAAAGCAACTCTGAGCGTTTGGGCAGGAAGACAATACAGAGGAAGGTCCCTTAGGTACTGAAACCCAGACAGCCTGAGTGTACGGAGGGGCGGGGGTGACACACTGTTTGACAAAGGTGTCATGTGATATTAAACATGGTCTCAGACCTGTGAACACTGACCTTCGCCCCCTATTCAGCCCCACCCCCTTCTCCCCCCCAGCTTCCCCCCATTTCAAATCTGAAATGTAGATTTCTCTTGAATACAAAATGCCTTCCATGGGCCAGAACTGAACGTTTGCGCACCCAACTGCATTGAAATGATACAATGCCGGGGTCAGAGTAACACAAAATACTAGGACCACTAGACATAACACAGTCTCTCTAAACACACTACTCCAGCCGTTGGCAGTCCCCAGCCCCCACCCTCAACCTCAGGCTCCAACGTAAGAGGATTTTCACTTTATCGCAGGTTTGCTGTGCCTTCACACTCCTTATTCATTCAGTGCCTTGGTGCTTTCTCTTTGCATTCATAAAAAAATATTGGGACCTGATCTAGAGCTTTGACTAGCCTTTTGAAAACAGCCATGGTGCAGGGGAAGGCACCTTCAGAATGGGTGTGGAAATCTGTTAGCAACTTTCTAGAACGTAATTCTAAACCACAGGGAAGAACATCCTTCCGCCCTGTGCAGCTAAAAAATTTAACAAACCACAACCGCCTTTCCCAGTCAGAGGCCAATACCCCCTCCAGCTGAAAAACTGGATTCTGAAGAGAAGGACTTATAGGAAGATTCATCACAAAGAGGATATTTTCTCCAAAGCACTCACCTTTGAGTTCTGAGTGTCTAGTTGTGTGTGTGTGTGTGTGTGTGTGTGTGTGTGTGAAGTAGACATGTGTATGCATGGGTACATTATTTGTGTGCGTCTATATAAGTTAATAGGTATATGTAGAGTGAATTAAGTATCTGCAAGTGTGCATACACGTGTATACGTGTGTGTGAATGTGTATGTGTGGGAGTGTATGTAAGTATATGTGTTGCTGTGTGTTCACGTATGTGAGATTAGGAGCGAGTGTATGAATGTATGGGAGTTCGTGGTCATGCAGGTGAGTGTATGTGAGTGTGAGAGTATGTGTATCAGTGTGAGTGTGTCTATTAGTGTGGGGGGGAGGGTAATGGAGAAACCCAACATCTGATTAGTCAGCAGGACTAGGGGTCTATTGACTCCATGTGGAATCTGCCCCCCTCCTCTTGCTCCTTGGACATGGCTGGGGTTAAGTACCTGGAAGTGTGTGATGGGCCAAAAGCCAGAGAAACACAAAGCAGCGAGCATTCTAGGGAAACAGTTCTGTTGTTGAAGACACGCTGACATTTGTGGACTTGACTTTGAGTCCCCAGAAAAGCCTACCTCAGGAGGGAAAGCCTATCACAGGATGGGGTCACGCCCTAGAATGAAGCAGGAGAAAGGGCAGAACTCAGCGCAACTGTCTGCTTGCCAGCTCCTTTGTTGATCTATCTGCCCCAAGTATATGGGACCTCCTGCAGGAAGAGACCACCCTGAATCAGGGGAAAGATGCAGGCATAGGGCCTCCTGCATTCTACATTTGTAGGCCAAGAGACTGATACATCCTGATACTGGGCTGGCTAAAATGTTCATTCGGTTTTTTCCATAAGATGGCTCTAGTAGCACTTAGTTGTCTTTAACTTCATTCAAAACAATTTTGCTAGACTGTATTGTGACAGTTGTCATATCAGCATGCACTTAAAGAGAAAATTATCAAACTTGGTGAATTTTTGTGTAGCCATTTTAATATTGAAGATGGAAGAGAAAAGGCAACATTTTCGGCATATCATGCTTTATTACTTCAAGAAAGGTAAAAACGCAACTGAAATGCAAAAAAAAGATTTGTGCAGTGTACGGAGAAGGTGCTGTGACTGATCAAATGTGTCAAAAGCGGTTTGCGAAGTTTCGTGCTGGAGATTTCTCGCTGGACCATGCTCCATGGTCGGGTAGACCAGTTGAAGTTGATAGCAACCAAATCAAGATATTAACTGAGAACAATCAACATTATACCACATGGGAGATAGCTGACACACTCAAAACATCCAAATCAAGCGCTGAAAATCATTTGCACCAGCTTGGTTATGTTAATCGCTTTGATGTTTGGGTTCCACAAAAGTTAAGCAAAAAAAACCTTATTGACTGTATTTCCACATGCAATTCTCTACAAACGTTAACAAAAACATTCCGTTTTTAAAACAAATTGTGACAGGTGATGAAAAATGGATACTGTACAATAATGTGGAATGGAAGAGATCATGGGGCATGTGAAATGAACCACCATCAACCACACCAAAGGCTGGTCTTCATCCAGAGAAGGTGATGTTGTGTTTATGGTGGGATTGGAAGGGAGTCGTCTATTATGAGCTCCTTCCAGAAAACCAGACGATTAATTCCAACAAGCACTGCTCCCAATTAGACCAACTGAAAGCAGCACTCAACGAAAAGCGTCCAGAATTAGTCAACAGAAAACGCATAATCTTCCATCAGGATAGCGCAAGACCGCATGTTTCTTTGATGACCAGGCAAAAACTGTTACAGCTTGGCTGGGAAGTTCTGATTCATCTGTCATATTCACAGGACATTGCACCTTTGGATTTCCACTTATTTCGGTCTTTACAAAATTCTCTTAATGGAAAAAATTTCAAGTCCCTGGAAGACTGTAAAAGGCACCTGGAACAGTTCTTTGTTCAAAAAGATAAAAGGTTTTGGGAAGATGGAATTATGAAGCTGCCTGAAAAATGGCAGAAGGTAGTGGGACAAAGGGTGAATATGCTGTTCAATAAAGTTCTTGGTGAAAATTAAAAACGTGTCTTTTATTTTTACTTTAAAACCGAAGGAACTTTTTGGCCAAGCCACTACATCCGAACTGGTTCAACCTCCTAAAACCCTCCTCATTCTGCCTCTACCCCAGCATTTCCTCCATGCTTCCTGGTCCCCAGCACTCTACCCATCAAATGACAAAAGACTCTGGAATTAAATTTGCCTTTTATCCCCACAAATGTATGCTCTTTACTACTCCCTTATATTTCTAATCTCCTAAACCCATTTAATTATGTCCAGAGTAATTAAACTTGTTATCAGGGGGCATCTGGAAGGAAAGTTAATACATTTTAATTTGACTTATACAATGAATATTCGATCCCACATACAGTGTGGGGGAGGAGCTTGTACACACACATTCTTGCTTAATATGCTCCTGGCACTCATGGGTTAGAGGAGGTTTTCAGGCTGGGCACTGGGATTCACCCAGCCATGGTAAGAGACCATGAACACCATGTGGCCAAGGCCTCGGGTTGAAGGGATTACTGCGGAGTATTAAAACTGGGAGGGGTGAGACTTCTGGAAACTCAAACACCCTTTAGACAAAATAGTCCCTGAGATTTAAAGGAGACCTTTCTCACTAAGAGTTGAGGATTTGTATTTCCTTTTAAAAGCAGAAAGGGATGGGGCTAAGAAAAGAAAAAAAAAAAAAAGATTTGGTTTGTACTGCGCCTTCCAAATTGAATTATTCCTGGGGGCTCTTTTCCTGAACTAGCCTGGCAGGGAATGGTGGGCACCAGCAAAGGTTCCCACATAAGAGACAGGGTACCTGCCCGCCATAAGTATACACCGTGTCTCTGTCTAAACACGTGCCCAGCCAGCCCAGACTCCTTGTAAACC
Source organism: Neophocaena asiaeorientalis asiaeorientalis (assembly GCF_003031525.2). Taxonomy (NCBI): domain Eukaryota; kingdom Metazoa; phylum Chordata; class Mammalia; order Artiodactyla; family Phocoenidae; genus Neophocaena; species Neophocaena asiaeorientalis. Next base: position 4,137,067 of record NW_020173955.1, on the reverse strand, counting down.
AAGAGGAATGAGTCCACATGACCTGGAAAAAAACCCTGAGGCTAGAGGCATCAAGTCCTGCTTGACACTTAACAGGCTGTGTGACATTGAGCAAGTCCCTATCCTACAGGCTCCCTGTAACCAGCTAGCCTCAATTTCGTTACCTGTGACGTGCAGAGTTGAACAGAAAGCTTGCCCAAGTCCTTCTAGTCAGAATATTAGATGATTCCATGCCTTCTTGCTTCAGACCTCCCCCGGGGAATGTGCCTCCTGGGGAGAAGGGGTTGTAGGCCAAGATCTGCTGGCAGTAGAGTTCCCCAGCAAGGGACACTAATCCACATGGGGACAGTTAGCATAACTGGAATTTAATCAAATAAATGGCTAAAACTTAATTGTTAAGTGGGAGGCTGCCTATGCCATCTGACCGATCCTACAGCTTACTGCACTGCTGCACGCCATCTGAGGGACGGGGTGGGACCCAAGCAGCTCCTGCTCACCTCCCAGTTGGCCCCAGACCACTCATGCTCACACACTGCTGAGGCCACTTTTTACCAGAAGGCCCCTTTATGCTAACAAGCAACCCAGACAAAGCGTGTCAACTATCTGAGGGGGTGAGAGATCCCTGGTGGGAAAGACTCATGGTAAGAGAACACACCTCCCTGGAAACAGATGTCCTGATCCCATAGCACAAATTGCAGTATCACATCCCCAAAATACAAGCCCTCCCATAAATCATTCAGGGGAGCCTGTTTCGTTTTCCTGTTCTGATGAAAGTGACCCGTGTGTAGGGCTCAAGGCCAAAAGTGCCGCCACACTCGAGCACCTCCACACTTCCCCACAGCTTACTGTAAAGGGGCTGACCAAAACCACGGCGGCTGGAACCACTTCCCCACCTGCCCTTTAGAAGCTGGCATTCCCCGGGGTTCTGTCCTTCCTCTCCTCCTGTGCCAGCCCGGCCAAGCCCTCAGGGACCACCCGGAAAATCTCCTTTCTCCCCACCTTCCCAGGATCATCCCACATACAGCTGGGAGCTAGTCTCATCTTTAATTTCTGCCCCTCTTCTTTGGGCAGTGTCTCCTACTCTACCTGACACTGTTCATTTCAAGCCAACATGTTTCCTCTCTCCTCACTGTATTTTCTTTAATCAACTTTATTGAGGTGTGATTTTACATAAATAAAACTTTCGCCAATTTTCAGTGTACAATTCAATGAGTTCTGACAAATGTGTACAGTCATGTAAGCACACCTCCATCGTGTAGAACACTTAACGTTATCTCTCACCCTTTTGCAGTCAACCTCCTATCCAGGCCCCCGACTCTTGGCATTCTGTGATCTGTTTTCTATCACAAGTGTTTTGTCTTTTCTAGAATTTCATTTAAATGGAATCATTCTGAAAGTACTCTTTTATCTGGCTTCTTTCACTTAGCATAATGTCTTTGAGATTCATCCATATTGTTGCAGGCATCAGTACTTCCGCTCTTTTTATTACTGAGTAGTATTCTACTCTGCAGCTACATCACAATTCCTTTGCCTAGTCATTAGTTGATGGCTATTCCAGTTTTTCACTATTACAAATAATGCTGCCATGAATACTGGAATACAGGTCTTTGTGTGGATGTATGCTCTCATTTCTCATTAGCAGAAAAACTGCTGGGTCATAGCGTCAGTGAATCTTAACTTTATAAGAAATTGCCAAACTCTTTTCCAGAGTGACTGTATCATCTTGCATTCCTATGAATTAGAGTTCCAGCTGCTCTACATCTTTGTCAAATCTTGATATTTTTTATCTTTTTAATTTTAGTCATTTGAGCATGTATGTATTGGTATCCCCTTATGGTTTTAATTTGCATTTCCCTAATGACTAATGATGTTAAGCATATTTCCATGTGTTTATTTGCCATTTGCATATCTTCTTTGGTGAACTGTCTGTTGTTCAAATCTTTTGTGCATTTTATTATTTGTTTTCTCATTAAGTTGTAAGAATTCTTTACTCCAGATACAAGTTCTTAATCAGATATAAAGTATAAAATATTTTTCGCAAATATTTTCTCCCAGTCTCTGTCTTGTCTTTACATTTTGTTAACAGTATCTTTTGAAAAGCAAAAGTTTTCAATTTTCATAATGTTCAATTTATCAATATTTTACTTTATAGTTTGATCTCTGTGTGTCCTATTTAAAAAGTATTTGTCTAACCCAAGGTCACACAGATTTTCTCCCATGTTTTATAGTTTTACCTCCTGCATTTAGGTCTATGATCCATTTTGAGTTAATTTTTGTCTATGGTGTGAGATGGAGATTGAAGTTCTTTTTTTTTTGCACATGGATTCTAATTACTCCAGTTCATTTGATGAAAAGATTATGTTTTTCTCATGACTGCCTTTGCATCTTTGTAAAAATTCAGCTGATCATGTATGTGTGGATCTATTTCTGGACTCTATTCTGTTCTATTGATCCACATATCTATCTGTATACCAACACTACAATGTCTTGATTATTCTAACTTTACACTGAGTCTTAAAATCAGATAGTATAAGTCCTCTAACTTGGTTTTTCTCCTTCAAAATTGTTTTGACTATTCTAGGTAGTCAAAACATTTTGCATTTTTATATAAACTTTAGAATCAATTTGTCAATTTCAACAAAAAAAAAACCTGCTGATCTTTTGATCAATTTCTCCCCCATTATGTTTTAAGCTCCTGGAGGACAAGGAATCTATCTTACATTTTCCTCATGGTTCCTGAATAATGGTCATTTAACTGCCTCGCTGGGGAAATGAGGCTATGATTGCAGGCAGGGGAGGCTGAGGGCAGAATGGAAGAAGGTAGATCTGAAGGAACACAGGCAAGGAATGGTGTGGCGTCAAATGCAGACATGGGGACAATGAATGGAAACTCTTGGGTGGGGGCAAACTGACTATTGTCACTCCTAGTGTGTCACCCTAGGAGTGGCACAGGAAAGCGGTGAATAGAAAGAAAGGAAGGTTTCTCTCATAACCTAGGTCACTGTGTTTCACGGTCAGAAAAAGTTCCAAGATGCTCAGAACTTGGTTATTCTAGAGGGAGAAACTGGGGTTCCTGGAGGCTGGAATCTAGTAATCAATCACGGTGAAATGGAATGGAAGTTGACTGCATTTCTATCTGATTTCCCCTAGAAAGAGTTAGAAAGGTCTTAGAGATCATCTAGTTCGTGTTTTACAAGTGGGCAAAACAAGAACTGGAGAGACTGAAGTCACAGAGTTAAACAGTGAATTAGTAGCACAACTAGGACTAGAAAACAATATAGGTCTTCTGTCCCCCAGGTCAATGACCTTTCCACTATATCCCAGCCTCTTTAAGAAGTTAATCAGTTAATCAGCTCTAAGCTGTTCCAGAAATTCAGAGGCTGGCCTACAGGTCTCCCCAGATGCTTCCTCCCTTTCTGTCCACCCATCAGCAGAAGCCATTTTCAAGGAACCTTAGTGGCTTCTCCTCAAAATCCCCACTGGGACCAAGCTCCCTTTCTTTGTCATTCACTTCAAACAAGCTTTGTCTTTCCCAGGTACTTTGGTGAAATAGGAAGAGCTCTGAACCAGAAGTCAGGAAACCTGGTCTCTGGACCACCTTCTCCAAACTCACCAATCAATGAAATTTTCCAAGCCACGGTTTTTCTCCTCTGTCAAATGAGGATGATAACACCCACCCCATCTGCTTGAAGGCATTGTGAGGATACAGTGAAAATAGAGCAGAAGTACCCTCAAACGTCTAGAAGGTGGCATGCAGTGGAAGGTTTAGGGCTGGAGATAACACACTCCAAAAACATGCTTTTTCTGAAAACTCATTGCCAGAAGCAGGAATGACAAAGGAGGTTTAGGGGCTTGTCCTGCATGTACACTATCTTCCTTCAGTTGAACTCCCTTGCCACTGTAGGAAAACCTGACTGAGTCCTTTCATTCTCAATGTGTGTAGAGGTTTGGGGGCGGGGGGGAATGTACATCCCAAATCTCTGCCAATCTCTCCATCTCCCTCTCTCCTCCTGGAAAGAGGCCTTTCCCGGAGATATTTGAGCTCACCTTTGCTCTGGTCTTGGGGGCCCCCTCCCACTTCCAAGTAACTGCACAGCTCAAGTCCTCAACTTGCAGCACCCCTACTCCACCTCCCAAGTCAGTCCAATGTCCTGGCCGATCTCTCCAGAGGCCTCCAACTGTACCTCCGATTTGCCTCCTCAACAGCTGCCTCAGACAACACAGGGCTTAACTGCCCACAAGCCTGCCATGCCTAAACTGAGGTTGTTCATTCCCTGAACAAAGTTTTGAGTGCCCCCCCCAACCTCCCAAGTATTATTTAATGGGAAAGAGCCATAAAATCATCAGTAATCACCACCTTGATACCAAGTATTGACCATTCTAAAAAATCCCAGATAGAACTCCATCTAGCCCCCAGACACATGCTCCCTTTGCTTGCCTTTCTCTCCCCAGAAACAAGATTCCCCAACTCCACTGAGACTGAACACTGGTCTTGTGGAATAGCCTTCTTCCCGGTGATGCAGAATTCAACTCCCATTCCTGGAAGGCCCCAAATTCAGTGCGCCTGAAACTGACCCTAGGCTTTGCTGATCTCTCCTGCTTGGAGCAATTTAATTACTAAATTAAGGTAATATCATTGTTTTTCGAACCACAAATGGTGTTAAAATGACCGATGTCACTAATGGATAGCTGGATCTCCCTCCACCACCTCCTCGCCCCCACATCCTAACACCCCCCTCCCTACCAAGGAGAACCAAACTGTCTCCTCCGAGTGAGGGTGCCACATTTCCATGCAAATTGAGTGTCCAGAGTGAACGGGGAGGGGGCAGTGCCCAGACTTTCTCCTAGCTTGAGCTGCTAGAGTATTTGCATAATAAAATGCGTTAACAGCTTGGAATTAATCTTTGCTGCTACCCTGGATGGCCTAAAGAACTATTTTCCAGGCCCTCCTATGTGAAAACTCTGGATGGCATTTGTAGGTAATGGAGCCTCTGTATATTTTTCTAATTATCATATTTTTCTATTTGTCTCCAAAATGTGGCCCCAACCTAGAATATCATAAAATGTTGTAGGTGTCTTAGGCTATTTTTATTATATGAAAATACTTACGCATTCAATAAATCACACCATGCATGCCTTTATGCATGAGGATTACAGTGGAATGAGTAGAGGTCTGCACGAGTGGACAGAGCACAGGCTTTGGAAACCAAAATACCCTGGTTTGAGTCTTCCTTCATGGATGATTTAGGGAACGTCACACATCCTTGCTAAGCCTTGGTTTCCTCTGCTATAAAAAGGGGATGTGCTAGGCTACCTTCTAAAATAACCCCAATGCCCCAGCCTTCTGACATCCACGCCCTTGTGTAATCCCCACCACTGGAGTGTGGGCTGGACCTTGCTAGACCTGGATCTTGCTTCTAATAAAAAGAAAATGGCAAAAATAGGAGGATATCAACTCCAAGATTAGATTACAAAAGACTGTGACTTTTCTCTTTCTCTCTCTCAACCTGTTTATTCCAATGGAGCTGACTGCCATGTTGTAGCTGCCCTGTAGAGGACCACATAGCAAGGAACTTAAGGCAGCCTCCAGCCAATAGCCAGTGAGGAACCAAGGCCCTCAGTCCAACAGCTCATGAAAAACTGAATCCTGCCAAGAGCCACTGAGTGAGCCTGCCCAGTTGAACCTCCAGAAGACTGTAGATCTGTCCTTACCTTGACTGCGGTCCATGACAGACCCTCAGCCCAGCTAAGCTGCACCCGGATTCCTGACCCATAGTAACTACAAGATAATAAATGTGTGTTGATGTAAGTGCTAAGTGTTGAGGTGATCTGTTACCTAGCAATGGATAACTAATACAGGAGATCAAACCATATAAGCTACTTCACAGAAATACTTCCTCCTATGAGATAATAGGACTTTAAATAATGAAGCACCACGCAGACGGTATACTATCATTTGCTTTCAACCCAATAAGTAAGTCATTTTCCTAAATGCTTAACTTGCTTTGTTTGACCAACCAGAGGAAGTTCTGCTCTCCTCCAAATGTCCCCATCCACATATTTTCCAGGAGGTTTTACCCCTATGACAATGTCCACTTTGGGGCTTGGGGTTTGTTTTGTCTAGATTGTGGGCAGTACCACCTCACAGAAGATAGTGAGTAGACAACAATGGGAAGTGAGTTGAGAGTAATAGGAAGGCTGTCCCCACAAAACTACTCTTACCTGAGCTTTGTCACTGACAAACTCCTACCACTAATAAATAATAGTGATAAGAACCATAATGATAATAGTTACTACCATTTACTGAGCAACCACTATGGGCAAGGAACTTTGCAAACATTCTTTCAGATCCTCACCACAACCCTGAAAAAAAAATTCACAGGTTTTAAATCAATTAGCATCTAAATGCTAAGCAGTTAGATGTCAGAGTTGAGGTTAGAATCAAACTCTTCTTATGTGTATTTATTCATTTTCTTTTGTGTATGTGTGCCTCGACAAACTATTTTTTAATAAAAGGTGAGAATTTGTTTTGTATACTTTTTTCCCACTTAACACTGTATCATGAACATTTTCCCATGTCCTTAAGTTTTCGGGGAGAAAATACTATTTTTAAAGGTGGCATAGTATTCCATTATCAAGCAGACTTACCCTACCCTTATTATTCAGCATTTAGGCTGTTTCCAGGGGTTTTGCTATCATAAATTATACTGTGATAAGCATCCATGTACATACATCTGTCATCACATCTCTGATTATTTCCTTAGGATAAGGCCCTAGAAGTGGGACTACAGGGTCAAATAAGCAAACGTTTTTAATGCTCCTTATGCATGTTGCCAAATTGCTTGTACCAATTCATACTCCCAAGGAGATAAACACTTAAATCCAAAAGCAAAGGGAGTTTTAAAATGTGAGATAAGCTAGCACCTTGTTTAAAGGAACAACTCCTTAAGTTCCCTGCAAAGGCCCTCTGAAAACCCCTGTGAACCAATGGCTGAGGATACATTGTTCCACCTTCCTGACTGGCTGGTTAAATTCCCAATGTCCCAGATGTCATTTGACTTACAACTGTAGGAGGGGATTGGGTGGGGTAAGAGGGGAAATGGAAGCATTTGCATGATAATAAACCTGAAACTTAATAATCACGCTTTTACAAAACGTGTATACGGTTCTTTCTTGAGGCAGCTTTTCCAGAATTGGATGACCTTCTCCAAGGGGATAAGGATATTTTTCCTTGCCAGATCTTAAGCTAGGGCATTGAAATTATTTCTATACACATACACAAAAAGGAGGGAGCTGAGGTGCAAATATTTAGTCACCCAAAGAGAGGAGAAAAGATATCACAGTGGCATTAATTATCCAGATAGTACTAAAGGCCAAACGAAGATTCAGGGAAAAAAAATTTTAATTGTTAAAATTCTCCACCCCCATTTGTTATGCACTGACATAGTCAAAGAATCACTGGCCTATTTTAACCTTTGAACATTTCCATTTTGCTTTTGTAAATAGGGAGAGAGAAAGGAAAAGACTATTCACAAAGACAATGGTGGAAGGATGGCTATGGGAGAGACACAGAAACAGAGGAGAGGGAAAAGGCTATTTCAGTTCTCTGTAGTTACTTGGGTTTTCAAACCATAGGCTAAGTCTTAAGAAATGGAAGTCAGGGGCTTCCCTGGGGGCGCAGTGGTTGAGAGTCCGCCTGCCGATGCAGGGGACACGGGTTTGTGCTCCAGTCCGCCGAGGAGCGGCTGGGCCCGTGAGCCATGGCCGCTGGGCCTGGGTATCTGGAGCCTGTGCGCCACAACGGGAGAGGCCACAACAGTGAGAGGCCTGTGTACCGCAAAAAAAAAAAAAAAAAAAAAGAAATGGAAGTCAGCTTCACACACAGGCCAGGTAGGACAGGGCCTGGCTGATGTGGTATTAAGAGGCCAAGAAGGTTTCGGTATTTTGCTATTATTTGAAACGCCTTGCACTGGTCAGGGTAGGCCAACTGCTGTAGCAAACAACCCCAATATCAGTGGCCTAACACAATAAAACAGTTTTTTCACTTATATCACAGTCTAATGCAGGTTATCCAGAGGGTGGCAGATGAAGGAGGGCCTACCTCACACTGTCATTCAGGGGCCCAAGGAAACGTGAACTAAACCAAGACCACATCATTCTCATCCATCCAACTGACAAAATTTGAATTTTTACAACAAAAAAATAACTGTATATAAATTGTATGATCCAAACAGATTTTAGAAATTATAAAATCGCTGCTCAGAGTTCTGTGCCACCAAAGCATAGAGAGAAGGGAGGCCCAAGTAAGAAAAGCTAGGAGAGAAGTAGAATTAAATAAAAGCGAAGAGACTTGAGGGAACGACCTACATTGCTCCCCAACTCAGAAGAAGTTCAGAAGAAAATGACTCCAAGCCCCAGAAAGAAGTTGTCACATCCCTACAAGGAGTAGCTACTGGCAACAGGGAATAGTTGTGCCAATATAGGCTCTTTTAGACTCTTACAGCCACTCTCAGAACCCTCCCTCTAAGAATAATCACCTAAATCAGGACATCTTGGATCCTGGGCATGAAACATGCATACTCAGCTCTTAAGTCTCCTGCCTTCTTACGGTCACATGTTTCTTACTTAGCGGCCCAGTCAGAGCATCAGTTTTGGAAGGGAGGTTACTTATTCCTAGGCCTAGGGTGAGGGATGGGAGGGTATGTGAGAACTTGGGCAGAGGCTTACCATAGTCCCATCAGACTCATATGGATCATGCCTCCTGCACTGGGCAGGTGAATGTTGGACTAGGAGGTTGTGGTGAGCAAGAGGTGGTTTCAGGGACATTTGGCGCAAGATCAATTAGACCAGGGCCAAAATAGCCTTTGGGATAGGAAGTGTCTTAGTAACATAGGCCTGGGGCCTGGGGGGAGAAGACATTTCATCACTTAAATTTCAGTATTTGTCTAAGAGAGCCCTGAAGAGATTTCCAGGGAATACATAATTGCCAAGAGAAATTGGAGATTTCTAGAAGGTTTCTATATCTCTCAGTGATACCTTCACTGGCCCTGGCTGAGCAGCGCCTTCACACTAAGTTGGTGGACACTGTCCTTCTCAGGGTGACCACCTCGCCCCAGTTTGCCCAGGACTTTGCCAGTTTTAAAACTGTCTCAGTCTCAGGCAAACCAGCATAGTTGTTCGCCCTAGTTCTTCTACACAATTTTGCTGACTGCATCGACCAGGAGCTGTTTTACCTAAAATGACAAAGGATTTGTACTGAACCACTGACATCCTCATCTAGAGGAGTCCAGATAAGGGCAGGTGAGGGCCACTGTCTGACTGTGGCACAAAGCAGCATTATCTATACCCTGAGGAGGGGAGACTGGATTTACAACTTTAGCCTCTACTCACAGACTTGGGAGGGAGCGTGAAGATAATCTAATACAACCATCCTGGATGGCACATAAGGAAATAGAGATGGAGAAATCTTAAGGAACTCTCTTAAACCTACACAGCAAAACTGTCCAGGGCCAAGGCTTCTTTTGCAATCTGGCACTCTTTCCACCATACCACACAAGTCCGTCACTAGAACACTCAAGCAACTGAATTAATGGGTCCTAAGAGATGAACCTGGACATCCCTCTCAAATCCTATGAGATGTATTCCCATAGTCACCACCAGTGGCAAAGGAGAGGATGGTGGCGGCAGCCTTCTCTTGGGAAGAAGTGTGGTGGATAAGAGGCGATACCACCTTGAGCCTCCTTATCCTTCTGGGGCTCCACCCCCAGCCTCCAACCTCTCCTGACCAACATCAGAGGCCCACAACACCCTGCGCTCTCTTCCCATCCTAACTCCTCGGGGTTATCCACGGATGGTAAACAGGCAAAAAGAGGGGGAGGGGTGGGCATGGGGAGTAATAAGTCCATCACCACAACCACCTCCCTGAGCATCTCTTTAAAGTTTATTTGCAACTTTTGAGAAGCCGAACAAAATACCTTCTTCAGGTTGACTCCACAGAAACGTCATTTTTGTTTTCAGAAATCAAGCCAGTGGCCAAGCAACTACTTCTTCAACCAATGAAGCACCTTCTTACAAGTGTCTTCTTTTTAAATGGAACAAAAACGGTTTTGATCACACACAGAAAGGAGTGTGCAGCTGGTAATACATGCCCCTTGGGAACACAGGGCTTTTAAAATCATTACTCTTATGGCTTTTCCCATTATTATTTCAGATTTATTAAGCCTCAGCTGTCTAGATGTACCTGTAGAAAGGTAATTTGGGTTGGGTATCATTTTAGGAAGCATATGGAAATTGCCATCAAAGAGTAATTATTTTATATTCTCACTCCTCCCAGTTCTCTTTCTGGACTTAGAGATGGGCACTATTGAGACAGATGGGAGTAACACAATGCAGGTTACTTCTACCCCCTCCAATACTGGGGGATTGAAAAGCTACTTCAGGTAGATATGTTTCAACCCAAAAGGCTGTGACATTGAGAAGTTAAACCATCCATTCCTGTTTACCTCTGCACCTCACTCTTTCCCAAGACATACCTTGTTCTAACTATCCTCTCTATTCTCTGCCCCTGAAAATCTTTTCCATGCTCTGAGACCCAGCTTAAGATCCAAGCTAAATGACCTTTAACAAGTCACTTAACTAGTTCAAGCCTCAGTTTCTTTATCTGGAGAATGGCAATAATACTACATGGATCAGAGGAGCAAATGACATACACATAAGAGGTGCTCAAAAACAGGGCATGCCCTTTACCTTCACCAAGTGCCCAGTGAGACGGCATTCATTTATTGTCTTAACCAGTCTGTATTCCAGAATCTTCTTTTTTAAAACAATGTTCATGCCATATTTTAACCAGTGGTCTACCATATTTTGATTAGGACTAAGTGTGGCCTATCAATTGTTAAAAAAGTTTCCAGAAACCAAAACTAAGTCCTGTAGCAAAAAGGCACGTGGAGGTCATGGTGTAGGTACGTGCTGGTGTGCCTTCTCATATGAGAAGGAAAATTCCCAAAACCTATTACAGGAAAATGTTTGTGTCACCTGCCGTGGCCCTGCTGTAATTCATTGTTATTTTCCTCGAAATACCTCATACTGTACTGCATGTAGGAAGACATGTAGGCACTCCATTTGTGTTTGTAAACTGAATTACAGCCATGGTTGCAAAGTGTTGGGAATTTAACTAGTTGGGGTGGGAGGGAAATGTTTTCAAAAGCCATTTAATTCTTTGTGCTCTAAACTATATTTCAGTAAAACAGAACTCCAAAAGATCACCCAAAGCTGCAGCCAAAACAGCCCTGGCCCAAGGATTGTTGAATGGTGTCCTATAAACCCTGCCTCATAAATACTCCCAGCCTAATGAACCCATGCCCCCAAAGAGCCCCTGTACTGGTCTACTAACCCCAATACATGTTAAATTTATTATTTCTAAACAAGATAAAAGACCCGATTGGATTTATTTCCTTTAAAAAAAAAAAAAGGCACTCCTTTCCTGACCAAATTGAGACCTTGAGCTGGTTTATTTGTGCCTACTTGCCCGTCATTTAGGCAAAACCTCCTTCTATAACTTCCCTGGCGTTTTTAAGAATCACCTTCGTCCCTGACTGGCCTAAGCCTAGTCCTCTCACCACGGATTGCTCACAGCTGAGACAGCCATTCACTGATTCTTCCTATGGCTACGCCAGGTGACTTCCTACCTGGCCACCCCTGAGCTGTGTTCTCTCAGGTTACCCTCCCAGGTTCTCCCCTGCAGGGAGAGTCACATAGACTCTTAGAGTCAGAAATGACTTTGGAATTCATGTAGCCATTTTACAGATGAGGATACTAAGGCCCAGAGAAGAAAATGAACGGAAAGAGCAGGGACTAGAGCCCAGGTGTCTTGGCTCTGAATCCAGCACTGCGCCACCAAACACCCGGCCTGAAGGCGTCCCCAGCAGCCCCTCCCGCGGCACACATTCCAGTGGGATCGCTTGTGAGGTCCAGGGATGTTGCCTTCAGTGCTGCCGGCCTGGCCTCCAAGCTGTCTGCCCATATAGGCTTCGTGTGGCCGCCACCCTCCATCGCCCATCGCCCTGCAGCCTCCAGGCTTGTCTCAGCGAACTTCCCAGCACCGTGTATTCTCAAGGGCAGACTCCTTCCTTCTTGGATAAACTGAGACGTACAAAATCTGACAAACTAATCCCTCTGGGGAAAGGAGACTAATGACTCCTCCTAGATAATCTGAGAATGTTAAAACAAAGGTCTTCTAAAAAACAAACAAAACAAGACCTTCTGAAGGAAATGGCTTTGCTGTCCCGACCAGCACAGTCACTTTAAAAGAAGGCATTTGAAACTTCAGGGGTGATGGAGCAAGCTGCCTGCCCTCTTAGAGGTAAGAGGTAGGAGCTGGCCAGGCCCAGAGGTGGCCCAGTGGATGCAGGTGGTATGTAAACCCACCTGCTCTCTCAGCCTGCATGTGTCACCAGCAAAGCCCCCATGAACAATTCCTGGGAAATAAAAATAGAATCTGGGTAATAAAATAACGTCTAACCTTGTTTTCCTTTGTGCTTCGTCTAGTTTCACTTGCTCAAAGTGGGATGCGTGTAGAGGCCTTCTTCCGGATCCTTCAAACCAGAGCTCCCGGTAGAAAACGACTGCGACACCACAGCTTGGCCGGCGAAGCGCTCCACACGACGCTCAATTCAAGATGGCGGCAGCAGAGCGAGGGCAGAGACGCTGCACCCCGCCCTGAGATCTGGAGCCGGGAGCAGCGCAGGTGCGCCAGCCCTGGGAGTTCGGCCCCGCCCCCCGCTGACGATATCCCTACAGAGCAGCCCCGCGCATGGCCTTTTGGGCGGAGTATGTGCTCTAGCGCCTGAGCTCGCACCTCTCCGTTCTCGAATCAGAGAACAAAACTTCTGAACTAAACTCGGTCTCCTTCTATTGGCTAGATCAATAGAAGGTAGGAGGAGCCTTCTTGGGGCCCAACTCAAAAGGGTCGATAACAAAGGGAATCACTGAGAACCGCAGATCAGTATCATAACCCCAGTGCTCACAATTCTCCCTCCAGGCACGGGTCTGTCCTCAATTCTCATCACCTCACCATGGCAGCCTGAGCACGTTAGCACTTTCAGGAGCCACCCCCTACCCGACACATCACACTGGATCCAACACTTATCCCACCAAGCACCTAGCATGAGTCGAAACCCAGGAGTGGGCATGTCCAGAAAGGACAAGATTAAAAGCCCCAGGGAAAGTCTGCAGGATGAGTCCTAATCCCTGCCTATTCTCCTAACCGGTTCTGTGGCCCCTAACAAACCACTGGACTTCTCTGTGCCTCAGTTTACTCACAGGAAAAATGAAGCTAATGGCAATACCTGGGTAGCATGGGGACAAAATGAGAAAACTCTTCAACAAAGGTAAAAATAGTTTTCAAAGTTACGATTTTCTTATTACATTATTAGTAATAATATAATTACTTCCTTGCCCTCCTCCCAGACAAATACATTTATTTGGAATCCTTTCAGAGAAGTCCCAGATTTACCAGGTAGTTTGTATGAATTAGGCTCTCCTCCTGCTTAAATTCTCTTGCAGTTAAGCCCAGCCTGTACCAATTGATGTTTTTATAAATAAGATAAAAAGGGAAGAAGATTTGACCAGGGCTCAGGACTCAGACAATGAAATCATTTGGTGAAAAACGAATTCCAATCATCTGCCTCCATCACCAAGCAAATGCATGCTGAATACCACCTGAAAGCAGGTTACAGCAAGATCCCAAGGTGTGGGGTCCTTTGCCTTGGTCTCAGAATGTAACTTCTCGTCCCTTCAGTTCTTTGCTTTTTTTTTTTTTGTAGTTCTAAGAATATGAGAAGGAATTATTATATACATGTGTGTGTGTGTGTGTGTGTTTTATACCTTTTTAAAGCATATATTAACTTTGCCTCATCTTTTTTCTTTTTTCCAGGTGCAAAACAGTGATTCGATATTTTTATACATTACAAAATTATCACCACTCCTTTGTTTTTGAGGCCAGTTCTCGGCCTTCAAGTTCTTAAAGCCCAGTGGTGACCAGACAAAACTCTTGCTCATGTTCCGTTTTAGCTCAGTACTCACACCTCTTCTGTCCACAGACTTGAACCTTCAGGGTCTGACAGGTGGGGAGTTCTTCAGGCAAAAGCTGTGATTATACCACCTGTGGCTTAAAGGCAAAAGTAGAGGGAATTCTAAATAAAAAAGAAATGACCACACAAATTAACAGACCAGGTATGATTTAGAATCTCTCTTCCCTGATCCAGCCCGAGCACATCTTTGAAAGCCTGATCTGCTACTTTTCCTAACGGGCAGTATGGGCAACATGAAACTTTTAGAATGGTAAAAGTAGATTTCACAAACTAACAGTAAAGAGCCTGGCCCCAGTAGAGTACATTTTACCTGTCTTTGGAATGCCCCCATAACTTGAAGAGGCCCCACTTCTTACGCTTCCTTAATTCTCAGAAATTATTCAAAGGCGAGAATACAATTAGAGGGAGCAGCAAGCAGGGAATCTGATGATTTTTCCCAGTCTCCTCTCCAACAGAAATCTTCTACCAAAGCAAATAGCTCTGAGGGCACAGTTCCTCTAGAAAGCACTCGTATCAACCGCCAGCCTTAAAATGGACATAAATATCAGGTCGGTTTCACAGCCATTTATCCCACTCCTGGGATAAAACACATAAATAAACTGGAAATGGACACTTCTCCCACCCCAGGGAGGTGATCCCGCCCCAGGGCTCCATGCACACTCTCTGGTAGTAAAAGAAAACCAGCCCTCCTCTGGCGGAACCTGTCTGGGATGGTTTCCTGCCGTAGACTCGGGCCCCAGAGATCACCCTTCTGCCTCCACAGGCTGCAGACCCCTGGGTAGAGCACTTGCTTCTGGGCACTTTCCTTTCTTTCTGCCCTTTTCCATTTCCATGCCACTGTGTCTCCCACACCAGCCCTGCCCTTTACCGCAGCGGTCCCCAACCTTTTTGGCACCAGGGACCGATTTTGTGGAAGACAATTTTTCCACGGACTTGGGGGTGGGGGGATGGTTTCGGGATGATTCAAGTGCATTACTTTATTATGCACTTTATTTCGATTACTATTACATAGTAGTATATAATGCAATACTTATACAACTCACCAAAATGCTGACAGGAGGCAGAGCTCAGGCGGCAATGCCAGCGATGGGGAGCGGCTGTTAATACAGATGAAGCTTCGCTGGCCTGCCGCTCACTTCCTGCTGTGTAGCCCAGTTCCTAACAGGCCACGGACTGGGGATTGGGGACCCCTGCTTTACCCTGTGCTTTCTCTGCTTGCCTTGCCTCCTCTTTTACTTCTTCTTATTTTGTTGTTGTTGTTTGTTCTTGTTGTTGTTTTATATTTGGGTTTTGTTTGCCTGCTTTTTTTAAAGTTTTTCTTTATTGTGGTAAAATATATATAACATAGTATTTAATCTTTATCATTTTAACCACGTGTAAGTGTGCAATGCCGCGGCATTAACTACATTTACAATTCTGTGGACCCTTCACCACCATCCATCTCCAGAATTTGTTCATCATCTCCAATCTAAACTCTGTGCCCATTAAACAACTCCCCTCTCCCCTCCCCACAGCCCTTGGTAACTTGTATTCTGCTTTCTATCTCTATGATGTTGCCTGTTGTAGGTACCTCATATAAGCAGAATCATACAATGCTTGTCCTTCTGTAACTGCCTTGTTTCACTAAGCATAATGTTTTCAAGGTCCATCCACACTGTAGCCTGTTTCAAAATTTCATTTCTTTCTATGGCTGAACAGTAGTCTATTGTGTGTACATAACACATTTTGTTTATCAATTCATCTCCTGATGGACACTTGGGTTGTTTCCACTTTTTAGCCATGGTGAGTATTACTGCTACGAACATGGATGTACAGATATCTGTTTGAGTCCCTGCTTTCAATTCTTTTGGATATATACATAGGAGTAGAATTGCTGGACCAAATCATAGCTACCTAGCACTGATGAGATGCTTCCAAAGTTTGTTCCAGGAGAGGACACTGAACCAACTTATTGCCTTGGAGGGAGGAAGAAGCAAAGCAGAGAACTTGAACTCATCAGAGAAACAGTGGTCTACAGATCTCACTTTATGCCATCCTCACATAGTACTGGAATGTCTATCCTGGGACCTGACTTGACTTCTAACTAGCTGTGTGATCAAACAGCTCTGAGCCTCAGTTTTCCAGTCCATGAAATGGAGGTAACAGCATGTGTTCTGCTTGTAACATATTACAGGGCTACTGTGAGCATCAAATGAGAGAATGCTTGTGAACTGTTTTGTAGGCCAATAATTACACAAATGCAGCGGTAACAGTAATAAAAAAATGACTGGGAATCTAAACAGAATTACAGACCTTCATGAACCACTTGTGCCTCCTCCAAAAACCTGGGGCTGCTTCCCCAGCAATTCACTGCTATCATTTAAGCATTTTTCTCAGGTGCTCAGCAATCATTCCTTCTGATCCCACAAGGCAGAGTCAAGCACCTAGGGCTCTCCTTTCCAAAGGAAGCACCTGGAGAGATGGATCCTCAAAGGCCAAACAGGAAACTGAGGCTAGAACCTGGATCTGAACTATCGGAAAATCACGAGCACTTTAATCTGCACATTTGAAAGCATTCATTAACGATCCCATCCCCACGCCTTCGTCAATCCCCTGCGCATCTGAAAGCACTTAGATCAATCTGATGGTGTAATCTGAACTTTGAGAGCCTCATGAAAAGTATCCTCTTTGATTTTACAAAATAGAAGAAAAATATGAGGTACTTACTCCAGAGACCTGGATGCACGTATGCTGTCCTGGTGATAACACAATGAGTAAAATCCATCCTGGGAGAGTAAATTATCCCACTGAAGGTCTTGCTGGCCCTTCCAAAGGGCCACTTACATCTGGGCATCTCTACAGAGAATTGTGTGCAGGCACTGTGCTCACTCCAGGGAAAGGTGCAACTATGGGACAGGGACAAGTGGAGATATAAGACATTTAAATGTAATGCTCCAATTAATAAAGCCCTAGGAGACAAACTCCTGGTATATGAAATAACCTGGGTTTGAAAACAAAAAACAAAACCGTCATTGAATAATGCAAAGTTGTGCTGTGCCTTTGCAGCTGCAAGACTAAAATACTTCCTTAGATGCTCCCACTCCTCTTGCTCAGGGTGAAGTAAACTGGGCCCCACTCATAGCTAAGAGTGGAGTCTTCAAACTTCATGTTCTGCACCTAGCCCTCTTCTCTGTTTTAGTTGAGTTTAGTTGAGTCTGTCGGCCCAGCCAAACCAAGACAGGCCCATCTCTTTACCTGTCCAGACTTGAGGATTGACTGGCTGGTTATTCTTTTTTTTTTTAATAAATTTATTTATTTATTTATTGGCTGTGTTGGGTCTTCGTTGCTGCACGCGGTCTTTCTCTAGTTGTGGCGAGCCGGGGCTACTCTTCGTTGTGGTGTGCGGGCTTCTCATTGCAGTGGCTTCTCTTGCTGTGAAGCATGGGCCCTAGGCATGCGAGCTTCAGTAGTTGTGGCTCATGGGCTCTAGACCCCAGGCTCAGTAGTTGTGGCACATGGGCTGAGTTGCTCCGTGACATGTGGGATGCGGGATCTTCCCGGACCAGGGCTCGAACCCATGCCCCTGCATTGGCAGGTGGATTCTTAACCACTGCGCCACCAGGGAAGTCCTGGCTGGTTATTCTTCAACTCGTTCACACTTAAGTGTCACCTCAACCCAGACTTTGCAGTGTAAGCATTTTCTCTCCTAATTGTGTTATGAAAGGATTTTCATCTTATTAAAGGAATTTCAGGCATCGGCAAGTTAGTGGGAGCAGAGTTAGCCCAAGAAGCCCCTAAAATCATTGAAAGCTTACCCGGCCGGCCTTGGGGTCAGCAAGTTTAATCATCTAAGGTGGCCTGGGTTTCCCTGTCCTTCACCCCTTTCCTCGCCTCCCTGTCTCCCTAACTTCTGCTCTCAAGGAGGCTGCTGACAGCATATTTCTGGAGAGGGCTAGGCAGGGGCAAACCACCCTTATGTTCAAAGTTTCTTCTAGGGCTTCAGCCAACACTCTCAGAGCAAATGTATCCCCTCAACAGACCCTCCGTTCCCCCATGGGCTGGACGCCCGTTCCATCTCCAGCCAACATCAAGGTGACCTCAATGGTATCCAAGGTAGTATTTAACAGTGTGTCATGCTTGTGCCCTGACAACCTCCAATTTATCCCTATGCTTCCTATGATATTTTTTCCCTCTAATCAAAAAGATTTGACTCTTCCGGCCCCCCACACACACACAAAAATAAATGTTTGGAGGGACCTTTCTTCATTATACAAACCCTAAATGGTAGATGCAAAATGAGGGGCTCATGCAATAGGTCGGAGCATGGGGTTGACCATACTTCTCAAAAGTTAACGCAGAACATGACTCAGTATTTCTGGGGATGGTCTGTAGGTTGTGTATTTCTAATGGACTCCCAGGTGATGCCCACTCTCTGTGACAGCACTTTGATCCACTGATAGCACTTTGAGTCTTGAGGGGAGAGATCCCTTCCTGAAGAGCCCCCAGGTGAGGAAGGTGGTAAGAAGAGGGAAGAGCTGAGGACCAGTTTTCCCGTCTCTTGAGCCCCACAGGAATGGCCACCTGGGAGATGCGGGGTACAATCTCACAATGTCAGCTTGAGAGGGAAGCATAATTCACCGACTTGGGGTGGGGAGCGGGGCAGGGGCAGGCTGGAAGCAGTGGCAGGAAGTCCAAGTACACCCTGCAGCCTGTTTGTGCCACCGGAGGAAAGAGGAACTGACCTTTTTCTCACGGGGAAGTGCATCTTCTCTGCTCCAAACCACAGGCTCACAACCATACTATCGTGAGTGAAGTTCCTGCGATGACCACTGGGTGTGGGCCTGCCTCTTCTGGCGCCCACTCACAGGAGCCCCCTCCCTACTGGTATGGCTAGCCCATTCCACTGCCCTGCTGAGAACCCCGGGCTCCCCACCCAGGAGCGCAGCCCCACTTGCCTTCCCATGCCAGTGTTGTACCTCTAAGCCCAAGCCAGGAAAGAAAGCTATGTACAGTGACACTTAAATTACATCCTCACAATTCTCTCTCGGTCTTGGCTTGCCGTGTGCTTCTTTATCACTTTTTTTTTTTAATAGCTAAAGTTACTCACGCTCCTTTTAAGTAGATTGTGCAAAAGGCATAGGCCAACTTCTGATATATTCCCACAAGCAAAATTAAATACCAGTAACATGTGTTTTAGTGAATTGGGTCCCTCAATTTGCATCTTATAATAAGCATGTTATCATACTGGTTTATGTCTCAGCTCTTTAGTTTTTATCTCTCTGGGGCTAGATTCCCCCTCATGAGTTCAATATAAGTCTATGAACTAATGCAAGTTTTAAAATGCTTTTCTTCTGTGTTAACATTAACACCCTTATGAGTGAAGGAGTTTTACTCCCCAAAGTGTACAGAACGTTTGCATTCACTGGAGGATGGGACGGGATATTAGCCTCAGTGACATCCATGGCTACTCTTAAGTGGAAGGAGTTGAGTCAGTAATCTGGTCTGCCCCTGAAAAAAAGCCTTTTTCACCTCTTTGCACTGAGACATAATCTCTGGTGTGTTCATTCCCTTACATTTAGATTAATTATAAAACATTGTCACCAGAATATTAAAGTAATGTTTAATACACAGAAGGGAATAAGGTATTCTGGAAAATGCATAATTTCTCTATGATGATTTTGCAAGTTGCGTGCAATATGATCTTTTGATTGCCAGCTATAGAAATATTGTGACTAAGCTTTCACTAGCTTTTTATTTTTGCAACCATCCTGTCATAGCACTTTGAAAACTGTAAGCTTGGCCCATCAAAAAAAAAAAAAAAAAAAAAAAACTAAGGGTGCCCATGCTAGAGAGTTCTCTCGGCTTCGTTCCTAAAGTGTGTGGTGAAAGGGGAGGGTTTGCAGTGTACAGGGGCAACTTTCGCTTCACCAGTGCTAACATAGTTGGAGGGAGTGAGGGAGTGACCCCCACCCTCTGTATAAGCCCGACACACACACACACACACACACACACACACACACACACACCATACACATGCTCTCTGTGTCCCTGGAAGGTGTCAACATTCCTAAATGGAAATCTTAAGTCCTCTCGCTTGCTTCAGATTTTACAAGCTCTACTGCAGCCACACACCCAGAAGGCAAGGTCTGAATCAACACAGAGCTACAGCAAGTGGAATGTTCCTTGCCGGCAGTGGCTGAAATGGGACCGACACTCCTCAGGGGGACTGCTCCTGGGGACTGGATACCTCAGCCATCTCCCTCTAGGTCACTAGGCTCCATGTCCTTGGCTGTGTTGGTTAACAACCAAATATGGTTACCAGCGGAGGGCTCCCGTCCTTCGAGGTCTCACTTCTGGTCTCTGCAGGTGAAACTTTTCCACTTCATCATATTTTTTTAAAATAATAATGATAGCAGGAGGAACATTCCAGCCTCCACTCCCTCACGTGAGCCCTCACCGAGCACGTCAGTGTCCCCATTCCTCTGTCACACCACCCAGAACGCTGGTAGAATTCTTTGAGCTTTTTAAAGCAAGAATGAATTTTTAAATATGTGTTCTATTTATCCATGCCACCTAACAGCAATACACCCAACACCTGTCATCTTGTTTCCATTCTCTTCAAGGCTTCCTAAGCCTTTCTGACCCCCACCCTCTGCTCTTCAAAAATATACTGGATGCATATATGAAAAACTAAGCCCTCTCACCCCAAAAAGCTCAGAGTCTGGAGGCTTAATTACCTCTCCATTTGCAGCACAGAGGCCCCTTGGGTCAGAATTAAATGTGATTTCCAGTAGGAGACAGGATAGGTTTACTCCGCTCCTGCCCATCCCACATCTGTTCTGTAGACACAATGACTCCTTAGGCCTGGAAAGGATAAACCAAGCCTCTCTAGCCCAGCTTTGTCGCCTTGATGTTTAACTCCAGCAGAAGACGGGTGGGAGCCCAGAGCGAATACAATTTCTGAAGATAAGGCTCTAGAAACCTGGGCATGATGAAGATCAAAGATCAAAGCCCAATAATGTCCTTGAGATCATCATAGTCATTACAGACAAGGGGTGCTTTCCTGTCTGGCTGTGTGTGGACAGGTGGCACACACAAGATATGAATATGCATATGTTGTAAACAGGTGTATACATAAGGAATTAGAGGTGAAACTGTACGTATGTACATGCTTCCTGTACAGACACCATAATTCTGACTCCCAGGGAAAATGGAAAGAGTGATTATATGCAAAATATTACATTAAACAGTTGTTTGGACCCTTGGGTTTCCTAACCAAGTATACATGATTTTCAGTGATTATCATTTTGCTGAGGTGCCGACATGGAAGAGGGGATACCTAGCTAGAGAAGGGAGTTTTGTCCTCTGCTCCAAAGGCTGCATCTCACAGAGACCTTACTTTCCTCCCAGTCCCCCATCAAGGTCTGTAGGGAACACTTAACTTTTTCAGTTATACTTTATTTCAGTGGGAGGGGAGATATAGGCCATACTGGTAATATCAAAATGTTTTCACACCTCAGGGGAATGTTTCCATGTGTGTTGAACCCTTTGGGAATCTCCTGGCCATTCACTTAGCATGTATTTACACCCTGACGATCCTCCTGAAGGGTGGGTCCAGGGCTGGGGCTTGTGGCTGTGGACAGGTCACAGGAGTGGGAAGGGGGTTCCGGGAGAAGCCCAAGGGTGAAAGGAAGAATTTGAAACCCAGTGCCCAAAATTATTCTTTATGTGCCTGAAATGTCCTGATTTATGACACCAGACAGTCATAGACCAGTCTTGCTTCCAGGAGGAACAGATAGGCAGGGGACATGAGGCATGGAAGGATACCAGATTATACAACTGCAAAACAAAAATACAAAGGTCTCTGTTTTTGAAATGTAAACTACAAGAGAGTGAAGCCCCAGCCTGCTCAGCCTTATTTTATACAGAGAACATTACTCTGATTCTGGATAAACATGCTTGCTCTCTTCTAATTCATGCCTTCATTATGAAATTCATGTAATTTTGTGGCCAAATGACAATAAAATCATATTATTACAGGATATAGCATGTATCAACAAGCATGCTACAAAGAAAAAAGCAACATAATATAACTTTTACAAGTAGTCAAGAGAATTAAAAAATTTGTAACTCTTCCCCCCTGAAAAGGAAAATCCTTGGAGCCTACTCTTGTACCTTTCTGTTCTTTTTCGAGTTGAGTTTATCATTGTGCTTGAGACGATGGTAAAGTACTAAATGCTTCATGAGACATGATGTTTTCCCTTTGTATTATAAACATGGTCCATCTCTAGGAACTAACTGACCTGCTTGAGCCTCAAGGTCTTCATCTTTAGGCTCTTCGTTGGGTGGTCTTCTAGCAGCAGTCAACATATAAGGAAGACCTTTTGTGGGCTTCCACAGACAGTCTGGAATGGCTCTAGACTAAGGCAAGGGGGGGATTTAGATATACCATTGAACACTGGGGTCATTGTCTGCTTGAATGTGATGAAGATGACTACATAATTTGACCCAAATACTATACTCATAGCAGAGCCCTTCCTCTAGGAAATTACCAGCACTTTCAAGGATCACTTCCTACTGGTCTCTTGGTCTCCTTTGCGTTCACTGTCAATCCATTCCATACCCTGCCACACTCTTCTTAAAACTTTTCTATGGACCTGATTTTGAAAACCTTTTTACTGACTCTAATACAACCCCCTTAAGCCTATCATTAAGGGTACTCCATAAAATGGCTCCAAATTAGTTTCCAACCTTACTTTCCATGATTTTCATAGACAACACTTCTCTTCCTGCCTTACTGGTCTAGCCATTGCCCTCCAAGCACCACAGCGCTGCCTTGAATTGGTTTGCCTCGTCCTTTCTCTTTACCATCTAAATCCCAGCCTGCTTTTGATGACCAACTAAAAGCCCAACATCTTTGTGGGTCCCAGAGACATTATCTTCCTTCATATGCCTACGGTTCATGTCTCTCACTTCTGAATTAATCATATTGCACCTTTTAATTGTTTTTTTGTTTGGGGTTTTTTTTTAAATAAATTTATTTATTTATTTTATTTATTTATTTTTTAATTTTTGGCTGTGTTGGATCTTCATTGCTGCACGCGGTCTTTCTCTAGTTGCGGTGAGCAGGGGCTACTCTTCATCGCGGTGCACGGGCTTCTCATTGCGGTGGCTTCTCTTGTTGAGGAACATGGGCTCTAGGCGCACGGGCTTCAGTAGTTGTGGCTCGTGGGCTCTAGGGCGCAGGCTTATTATTTGTGGCACACGGGCTTTGTTGTTCCACGGCATATGGGATCTTCCCGGACCAGGGTTCAAACTTGTGTCCCCTGCATTGGCAGGCAGATTTTTAACCATTGAGCCACCAGGAAAGTCCCTGCACCTTTTAATTGTTAATTATCTGCTTGTATGTTGATAGTCTTTATCCCCTGCATTAGGGCCAATCATAATCCTTTTGAAAACAGGAGTGGGGTCTTATAGTTTTTATAGTTGCCCAAAGTACATAAAACACCACATTGCACATTGTAGGTGGAGAAAACAAACTTAGCTTATGTTGACGTTCTGAGAAAGATCACAGGACTGCACATAGAGAAGTAAAGATTTCTTTGTCATGTTCCTTTTATATTGAATTAGAGGCAGGTAATCAGGTACAGATCAGCACAGAGGGTTGAATACATGGACTTATCCCCTGTATAGGTCACTTACCTCTGATCACGGTGCAAGAATTTTGTTTCTATTACTAATATCCTTCTAAATTATTTGATGTTATTTTTTTCTCAATAAGGCTGGGCCAGATGAAGAAACATCAATGTATACTTAACTCCACCGTCTGAAAACAACTTTTAAGTATGCATCCTACTGATAAGGTATAAAGAATAACATTCCCATTCATTTGGGAGCTCGGAAGCCCCTTGCCTGGGACTGCTGTCTAGGCTGGCAAAGTGAATTATATATTAACATTTTAAAAGGCCCACTGTTCTCACCACATCAGCTTAACTAAGACTAGTTATTTAGGAAGATTCTAATTAATTTAATTTTCCACTGGTGGCCATTTCTGACGGGCAGTGACTGTGTCTTTTACCTCTTTGCATCCCTTCCCCAGCACTTAGCTCTGTAGGTTGCTTATAGCAGGGACTTAATAAATATTTGTTGATTGAACAAGTGAATGAGCCTTACTGCAGACGCACAAGTGAATTCCTCAGATACGCCTCACAAAATCAAACTGGTCCTCCCAGCGCCAAAGACGGACAGAAATGCAAGCACCGTGGGAAATACTGACACTGGCCTTGCACAGTAGTTAACAGAACCAGAGCCCATTAAGCAAAGCCACTTTGAGTATGCTTCCTAATCAGTTTAATTGGCACTGTTGTCATTTTTTTCATATGATACCCCCCAACTTTGGCATACATATGGTGACAAAACTGTAAAATGAGATCCTGGAGGTCAGTAGGTAGAGGATAAGAGTGAAGATTCCTAAGTCATATCACAGTGGCAGGACCAATTGTATACCCTTGGACAGGTCACTTTAGTCTCTCTAATCTTCAGTAAAATGGAAATAATGATAGTACCTACCCTACACGATGATAATGAAGAAGAAATAAGAACTTGAATGGAAAAGTCTTATTTTTGTACTTAGCACATAGTAAATTCTCAATAAACATTAGCTGATTATTATTTCTACTTTAACCTACATTTTGCTCTTTACCAAGCTCCGGGCAGTCTGCCAGCTGAGGATGAGAAGAGTTAGGTTTTCAGTCAGAGGTCACAGTTTGGACACGGCCTGGCCCTCAAGCCCCAGGCAGCCAAGATGTGTGGTACTTAGCGACCCTTGGTGAGATGCACAAGGCCTGTGGGAGAGGGCTGTCCTCCAGTGTTACCCTCCAGCAGGGAGAGGGGTAGAGAGGGACCTCCAACCCTAAGGTGCACCAAAGTGATAAAATTCACCCTGACCATTGCAAATGCAAACATTTCCAAAATTGGGGCATTTTAAAAACATGATGACAGCTTTAGATTTCAAACAAAAATCACTGCAGCTTTTTTTCCTGTGACATAAGCTTGTAAAGGAAATGGGTCTACTAACCTAAAGCAAAGGAAAAGCCACTGTTAAGATGGATCCCAACCCCACTTCCCCCCAGTCATCAAGACTGGTTGTCAGTACCCCCATCCTACGTAGAGTCCAGAGCCTTCGGATGGCTTGTACTGTGTGACTGTTCTGTGCTGCTCTTCGATAAGAGGTAGGAAGCAATGTGTGTCTTTTCCTTTTTTGGAGGGAGAAATGCGGGTTGAATGGGGTTAAGCACAGAGAGAGGACAACAGGTGGGTGAGCAAGACGAAGATAAAGCCAGGATTACAACCCAGAGCCGTCAGCTCAGAGACCAGGCGCATTCACCAGCCTGGACCAAAAACGCCAGGAGTCCATCCCTGGCCCATCAGCCTGTCAGAGGGAAAAGAACGTGTACCCTCAAAGAAGCCGGAAAATAAAAAGGACTCCACAAATAAGGCAAAGCAGCCACCAGCAAATCCACGCAAAGGGGACCCCTTTAAAAGAAAATCTCTCGTGTTCCTGAGTTCCGAACTTCGGGCGAGTTTCCGAAGAGGAGTATTTGCATTTTCGTTTTTCCGCTTAGTGTGGGGAAGCCAGCAACAGGTAAAAAGTCAGGCACTCTGAAATAGGGCGTGAGCAACACTTCGTAAATCTTAGCACCAAAGGGAGAAAATCTCCATGCACCTCTCCGTAGGTTTGCTTTCTGTGTGTCGGAGAAGAGGGAAAAATCAGCAGGGAAAGAAATCAGGCAAATGACTTCCTCTCAGACCATCCTCAACAGGGATATTTGATTTGCTGTGGCTCTCTTAGGCTTCCTGCTGCCCTGCTCCTATTTCAGGGATAACTTTGCCTGTGCAGGCTCGAAACAGCTGCTGCACACAGCAACTGCAGCGCTATCGGGCCCCGAAACATTCAAAGTCAACCCATGTCCATTCGAGGAAGTAAATGTGAATCAAAGGATGGTTGGCAAGAAAAGAAATGGCGGCAGAAGACCTGAACAGAGCAGAATTTGTACATCTCTAAACAGAGCCAGGAACCCCTGACCAAAGGGGAGAATGACTAAGATTTCACCTTGTGCAGAAAAAGACTGTACAGCCTAAACAGCATAGTAAGTGGAATAATTCTCGCAACCCAGAGTTGTATACCACTTCAGTCAATCTTCCCTTTAGTTCTTTGTTATGTCACCATCTTTTGAACTCAAAATTAAATATCCCTAGTAACAGGATTCAGGTCATGCTATTGGCTATTTGAATTCTCTAACAGGATGTGATGAGGCCTCAAAATGCAAATTAAGTGGGTGTTTCCCTTAAATCCTGCCTAGAGAATGGAACAGATTGTGAGATCTATTTAAGACATTTGAGATGAATTTGGTTTGGTGAGTAGCTCTTTTTTATGCCCTTTTAACTTTAAATGCTGTCTCCCAGTAATTCTTGATTCCTAAAATTCATTTCTACCATCAGAGGGGTGGATTAAAAGAGGAACCTTTCTAGGTAGTGACCTAAATGTGCCCTGTCATCAGGATGCCGCTTAGAAACCCTTGAAATATGGGACACGCTTACATATTCCCCACTAGGACTGGCACCAAAACAAGCTTTTGATTTCATTCTTAAGTTCTTCTGTAATGCACACTTTTTCTGCCATTCCTGCTTCTGAATTTAGTAGGTCGCAAGGGAGAGATTTGCCGTTTGAGTTCCTTTGCACAGGAGCTGGAGGCTTGGGTTCCAGTTCTGGCTCAGCCACTAACTGTGTGGCTTCAAGCTTGGCTCTCACTTTTTTCAAGCTGTGTGATCTTAGGTCCTTCACTTAATCTTTGGGCCTCTGTTGCCCTGATCTGTAAAACGAATGACAGCTGTGGTTCCTTTCAAGTTTTAGTCTATTCTTGTCCTACCTAATTTCTAGAATCACTAGGAGAATTGATTCTATCATGTCTGTAAAAGTACTCTATAAACCTTAAGTGTTTCCTGGGAGCATTTTTTAAAATATAAAGCAAGGGGGAAAGTAATGGGATTTAACAATAGGTATCTTAATTTACACTAAGATAGGAAGGAAAAGAATGACTGCTTCTGGATTTTGCTGGAATTGAAACAGTGCAAACTGAAAAGCGCTGTCTCTGCTAGGAAGTCAGAGAAAAGCAACATAACATTATTGTTTCCCTGTTGATTAAGAACTCAGGATGGATCCTTGAAGAAGAAACGTGTGCTTGCAGCAGCACACCTTTTTTCTGAACTTTCAACTGAATTCCATATTGACTTTACAACCAATATGCATATTCCTCAAATCTCTTCCCTCACACTACAACCAAAAAGGAGCCAAAGCTATGTGGCATGTAAGAAGAGAAACGGCACCTGCAGAATACTTCCGTTCTGATCCTCTCTACCACTCCTTTCTGGGGACCCTACTTTATAAAATAAGAATTCTTCATAGCAATAAACATTAACACTGAGAAAAAATATGTTAATAGGAAGGATCATCTTCAACATTAACTTCACTGTCTAGCCCTCAAAAAAAGAAAATTATGTCAGCACACATAAAACTTGAAAGATATTTCTTACCACTCGATAGGTTTGGCTCTAATACAAATACTCTGGAAAACTCCAAGCAAAAATGCCTAGGAGACATTCTACCGAGGTTTGGGGTGCTCAGTTAGACCTCAGTAGGATCCAAGTTTTCTCTCCTTCCCTAAGATTTTTCTTTACCACCAGTTTTGATACAATCATTTATTTCTCCAGCACCACCAGTATTCAAAAGGCCAGGTGCTGGGTGCTGTAGGAGCTACTGAGTCTCTGCCATCATGGGCCCAGATAGCTAACAGATCTTTTTGTTTAGTGTGACAATCTGGACAGACCACAAAATTAATGTTCATAGACCAGGCGTGGGAGGGTAAGAACAATGTCCCATATTTGGTCCCTACCCTCCCGAGAACTCGGAACTCTGTCCTCTAATCCGTGCTCGGTGCATGCTGGGCAGCCAATTAATCTCTCTGCAATTTGAAGTTTCACTCTCGGGAGAGGGCACAGTGAGGACCCCAATCAGATTTGTCAGTCCCTTCTGCTGCTTCCACCATTCACAGAGAAACATGACCTTGACATATCACACGGGGAGATGTCTTCCCAAATCATCAATCTTGCGTGGGTCTTCAAAAGTTCTAGCCCTCGCATAACACCATCATTTCATAATGGATTTTTATTTTCTTTCAGCTAAAAAGGATATAGGGGAAGCTATGTGGGGTTTGGGGGTTTTTTCGTTTGTTTGTTTTAACGAGGGGTCTTTCTTCTCCAAAGGGGGGAAGAAGAAAAAGATATCCTTTAAG
>NW_020173955.1:4092539-4108593 GCF_003031525.2 Neophocaena asiaeorientalis asiaeorientalis | reverse complement strand
CCCACTCCCAGAGATATCCATTTATTTACAAACTGACTTCAAGAAGAAATAAGAGGTGGAGGTGGAAACACAAACTAGAAATGAAACTGTAGTGAACACCAGGGCTGAAGGTGTCCCAAAATCCAGGATTGTTTGTTCTGTTTCAGTCGGGTCTCCCTTTTGAAGCAGAGTCACTCTTTCTAGGTAATGGCAAGGAGCTTAGCATGTTCAGTGAGGATGCTGTCACAGAATCCCTAATAGCCTTAGGTTTCGGTAACACAGAGGCAGAGCATGGGACAGGAAATGTTCCTTTAAGAAATAACACTTGTCTGGAGGTCCCATCTCACCTAGATGAGAGGAACTCTCAAAAACTCATCCAGGCCACCTAGTTAATCAGGGTTATTTATTTGTCATGGAAAAGCCACTGGGGAAAGATGATGGCAAGAAGGGCTGCTTGCTCCAAACTCCCTCTGGCAGTGTGCACAGCTGTTGGTAGGAAGAGACACTTTTGTGTGCCTTACCAGTGGACATCCTTGATCTCTGTGTGTGAGCCATACATGTGTGTGTTTGTGAACGTTTATGGCTTGTGTGCTAACACGGGGAGAGACAATCCCCTTGACCAGTCACAGAGTTCAGTGGAATTCACTGGATGAGACATCAGAACATCTGGCTTCTCTGCTCTCCTTCTCATTGACGTGGCCCTGGGCAAGCCGTTAACTTTGGTGAGCCTCAGTCTCCCCACCCACAAAGTGGAAGTCGTGAGATCTGTCCCAACGAGGATCAGATGAAATGATGCACATGAAAGCACTGTATAACGTATAAGGCAGCACACATCTGTGAGGAGTCATTATTTATGATGAATAAGCAGGAAAGAATCCAGATGCCAATTATTTTTCTGTCTTCTCACTAGGCTAGGTAATCTAGCCAGAGGGTGAGTGGGTAAGATTTTCCCCACTTACGTTCACAGCCAATATGTAAATCTATAATACACAGGTGTCTGAGTTCTATTATTTATAAACCTATTTTAATATGCTATATTGTTTCTAGTTCTCTTCTGGATCTCCAGGCAATAGAAAACACCAAACTTAGAAAAGTTATTTGCAAATTAACTGGGCCAGAAGGAATTTTTAATCACTCGTTTGTAGACCTAACATTTGTGTCACTAATTTCTAAGGAATGGGGCACTATTACGATTACAATAGCGTGTTCTGATATGGACCTCTTTCCTCCTATCATTTTTTTCCCCTTATAAACCTGCCCCAAATTTCCTGATGTGGGTAATAAAGAAGTTTTATGTTTGTTTGTTTGTCTGCATTAAGATATATTTGCTGAAGTTTGGGGAACCTAAAATTAGAATACTTAATGAACAACTACTGATTTTCATCACCTTCTTTGGGATTTACCACTAATCCAGGGACATTAGCTTTCTTGAGCTAAATTAAAAGACAAATTCAAATCCTGCATGGTAGCCACCAAAAGCATATATTTGAAAAACAGAATTCAGCATGCCATATTATGCATTATTTAATGGTATGCAAATTATGTCAGACAGTTAGGAAAACCACACTTTAGCGTTAATAAACAGCAACACTACTACTACATTATATTGCTATGATTTATTCCCAAGTTTTGCATTTTGATTCTCCTTGAAAATTTATGCCATCTGATAAGCAGTAACCTATTTCCCCTCCTACACCTCCTACCCGTTCCTCAAATCTGTTCCTCCTTCCCACCCGATGGGTGTCTGCAAAAACGGGTACAGAAATACAGTCTGAAGCGGCTGCATTGTCTTATAAGCATTAATAATTAAAGAACAAGCAAACACCACCTAAAGCTCCAACATTTATTGTGTCAATGTTAAGCACACTTTTTAAAAGACAACATAGAATGTATAGAAACAAGGGGTCTGGGGGACTCATGCTCATTTCCACAATACGGGGAATTAGGTTGGCTGGTCTCAGAAGGGCCAGGACGGCACTCAGGACAGCGATGGTCCATGGGCCCTCAATATGGGACTGATTCACTGTTCCAATGTGGGTCTGTTTTTTTGTTTTTACTTTTTATTAAAAAATATAAATAAAATGGCACTGCAGGCCCGGGCAGGAAGGACACTGCAGGACTCTGTCTTCGCACAACGGCTTCTTGGAGGCTACTGTCAGAAAACATCACAAACTAGCAGGATGACAGACCACGCAGATGTCGGCTGGGCGGCACGCGTCCACCCCGCCCCTGGGGGTTCAAATTTTCTCAGAACTTAAGGGCTCTCGAGCTTCCATCCGAAAACTGCCACACATCTTGAGCTCTCTGGGTACTACGCCGAACGGGGGTGTGTGAAGAACCTAGAAAGAGGTTGGAGACAGAGGAGGGGGAAAAAAAAAGTACAGGTGTGACTTGGCCCAGTCATTTTCTGTTCTCTAACTAGCTTTTTAAAATTATAACTTAAATCAAGCACAGGTTGAGCCACCGGCATCTTAAACATGATTTCAAACTCAATCTCCCCCACCTCCCCCAAATCTCTGACCTCTGAGTGCCTTCCCCATGCCTCCCTCCCCGCCTTCCCCCGAAGGACCCGGACACCCTCCCCGATCATAGGACAGTCCTAATAAGCTGGGGACACACCTGGAAGGAAACACTTTCCCTTATGACTGAGAAAACTGAGTAGGAAACAGTCCTTTGGTTGAGGAGAACAGGGGAAGGAGGAGGGAGGGGGACATTTCCTTAAAATAATAATAAAATTATAAAGAAACAAAAAACTCAAAATTGATGTAAAAGCAGCACAACGAAAACATGAAATGTCATCAAGTTCAACGTCAAAGCAGCCAACGATTTACAAGAGGCGAACAAATCTCTGAAGAGGAAACCAGAACTCAAAATAGTTGCTCCCAAATGGCACCAAAAACTGCCTGTAGTTTCTTTCAAACATGCAGTTTTCTTTTCTTTTTTTTCTTTTTTGTAAGGGGACAAGGCAGTGGTGAAGGGAAGAAGGGAGTGGTTATTTTCCTCCAGGGTTCCTCCCTTGCTTTGTACATTGACTCGAAGCAGCAGAACTGGGAGTCCGGATGTGCCGAGGAAGAGGGCTACGACTGTGGCATTCCAGGCCTCGTTGCCATGGCGACCCGAAGCAGGGGCCTGGGGCCTCCTCTCCCCTGACTTGGCGCCGCAGGAGGCCCAGGGTCTGGAGCTCAGCTGCTTTCTCGCATCCCCCCACCCTGAGCAGTGGAGACCTGGGCTGAGGGGCCTGCTGTGTCCAGGTGGGCTCTTGGGAATTCCATTCCCAGCCCAGCCCTAAGTCACTGTCGTTGAGGCCCCTTTCGCTGATACCCCCCCACACACCCCCGCCATCAAACCCCTTTGTCAGACCTGCTACCAATATTTAAAATCCTAACAGACAAAGTATAGCTAGCATGGGCATGTACCACATCCATTGTTATTTAAAAGCACAGCCCCCCTATGGGTTTGGGGGTCCTGCTTTAAAGGATAGACTTTGGGGAAATGGCTTAATTTGCCTTTTCTGCCATCTCATAAAGACCTGATAAATGCTCCCTTTATCACTTTACAGAAAGGGAAAACAGTATTTGGATCAACCATTGAGTTGCCTTCAGCCAAGTTTAGGTTCTTGAGTACAATGGACCCACGTGAACTGTATTGGTCTCCTTTCCCATGTGAAAGGGAGGAATTGATCGCATCCCATGATCATGAATGACACTGGGAAATAGAGAGAGAGAGAGAAATAGGCCCATCCCCTTAAAGGCTGATTCACTGGCCATGTGTTTTACTAAATGAAACAGCGGGCTAATGGGATAACAAGATGACAGCAAGCAAAAGAACAGACCCACAAACCCATGTCTACAATTTGTAGCTAAAGCAACCCTGGAATAAATGTACATAATCCCAGCTCCATCTATGTGTTCTGATGTCCATGTCTCTAAAAATGGGTTCATTTATTGTTAATTGGGAAAGCTGCAGGGCCTTAGGAGACACTTAGGAAAATTTGCTAAGTGGCTAATGCCTTTTAAAAGTTAACAGTCTTTTATAAAACACTTTTCCAAGCAGGTTTAAAGAACACTGCTAATCCCATCCTCATACCAGCAAAAGTCCCACAATTTTTTGGTTTTTTAAATGGGAAGTAGTCTGAAAAAAAGAGCATAGGATGTGTACATTCTTGAACACACCAGGCCCAGGGACAATGGAGTAACAGAATCATAATGAAGAACACACGACTACAACACAGTCATAAGAAATCATGTTTGTGTGTATGGAGCCGGGGAGGGGTTTAAAAAACGAAAACACTGTTATTTCCTCCCTCACTCTCTGAGAGTAAAGTGTTTGAAGCAGGACAGAATGGGGCCTGAGGCTTCTCAACTCCTTTCCAGGAAGGCCTGAAACATCCCAGTACCTTTTAACAAACTTTTAGTGTCTGTGAATAAACCAGCTCATTTCCTTATTTCTCCAAATGAAATGATATCTAGCCCCCGCCGCCACTTCCTTTCAAGTCCTCACTTCAAGCATTGTGAATATATACAGTATGAACTTATTGCATATACAAAAATGGTATTTAAATAAACAGTTCTATCACAGAATGCCCTGGGAAAAGCTCAGCTACTTCACACTTCCTGCCATTGCTGGTACAAACGAAGACCCAAGCGTTCACCTCACTTCTTAGCAACCTTTAAAATATGTTCGTCTCACTCTTTTTGTAGGTCCTAAGCAGAGAGAGGAGAGTTACTGGTTTCAGGATGAAGGTAGTACATGTGCTGGAGAGTGTCTGGGTTAAAATCTGTGAGAAATAGTATTTACTGTATTCCTGTTTATTAAATTGTTCTCAAAATGAAGATAAAAAGGAACATGTTAAGCTTTAGGAGTTCAAGTATGTAGAGAACATTGCATTCAACACATCAGGGGTGTCACATAAACTTAAGTCGAGAATTTTGAAATGTGTTCATGTCCTTAGCAGTTCCTCGTTTTAAAGCTTTATCATGAATTCATCCTACTGTTGGAAATGTTTTTTGTTATTTTATATTAAGATTTTTAATTTTAGGGTTCCAGATACAAGATGTCATTGATAAGTTATATTCTTGTTGCCTAGGTTTTCAGGCTTCTATTGTTCACGCAGCTTCAGAAATAATATTTTATAAGAGGGCTTCAATAAGTCAGGAGACTGAGAACCCTGAAGAACCTGTCTCCCAATAAATTTATTTAACTTTGGGACCATGTAAATCAAACATAATCTGTGATTTATCACCAGATGTTTGCACCCTCCCCATTCCCCATTTAAGAAATTTGAGCATACAAGCATACAGTATCCACCATTAATTCTGTCTGTCAGGATGCAAAACCTAATTACACTAAGAGCATCATATACTGAGAAATTTAAATGAATACTGTATATAAAACCTGCACAGCTGTACTCAGAGCCCCTAATAAAAGAGTAATAGGAATACACAGCGGTTTTATGGACATTTAATATGGTGGAGCAAAGTCACCATGTCTGAAATTGGCATGGCACTTGAAGAATATTTCTATCTGTCTTGAACAGCATTCTGGATTCACTTGTGAAGTTAAACTCATCTAAAACACATATATCACCCCTCACTTCACTGCCAATTATCAAGTTCTGCAAGTACCCCCTCATTCCATCCCAGCTCCTGTACCATTTATGCTCTCCCAAATCATCTCTTACCAGATTCCTCCCTGCCTCCACTCTCTGCTTCCCACCCAAACAGACTTTTAAAAAATACACTTACTTTCTCTATAATTTAGAAAGATAAAACAATTCTTGCCTCAGATAAAAGGCATTCTGTGAAAAGGCCACCTCACAAGGCACCAGGGCATAAGAACTGAGCAACAGAAATGCTACCACAAGACAACAGAACGGTTTTTGTTTTGTTTTTTACAAAAAGAAGAACAATGTCGTATCCATTCATCTACACTGGGAACAGGGAGACAGTGTCACAGAGGTATGTGTTTAATAAAGCAAATAGATGCTGCAACATGCAGTATTTGTAAAACTGACAACACAGATTTCTAAGTAGGGGTTTTTAAAACAGACCTAACTTGCTTTTCAAAGACGTTGCTTCATTTTATAAATCTGTTGGTTGGCCAAAAGATAATTGAAGGGTATTCCCACCCTCATTTGCTATCAACCAGGAAGACCCTATAAAAACAGCTACAACATCTGTCCCAACTAGGGTCCCTAGGATCTCAGAATCACAAAGCAACCATATATCTCAGGAAATTAGTGGCTGATTCCACAGGTTTGGCCAAAGCTGGCTAAACTCCTAGTTACTGCTTGCTTGCTTACTTGCTTTCTTTTTTTTCCCCCCTCTCTCTTTTACCTGATGCTTTTGTTTCTGGATTTTTAGATTTGAGGGGTGGGGTTATTTTTGGTATGAGGAAAGACTCTTATGTGGAAACAAAAGAGCTGATTAAAAAAAAAAAACAACTTTTTTACATTATGTTCTAAGATAGGGCATGATGGGAGAATAGAAAAGAACTTTTAGACAACAAGAACACAAAAAAATCCAAAGGGAATAAAGGTTTAAGAAGCTATTATCAGGAAGTTTTTCATTTATATCTGAATGGATTACTGCTAAGAGATGGAGGGGAAGTTTTTAACATCATACTGAAAACACTTTCCATTTCTCGAAAATTATTCTAGAATTATAAAGTCTAAACTATTTCCATGGCTTGAGATATGTCTATTTTAATATAGTAAGTATTTTATGTTCCTTTAGGGTATAATACACGCATCAAAATGCCCATAGAAATAATCTTGAAAAAGACTGACTGGCCTTCTCTTAAAACCTGTTATTTTCTTGAAAGTAATTTACAGAGTGTGTCAAATGAGGACACAAGAAGCTTACATTGTGTACTTTAATTTTTTTATTTTTTTCAATAAAGGGACAAAATGGGTGTATGAACAGGTTAATGCAGACAACTGCCAAAAAAACACAGACAGTGGTTTTTCCAATAGAACTTAACAAAGACCAGAAACAAATACAATAAAAAGCCAGGTTGTAATGACCTTTGGTCATCCAAATAAAAAAAAAAATAAAAACAAAGAAAAATAAAAGATCAAATTAAGTGCCTCTGTTTTGAACAGGGCACATAAGCAATAATAAATAGTGACTCCCATAGTAAAAGATAAAATTTCAAGTTACGACAAACAGCTTTCATTACAGGAATAGAAAAGGCCAATAACAAAATATTCTGCATTGCCATTTACAAAAAAGTATTGACTAAAGCGGGCTTTCTCTTTAATATGCTTTGCATATGAAATTCTTTCCAATCTAAATATAAAGCACCATTTAGTTTTTGGCAATGAAAAAAACTGCAAAACATTGGTTTTTTTTTTTTTTTCTTTTTTTTTTTCTTTCTTTCTTTTACTGCATATGAAGGTAAGATGCTGGAATGTAGGGTGATAGAAGGAAAGGGACAAAAAGCACACTACATAACAAACCAACGTTATTAGCTTGCAGTACTGCATACAGCATGGCAGCAGGAAAAAGGAACAAAAAAGGATATGTACAACCCCTATGACAGCCATCCGTGTGACATTCTAGCAGGCTCCCCCAAACCGCCATTATATGGCTTCTCATCTGTACAATGTCACACTTTTTTCTCTTTTTTTTTTTTTTGAAGCATACAAATAATTTGCACTATATTATCCTGCCAAATTAAAAAAATATACTGTGGCAGCCTGTCTTTTTTTTTTTCCACTACCAAAAAAGGTACATTGATACCTTTTAAGAGAACAAGCAACAGTTAAAAATACAAGCTTCAATATAAATACTATAGTGCCTAACACTAGATGAACATTTAATTCAAATACCATTCTAGAAATACAGAAAAAAGACCATAAATGTGTTTTAGCATAGGAATCAACATGAGTGTGCATTTTCCTATATTTAAGTACTATATAATCTTAAACCTTTCCCCAATGTATGTTTTTTTTTTTTACAACCTGAAGAGCGGTGTGTATCCAAGGCATAGAATTTCCACTACCATTTTTAAATGGATAACAAGTCTTGTAACACCACCAAGACAATGGAACCCTAAAATGCAGTTCCCCCCTAAACATAATGAAGTGTTTTTTTAAAAAATTCTTTTTTTCTTAACATTTATATTTAAAAAAGTTTTGTACAAAAAAATCCTTGCACTGTAGAAGCGAAAGCAATCATTCATTTCTATGTTAAGTGTATTCTGTTTTCCATTCACAGCGCTTGCAATGTTGAGTCCGAGTAAGTAAGCTCATTAGTCAAGTAAATGGCGGGCAAAGTTTTTTTTTTAGTTTTTTTTTTTTTTAAATGCTCATCAATGAGATTGTGTTCAAATTATTTTTTTCAGCATTCTTGCAACTTTTCCCTTAAGTATAGACCTGTAAACTGGGAAAATTGTACAGTGCACTTAATTGTCCTATCTGAGCAGGTTTATTTTATACTCAACCTCTGTATCTCTGATTAGAGAAAAGATACAGATATTACAGGCAGAGTCAAGTGCTATTTGAACACCAACTGGGGCAGATGCTAGCTTAATAAAAAAGAAAAAATTAAAAAAATAAAATAAAAACAATGAATCCTCTTTCATGTTAACACAAATAGCACACAGTGTATGGAAAAGAAATGAAGTACAAATTTTAGGGAGCACAGACATATATACTGCTACTCTTAAAATTCTTTCTCTTCTTTTTTAAGAATGTCACATTTAAACGCAAGTCTTAAGAATTCATAGTTAATCATCATTGTATCAATATTAGCTTATACACCTGTTCTAGTTTAAAATGGCAAATAGTACCACATTGTGCTAATAAATCACATATTTTTTTCCTCTGTTACCCTCTGTCAAACCTTATTGTCAGTCTCTTCTTTTTAACATGCTATTCGAGGTCTTAAAGTTTATCGTTTGATTGTCCATTTGACAACCAAGTAGATCTGGATCTATTTCTTCTGGTGCCAGAATTTTTTTTCAAAAGACATTATTTAAAACAAGTTATCTTCATAAAATGAATCCCTTACTAATGTATTTAATCGTGTTCCAGAGCTTTTGCACGTTGCACATTCAATTTAATCATCATTTAAAAAAAATAAAACTTTGGGCAAAAGAGCCCCTTTCTTTTAAGCTCTCATCAGGAGCAAAATAGCTTTTATACTGGTATAATCAGTTTTGCTTACAAGATTAAACGAAAGGGAAAAATGATGATTAACTAGGACATAATGGGTCATATTTTTAGGTAGCCATTGTTGTGAGAAATACAATATAGCATTATACTCTAGGTCCTAAGGTTTATTACCTCACCCAATGCTGAATTAAGCTACAAGTTTATAACAAGTAGAAAGAACCATCAATGTGGTTTTAATAGATCCAAGGCACTCATATTTTAAAACCAAATGACAGAATAAACTTGTTTTATTTTTCTGTTAATTTGTCAATTCAAGGCCTTTCCTTCATCTCCAATTGATATATTTAACCCTTTAGAGACAGACATTTAGCTTGTAGAGATTTGCTTTCAGTGCCATCTATTCTGTCTATAGAGGGTTAATCCAAAGACTGTTTTCCCTCCTCATGTTATAAAAGAAAACTGTACATGATATGTATTACAGAATGTATGCAGCATGGTCTTTTTCTCTCTCTCTCTCTTTTTCTCTCAGAACGGAACTGGAAACAGCAACATGTTTTCTCAGCAACGAATCGGGGACAATTTAAAATAGCCATAACATACCATACATGCTGTCTAAGTTTAAAAAAAAAAAAAAAAACATACACAACATGTAAATTATTGCACAAGAGAAAGGCTCAAAGTTTGCGTAAAATGCAATAGTATTGCCCCATACAGATCATGCATTCAAACGGTGAGAACATAAAGGAAAAAAAGAAAAAGAAAAAGAAAAAAAAAACAAAACAAAACAGGTGTGCTGGTGACAAGCACTCTCATATTCTTAGCTTCCGTTACTTCTGTTTGTTTGTTTGTATGTTTAAATCACATGGGACTAGAAAAAAATCCTACAGGGTGTGGGGCTGGAGGGCGATGGGGAAAGGGGAGGGTGATGAAAAAAGGAGGTGGCAGGTGGGAGTGAGGGAGGGGTATTAATATACCTCTATTCAGTTTTTATATCATTATTCAACACTCGATCACTGTGCCATTTTTTCATGTGTTTCTCCAGGGTACTGTACACGCTAAAAGGCATCTTACAAATTTCACATTTGTAAACGTCCTTCCCCACCTGGCCATGCGTTTTCATGTGCCTGGTGAGCTTGCTACTCTGGGCACAGGCATAGTTGCACAGCTCGCATTTATAAGGCCTTTCGCCCGTGTGGCTTCTCCTGTGGACAGTGAGATTGCTACAGTTCTTGAAGACTTTCCCACAGTACTCACAAGTGTCGCTGCGTCTGCCCTCTTTTGAGCTGGGCCTGCCCGGGCCCGGACCACTAATATGGGGCGTGCTCCCTCCACTTCCCGTGCCGCTGCGCCCCGAGATCCCTCCGTCCAGCTCCCCGGGCGGCGTGGAGAAGCGCAAGCTTCCGTTCTCCGAGGAGTGCTCCGACGAGGAGGCGAAAGGCGATTGTCTGGAGTCTCCGAAGCTAAGGAAGGGATCTTTGAGCTGCCTGGAGGCCGCGTAGCCGGCGAGCCACTGCGAGTACACATTCTCCGTGTTGGGCATCGCGGCCGGGGGCAGGTCGAACTCCTTCTCGAGCTTGATGCGCTTGGAGAAGGGGCTCAGCGAGCTGGGGCTGCCCAGCAGCAGCTTTTTGGACAGGCCCCCCGAGGCCGACTCGCCCGGGGAGCAGCCGCGGCCGTTAACAGTGCCATCGTCTATGCGGTCCGACTCGCCGGCCACCGAGTCTTCGTCGCATGTGTCCCTGTGGCCCTCGGCCTCGGCCAGGTGGCCGCGCTTATGCTTCTCGCCCAGGACCTGGTGGAAGGCCTCGCTGAAGTGCTGCATGGAGCTGAGCACCATGCCCTGCATGACGTCGGGCAGGGCACGGCCCTCGTCGCCCACGCCCACCACCGCGCCCCGCGAGCTGTTCTCGTGGTGGCGCGCCGCCTCCAGGCTCAGCCCGAAGCCGTAGTCCACCCTCTCGCTCTCCGTCAGCTCCTCCTCCTCCTCTTCCTCCTCTTCTTCCTCTTCCTCGTCGTCCTCCTCTTCCTCCTCGTCCCCATTCTCCGGGATCAAGTTGGGGTCGTTCTCGCTCTTGAACTTGGCCACCACGGACTTGAGCGCGCTGCTGGCGCTGCCCACCAGGTCGCTGGTGCCGGGTTCCGGGGAGCTGGCGGTGGAGAGGCCGTCGTCGGACTTGACCGTCATGGGGGACGACTTGTGCATGTGCGTCTTCATGTGGCGCTTCAGCTTGCTGGCCTGTGTGCACGCGTGGTCGCACAGGTTGCACTTGTAGGGCTTCTCGCCCGTGTGGCTGCGCCGATGCACCACCAGGTTGCTCTGAAATTTGAACGTCTTGCCGCAGAACTCGCATGACTTGGACTTGACCGGGGGCTGGGAGGGAGGAGGGGCGGATTGCAGAGGAGGGAGTGGGGGCGTCGCCAGGAAGGGCGGCTTGCTACCTGGCTGGAATGGTTGCAGTAACCTTTGCATAGGGCTGGGCCGGCCTGGGGACAGCGGTGGGCTAGACGTGTTCCCTGCCAGCTCTCTAAGTCTCCTAGAGAAATCCATGGCGGGAGGCTCCATAGCCATTGGATTCAACCGCAGCACCCTGTCAAAGGCACTCGGGTGATGGGTGGCCAGGGCCATCTCTTCCGCCCCCAGGCGCTCTATGCGGTGGGGGTCCAAGTGATGTCTTGGTGGTGGACTAAACAGGGGGGGAGTGGGTGGAAAGCGCCCTTCTGCCAGGCCGGAAGCCTCTCTGGATACTGATCCTGGTATTCTTAGCAGGTTAAAGGGGTTATTGTCTGCAATATGAATCCCATGGAGAGGTGGCTGGGAAGGACATTCTGCACCTAGTCCTGAAGGGATACCAACCCGCGGGGTCAGGGGACTTCCGTGTTCGCTTTCTAAGTAGATTCTTAATCCATGAGTGTTCTGTGCGTGTTGCAAGAGAAACCATGCACTGGTGAATGGCTGTTTGCAAGTTGTACATGTGTAGCTGCTGGGCTCATCTTTACCTGCAAAATAATACAACACCAACATCAATGTTTAATCACCAAGGAGGGCATCAGCAATTGCTTATTTATGTTCCACCTCCAGCCTTCCCTGCCCCCAGCCCTCAACCCCACGGCCTAAGCCCTCACTGACCTTATCCCCTGTGCCTAGATGGTGCTGGCACATCTGGAGGTTGGTGCCCAATAAAAATTTGTCAAATCAGTCTTCCTGCCATTTGACTCAGTTCTAAGAATTTTAAATCCAGTCTTCAAAGTAGAAAGATCTAGATCGATTCAAGCTTGAGGATGAGGATCCCTACATTCTAGAGAAATTCAGCAAACATCTTCTGAACTTTCCAGTCTTTCACCAGCTGTGTTTTGGGGCAAGCCATTTCATCTCTGTACCTCTGTTTTCCTTGTCCGTTAAGTGAGGGATTTGGACAGGCTGGCCTAAGGGAAACTTTCCTGCTTTCCTAAATCCCCCTGGGTGGCAGGTGAACTTTCTAAACAGGCAATCATTTCATGGAGATATGAAAAAAGAGAAGGTCAACTCATTACAATTCTCTATGGCCCTAGAGATGCGTTTAATCTTAGCCTGAAACACACTAATTGTTGATATTGTTAAAAATGAGAAGGTACTCATGAAATAATTACGTGGAAGAGAGACTAGCGACATCCTCACAACCCCAGCCTGTGTGAGGGTCAGTTAGTCCCAGTTCTGGTTCCACAACACCCCACGGGGATTCCCATTTTTATCTCAACGGCTGTTACAAAAAATCTCAATAGAGAAATTTAATTCAGATTTAACCAACAGGCCATATCAAATCTTTAGGAGTTGTCCACCCCAGTCAAACAAATGGGAGTCTAGAGAAGTTAGGTGGAGTGTCTAGTGCCAACTTAAGCAGACACAGCATCCTAGCTTAAGAACAGTTAAAGCAGCCAGCACCATGAAGGGCAGCAGGCTGAGAAATGCTACACTAGCCTCCTCCTCATTATTTTGAGAGGCTAACAACGTGAACCAAATTATACAACATCCTGCGCCCTCAGCTGAGCCTCAGCTCCAGTTGAGAAAGAAACAGAAAGATACAGTTCAGCTAGTCAACTCTTTGGCCAGTAGCCAAGCCGTCTGGAGAGGGGCCCTGCTTAAGTCACATTATTCTCTCTCGCTGAAAAGAACCCGAGAGTGGGAAATGCCGCTGTGGCAAAGAGGGGCCAGCTTGACTTCCCAATCATTCCTTTTCGGTGATAGCTAAACTAAAAAACACATATAACAAGGGAGTAACTAACAGTTTACCAGTCAACTCAGCATTAAAAAGGGCTCAGATGCTGGTGGCCAAAGGACTAGGATGAGAAAAATCAGTAACTTCCCAGGAATTCCAAAAAAGACACTGTATAAAGCACAAATGAGAAATACACTTTAGTTCCCCTTTTTAAGAGGCGTTCCTTAAGGCCACAGATAGTATTAGTCAGTAACTCTTGAAAAAGGAAAAAATTCACCATGGAGTTAAAGAGTGGGACTGAGGAATTAATCAATTATGATTCTTCCATTTAGCAAGTCAGAAAAGCTGGCAGCATCTTCTCAGGAGCCCCAAACACTCATATTCCAAAACAAGCCAGCCTCACTCAAGCACTTGTCTGAATAATGGACTCCCTGCCCTGACCTTGTAATTTACTTTACAATGCATTTATAATCTCACTCAATATATCCCACTCCTGGGTAAATCTCTTTAACAAGATTAGATGATAAGATACCAAAATTAGGTTTCAAACATTTGCTAATGTGGAGGGGGAAAAAAAAAGGCAGAAAGATTTTGAAAGAAAACCGCTGACATTAGTATCACATTATCTGCCTATTTTTGTTTGCCTTCTCTCTTCAAAGGGAAATAAAAAGCATCATTGAGCGTATTTTCATAAATTTTTTGTTGTTGTTGAACAATGACTTGGGTCCTAAATAGGCAGGAAAAAAACTATCTAGTTCCAACTACCGTGACCCTCTGTGGCTTTCTCCTTTGCCTCTCTAGGACTCTGTGTTATTATCATACATTTAGCCTGACAATCTGAATTGGGTAAGTAAAAAGGAGATTTGTCAGCTGAAGCAAGTCGTTAACACTTTCATCACTACAAATGCCTTTAAATCATATTTTACCTTATAATATTCTATTGAAACCCAGGACTGGACCCATAATTAGCGATGCTGGTTTTGCATGCACCATGAATGCAG
Organism: Neophocaena asiaeorientalis asiaeorientalis; assembly: GCF_003031525.2. Classification (NCBI taxonomy): domain Eukaryota; kingdom Metazoa; phylum Chordata; class Mammalia; order Artiodactyla; family Phocoenidae; genus Neophocaena; species Neophocaena asiaeorientalis. The sequence continues at coordinate 4,094,302 of NW_020173955.1, read as the reverse complement.
TCATTGGTAAATGCCGAAATCTGTATAGCACTACATCAAGGGTCTCATCTGGATCCTTTTAAAAAGGCTTAAATGAGAAAAGTCCATTTTATTTTGCTGCACTGAGCTTCCTAAAATTTTGTTTTCAAAGCTATGTGATCATGCTACAATATGTTAACACTGTGCTGTTACCCTCCCCTCTCTCTCACACATCAGGTTAGAGAAAATGGCATTTTATCTTATAATGAGCATACAACATACAGTTTTCACTACCGCATTTTAGTATTCCCATCAACTAGATATTCTAGATCATGAGGGCAGCTAGTGTAATCATAATGTCAATGAGAAGGGCTGTTACGATTGAGACTAAAGATTACATGGAAAGAGCTGCTTTGAAACTGGTAATTATTACCAGTCCACTAATAGCAAATGATGCATTACAGTTTCACCATATAATCTGTATTTCACTCAGCTCATGCCCGTGTACCATATTATATCACAGGGCTCACGGATTCTAAATTCCGAAACTGCGGTCATCAATAAATGTGTTACTTGCCGTAATTTGTGAAATTACTTTGTTCATAACATCTTTGATGGTTTAGAAAGACCAGAATTGATTTCCTGTGTGGCAAAATTAGGGCTACATTGATTTATTGACGTGTAAAATATAATAATATTCTTCATTTACTCTGATGGAAATCAACTTCTCAACTTGAGAGCCTCATTGGGCATTCACTGGGATTGTTTTGATTTAGAGCAATAAACGGAGACCTGGCCCCGAGCATGGGAACTTGAGGCATCAAAACGGTTAAAATCAGCTATTAGCTCACCTACAGCTTTTACTTTATTTCATTTTATTGTATGGAAAGGAATAACCCCATTCCTAGTTTGTCACCAAGGCTCAAGAGTCATGATTTAGAAGAGTGATGTCTTATGAGGGACCCCTGGCTCTACTATTTACTAGCTGGTAGCTCTGGGACAGTCATTTAATTTCTCCGAGTCTTAGGTTTCCTATGTGGAAAATGAGCGTGAAAAACAGTACCTTAAAGAATTGTGAGGCTCAAATGACAAACATATATAAAAGCTCTCTGTAATCTATCAGGTCCAACATGAATGTGAGTTTTCATTATTACCAGGCTTGATTAGTTACCACGAATGATGACTAACCACACGTTACACACCCACAAGGGCTTCTGGAGGAAAGACTGGAATCCAGAATCCGGGCTTTCCCAGGCCAAGGGGAGGCCCTGGTTAGAAGAAAGCAAGAGGGGGTGATTTTTAAGGCCCTTGCCCATGGTCCACCCAGCAGGGAGGCTACAAGGTCAGTGCTAAGTGCTCTGAAAGCCAAGGGCACTGGTTAAGGCAGCTGAGTGGGGTGCGGGTCAGTTTTGCTTCAGAACTTTCTGGATCCCTACAACCCATTTCCACATACCTTGTTCTGGTCACTCCTAAACTGGTCCTGCCGGCATGGGCACCAGCAAACTAGGCTCCCTCCCATTGCCGGAAGCAGGGAGAAGACAGGGGCTCCTTATCAGGCTACTGGTTTCCCACCCCCTAGATCAAACTCCCTGCCCTCAGGAGGATCCAGAGGAAGAGAGAGAACTCACTCCCTTCCTACCCCTTCCCTCCAAGGGTGGCTCTGTTCCCACAGCCAAGTAAGGGCCCCAGGCACCCCCAGCAAAACGAGGCGAGTTCTGCCCACCCAGTCAGCATGTAGGGACTTGAAACCATGAGTCCAAACCCCTAAACTCTGTACAATCAGTGACCTAACCCAGGCTGATGCC
>NW_020173955.1:4092338-4092511 GCF_003031525.2 Neophocaena asiaeorientalis asiaeorientalis | reverse complement strand
CTGATCTCAGGGCGCAGGCCCTGCCCTGCAGACACCATTCACAAGAAGGTTGGGTCTAGTTGACCTCCCATCTGAAAACAAGTCACCTTTAAGGCCCCAACTCCTGCATTTTGCTCTCTGTTATTCCCTCTCCACGACACATCATTCCCTTTCTTCTTTTCTTTCCACAAAAG
>NW_020173955.1:4033435-4092268 GCF_003031525.2 Neophocaena asiaeorientalis asiaeorientalis | reverse complement strand
CTTTTTAGCCATGCATGACTCATACCATTTATTCCTACAGAGAGAAGCAAACTGTATTACCTTCTAAAACAACATCTTTCAAAAACATTTTTTTCCCAAAAACATTTTTATAAACATACGAATCTAAATTTCATAAGGTCCCCACTATGAAAGTTGGCTTAAGTAACTGGATGGTGGTAGTCGTAGTGATGGCGGGAGGGGTGTGTGTGGCATCTTTGAATTTTAGCAACAATGCTATGCATTTTTCTCTAAATCTAGGAGAAAAACAAATAGAAATCATATATGTCTGCACATATATAATGTACGATGCATATATAAAAATATACCATGTTTAAATACACACGTAAATGCATATATAACATGCATGAGGATAACTCTAGAGTAACTGTGAACTGACTCCTTTCGGTTCTGGCCTCTGCTAAAGACATATGCCATGGAGTAAATCCAAAGTCCTAAATGAGGCCATGGGAGTAAATGTCCAGCAATACAATGGGCCCTGAACACACAGATGTATGCAGTCACCAGCCATGGAGCCACACAAGACCCTGGGGAGGAGACCCGCAGGGATGAGCTGCTTTCAGCCCCATGCCTTCAGTAAGGAGAGAGACAAAAAGGGGAGGGAAAAAAGCCACTTAGGGCTGAATGGATTGGGGGAGCTGGGTGCCAAGTGAGTAATGGAATATACATATGCAGATGCCAATGTATTTTGGAAATAACTCCTTTCAGTACTTAAAAAGTAAGGGTAATTTCCAGAAACTCTCATCTCTACACACATGGACGTTTGTAGAAGAAATAATGCTCAACTTACAAATACCCTGCGGGGCATATTCTGCACTCATCCCAGGCGTGGGGATTAGAGCTCCGTGTGTAGAACGAGGGGAGGAGAGCCCCCTCCAGTGCAGAAGTTTATCTGTGAAAGAAACCCAAAATCAAGCACTAAAGCTATAAACAATGTGCATCTTAAACCACAGGATACCACATTTCAATTCCATTAAAATAGGTTAACATCATTACAACAGCCTTGCAGATAGTTAACAGGCCCGGGCCTGTGTCAAAAGAACAGTGGTTTGGTTCTTCGGTTCATTTGTTTGTTTGTTATTGTCTGATAATAAGAGATGTGTAAATAGCAAGGGGAAAATCGGTAATATGACTGGCAGCCTGGTAAAATGGGGGGATTTATCTGCAAGGCTGGTTTACATGCATACATTTACTTTACTTATAGACAAGCTCAAGCAAAAAACAATACGGTAACAGGAAATGAGTAGATTTGTGAATCTTTTCTTCTAGAACAGAGTCCCACTCTGCCTTTCCTGTCCCACTCTTCCCATTCTGTCTTTATGACAGCACCTTCAATGATAGGGAAACCTTGGGCATCTCAGGACCTGGAATTCTATCCATGGAGTACCCCATGTAGACATGGCTTCTTACAGCACAAAGCAGTGGGCAATAAAGATTAGACTTCTGGGGTTAAGATAACTTTGGCCAAGTCCTCACATTAAGGGTAAGGAATCCTACCGTTCAATGACAAGGAGCGAAGCAGCATTCCAAAAATAGCAACACCCTGAAAAACGTGGCCCACCTTCTCTATTCTACTGCACTGGGTTGCACTCTGGTGAGGAAAAATGACTTCTCACACTGATAAACATAAATCTAGCCGTAAATCAAGCCGTTCTAGCCGTGAGATTTTTGTGAGAAAGGAAATAGTTGGTTTGTGCAACCTGGGGATTGTATGGTTTATGTGGTGAGTTCCTAGCTTTTCCAAGTCCACCTTGAGCTAACCAAGCATGGAGAGGTCAACCTTGAGACAGAGTGGAGGAGAGATGGAGCAGGGACACTCCGTGTGTCCTAGAGGCTTGGAGTTTGTGATGATTGGGGGAGGCGGGAGAGAAGAAAAACAGACTTTGATGGTGAGTAAACAGAGTATGTTTTCCATTAGCTTAATATTAAGAGCACTTAGAAGAGTTGTTGTTATACTCTAGGATAGCAGGTCTCAAGTGTAAAATACATCCTGTTCTCCTTCTATAGATCATGCTGCCAAGAACAGCCAGGGCAGTCAGCACAAGGTTTCCTTTCATGAGGAGCCTGGTGGGTAACAATGGCGTGTTGCTCGTGGAAGCTCTTACACAGAGGCATAAATCTGTTGTTACTGGGCCTGCCCAGGGAGGCAGCCACGAAGGCTCCGCCTAGCCCGAGACCATCTACAGAGGCATGTCCTCCTCCCTGACCCCAAACAAAACAAATACCACAAAATGAACCAGCAAAAGCAGGAAGACTAGACTTAAAAAGCAAGCATGTCTTCATCTAACTGCTTATGTTCTATGAATTGAGAGGCAAGGGTAAAATTAACTACAGATTTAGTCATAGTGTTTTTCAACGAGAAATCTGAGAATCCATTTTTGCACTTGTTCTTGCCTCAGCTATTTAATAAGTTTGTTTGTTGCCAAGACTGAAGTCTGTTTCTTAGGAGACCCATACAACTGAGTACTGTGACCCCAGCATAAAAGCAACAGGGTACTTGGACCCTCACACTGGGAAAGACTCATTTCATATTCCCTGCCACTTACTCTGGGAAGACCCTGAGGTGCCTCAAATAGACCCCCAGCAAGCAATGGGAGAACCGTTAACCTGGTCCAGGCCTGACCACGTGCATGCATCTCCTGTTGGCAAACTCATCTACTAACCCATTGGCCTAGAGCAAGCTGAGTTTCTGGGGGTAGCAGCCTGGCCCAGTTCCCCACAGCACTAGGCCACAAGGCAAAGTGAGGGCTCATCAAGGAGAGTGTCTGAGTATCTGCCCCCATTATTTGGTTTGGGGTTTGGTTTTGAGTTGTAAAAAACCTTAGAGATCATCAAGTCTAATGCCTTCATTTTACAGGTGGGGAAACTGAGGCTTTGAGAAATTAAGTGACTGGCTCACAGCTATAATGATGGTTAACCACAAAAGTGAAGATCAGAATTAGTCTCCTGACTCCCCAGTCCAGTGCTCTTTTCTGGGATATCCATCTCTCTCCTCCCCTCTGTCGTTCCCACCCTGGTCTGTACTGCTCAAGAAGTACCAGTGAGAAGGGATCTCTTTCTCTTGACCCATTCGGAGGAACAACCTCTCTTGGGAAAGAGTCCAGCCCAGAGGTGCTGAGTGGACCTTTCAAAAGGTCCAAATGAACTGACTTGGTTTCAAAATTGGAAAACACCTGATCTACTTCCTGCACCTTGCCTCACCCCCCACTGTTTTCATCCTCTACTTCTGCTTCCCCTGCAGAATCAGCCAGCTGAAGAGAAACAAACCATTCCTATCAGCCTAACAAGCTACTGACACTGTCTTCGTGAGAGAGACTCATACTTGCATTTCTCTTCCTCCACGAAGAGTGTCAAACCAAAGACAATGGGGACCCCAGCTGATTCTGCAGCCTCTCCCGCCAAACACATCTCTGAACACGTTCTCATTGGTAAGTAGAATCAACATGCCCACAGGAACTGGAAATGCTGAATTGTTAATAGCTTCCCTAGGGTTTAACTTCTTGCTATGATGCTTTCAATTATCCCATCACAGTTTAGGCAGAGTAGAGTCTCACAATTAATGCTTCTAAGCATCACCCTCAACCAGCAGCTCTGCCTTCCCAGGCTGCCCTTGACTGAGGGCCTCTTCTCCTCCCACCTGCATTTTCGTTCTCCCCAGGGAGAGGTGGGCTCCGGTGGCTGGCAGGGAAGTGGGTGGTCTAGCTATGCTCTCTTTATTTCCTTGGTGGTTCTCTCAGGGCAGTGGTTCTCAAAGTGTAGACCCAGGCCCAGCATCAGCATCACCTGGGAGCTTGTTGGAAATGCAATGTCTCAGGCCCTTCCTCAGAATTATTGAATCAAAAACTGGGATTGGGGAAGTGGATGTAGAGTATAAGAATCTATGTTTAGCAAGCACTCCAGGTGATTCGTACGCACAATCCAGTTTCATAAGTGCTGTCTTAGCATGAGGGGAGGAATGGAAGCTGGAAGCTTTGATGTTCTCCTGGCAGCCAGAGATCCACTGGCTATGAGGCTCTCATCCCTTCTGTCTGGGACTCACCTCCTTTAGGACCAGAGCAAGCCTGGGAAATTCCTAAGGATCCCTCCATGTGGAATCCAAGGTTCCACCCTCCCTCACTGACCAGGACACGGAACAGGCCCAGACTCAAACAGGGAACGCTCTTTGCATAACATCCAAACCAGCTTATGTCAGGCAGATGGTATCCTCACTGCTTCCATAAATGCGGAAATGTTTGCAAATGCAGCTATGGCACGCTGCACGGGTGCAGTAAGCACTGGACTCCTGTTTCCCTTTCTGGACTCTCAAATGTGTTGCCCTCTTCTGAATTAATCTTTTCAAATGCCTTGTACTCCTCTGGTGAAAAGCATTTTAACCTGTTCTGTTTCATAAAAGTCTCTCCAGACCCAGCATTTCCACTTTAGGGCCTCAGAAATAAATGCCTTATGTATTATTAGGTTGCAATGTTTCCTTATGGCTGAGTAACAAATAACGAATCTTATCTTTCAGGTCTCATTAAAAAATCTGCCACAAATTGGGAATGGTTTTGATCGAATGTTATGCATCGGTCACTTTAGATTTCTATATGCATTGGGACCAACTTTTGACACAGAGCTCTATAAACCAGGTGGGATGTCCCTGGAATTGAAGATCATTAAATCAAGTTTTAGGTTACCCCAAGAACATCTCAAAGATTCCTTTACTACTGACCTGTTATTTGTTTCTGAAACTAATCACTGGGTGTGTCATATAGCCACATCACTGTCTACCAATCAACAAGTAATACCGCTGATCTACAAATGTGCTGAAACAGCTGAGCACAAAGCATTATTTCCAAAACACTGAATGACTGCTCCAGGTGCTGACTTTTATAGGAATTAAAAACCCAGGCCTCTCTAGAGGAGTAGATACACGTATAGATGTTTGCCGTTCACGAAAACGTATATGTGCATTTATGTATTTCTTTTCTTAACCATATGTTTCTAGATAACTTCCCTATTTTCCCAGCAAGACGGGGCACCAAAGAAGTAGAGCCATCCCCAAGAGGAAGGGTTACCCTGTGAAGCGTGACCTCCCACTCACCTTGCGTATTCAAAAAAAGAGAAGATGACAACCCACTATGATGGGGAGGGATCTCTATATTGGTGACAGGCCAAAATAAAGAACACTTACCGCCCCTTCTATCTCCAACATTCTCAAGTCCCCTCTCTGCCCTCAGCCAGTAGCCAACTTACAGACTACACTTAAAATGCATCCCGAAAGTTTGTAAAGTTCCCTGAACGAACCAATTCCCGTTCTATCAATATTACGGGTTCTAAATCACAAAAATAACTACAGTACAGCTAGTCTAGGATAGAGGCTTCTATATCTAACTGGAAAGCAAATCCACTAAATCTCCTTCTAGCTCCTGACCCTCCATTTAAGGCAGATACCAGCCCCCATCTCTCAGATCCTGTGACTTTTTAGAGTATTATAGAGCCAACATTAGCTATGCCTGTGTCTTGAGTTGTGTCAATCTGAACTGAAAATGTGCCAGCTTTACCACTGCTCACAGACTTCTTAATTAACCTTCTGATATTGTCAAAATCACATTCCCTCTTGTTCTAGAAATGAGCATTTACATGAGTGTTTTCCCCATCACTATGCTTTTTCACTGGCTAAGATTTTACGGAATTGTGATGCTCTGTATACACAAAGCAAGCAAGAATTCTTCAGACATCACACTATAGAATTTCTTTGCTGAAACTTGTTCATGGTCCTTATATTCATAGAGACTTCACCAATGACTTTCATCTCATCAATCACTCATTGAAAACCTTTTTTTTTTTTTTTCTTTTTTGACCAAGCCTATCACCTCAGAGCCTTGATTACCTAACAACACATTACTAATTTCACCTTTTAAGAGTTCTCACCCTAGGCGTCCACTCTATGAGTGAGGAGGAGAGATGACATCTTTCATGCCCCTTTATCTATAAAAATGCAAAAAATGCAAGCCACCAATCTGTCAGCCCTAAACAAAATTTTCTGCAATCTGTGTCTTTAACATAAGCAAAGCATATAATTCAAAAAAAAAAAGGAACTTGCTTTTCTGAAGAATAAGTAAGCCAAAGACATTGTGTTCCATCTTTGTGTTGAAATGCAGATTTCCCACTAAAAGGCAAATCCTTCATTTCAAAAGGTTGAATAGGATGATACTTAAAAAAAAAGAATTCCAACTGGTTAAATTTAGGGTGTTGAAAAAAGTTCATTCCAATAATATTTTTTGGCTCTGGGCCCTAAGTATTTTCACTTGATCATGAATTAGATACATTTTTATTACATTTTAAGCTCTCGCCTTAGAATGGTGGAACTTCTCGAGGAGAGTGGAAGGGCAGCTCATAAGAAGACAAATTGTTTTAGGACAGTCTTTTTTTTTCCTTTGTTTAACTGTGTACCTCACTATGGAAGACGTGTGTACCCAGGATAAATTCCGTTCATTCATTCTTTCACGCATTCATTCAACAACTATTTACTGAGTGCCCGAACTCAGTGAACGATTATACTGCCCCAAGCAATGGGCTACCTCTGTGGGCAACGCAAAGAAAAGAAAGACACAGACTTCCCAACAGGAGCCTCCATCTAGTAGAGAAGATAAGCCTGGAAAGGAATCGCTCTGCTCCAAGGTAAAAAGTGTGTCATAAGAGAGGTACAGATAAACTGAACGGAAATTCAAAAGAGACAAATAACTTCCATTTGTAAGGGAGGAGAGTGGCTTTAGGCAAAAGGGAACTTAGGAACTGGACCTGGAGAGCCAAGAGGAAGGACTTTCTAGACAAAAGAAAAAAGCAGGTATTGATGCCCCGAGAGAAGGCAAGCTCGAGATGTACCCAGAGCAAATGGTAGTACATTTAAATCAAAATATTACTCACCAATCCATCCTGTTGATAACAGAGGATATGGTCATCTAAATAAACCCTCTGAGGGCTTTTGTGAAGGATTCACCTTCCACAACTTCTTATTTTCAAACATCACATTTTCTTACAATAATGGATGCAGCCACGTGGATGCTGGTGAAACTATGAAAGGTCATCTGTCCTGTTTTGTTTCCCCCCACCCTGATTGTTTTGCCCCCTGATGAGTGGTGAGTGGTCTACCAAGGCAGAATTCACTGTGTTCTATTCCTCTGAGTCAGACAAACAAGTGTTGATAGCCATGTTCTTCCTGCAACCCTGCCTCCCCGGTTTAAATAATCTATTTCAGATGTAGCACTGCCAGTTTCACATGGGCTTGTACTTGCTGACACATCTTCAACAAATGACTGTGCAAGAAAGGTGGAGATTTTCCTATACCTCTGTGTCTCTTCAATCATCACCTTGACCTTCCCTCCAAATTTCCCCCCTTTCTTCTCTTCAGAGCCACGGGAAGAGCGGGGGTAACCTTACTCCCGCTCTGAGTCCTCACTGGAGGACGTTGTTTGTGTGTGGTGGGGTGTGAGGGAGTGTACATGTGTGGGCACAGGCTTGCTTCTACCTAAGATTATTTTTCAGGTTATTTGGGGGAATTGGGGAACTACTTTTAAAAAGGCCTTGCCCAATCCATTCCTTCATGGGTCCCACTGAAACTCTCTCCGGATTCCTTTCTTCCTTCAGGATGTTAGGGACTCATTCCTCTGGAGAGAGCTGCTAGAACAAAATCAGGAGTTTAAGTTCTTCAATCCCAGCTCTGCCATTCCCGGCTAAGCATGACTTTGAGTAAATCCCTTCCCCTTTCTGGCCCTAAGTTTTCCCATCTTTAAAAAGAGAAGACTGGATTAAGATGGAGGAGTTCTTTCTCCCAGGCCAGTCTTGAGTCTCCCTGAGACCAGATCAAGGGCAGGAGTCTTAGACGCAGTTAAGAGACCTACTATGGGCCATCCTAGAAGCTGGCCAGGATGGGCCTATGCCCCTTATGAACTTGCAGGGATGAGAAAAAAACCTACAGGCCTCTGTGGGCTGGGTCTGGTCCCCAGGCTAATTCTTAGACTCAGAAAGTAGGCCTGGTGGTGGTTTTCAACCTCCTGGGGCACAGTCGCGCAAAGCTTACCTGTCTAAGTTTCAAGCAGGAAACCTAGGTGAGTCCTGAGCCACAGAGACTGAAGGTCAGAGAGAACCAGGAAGAAACTTCCCACAAACTCAGGCTAAACGTCAAGGGGAAAGGTCTCTGTTGCCCGTGCCCGAAGGCCAGTGGCAAAGTTTGGCCTCATGTCAGAGCCTGGTACCCACTGCACATGAGGGCACACACAGGACTCTAAGAAAAGCCAGAATCCTCTCCCAGCCGCCCCAAACCAGGGAGGCAAGGCCCCAGCGTCCTGTGGTCCCTGCCTCAGCCAACCTGAAGGGTTCCTGGAAAGCCATGTGTAAACTGAATTTCTGTAAACTGAATCACATTTGCTGACGGACGTAATTTCAGGGATGTTTCATCACCCTTCCAGGCTCATCGAAAATTGGCAGGGCTTCTAACACTTTTACCTTTTAAGTGCTTCTTCCTCCACCCCCTCCCCAACCTCTCTGTCAAGTAGTTAATGATCTGTAAACAAACACTTTAAATTCAGTGGGGGAGCTCACTATTGAAAGGAACCCTGTGGGGAAACCTTTTGAAAAGTTAACAATCTTTCTGTAATGTGAAAAATCACCCTCTAATTTATCAGTTTCCATTGATGAGATTTGGTGTGTATTGGGCTTTCTTAAAGTGGGGCTCAACTGCAGTACCTTTGTGGTTACAAGAAGGGGTGAGGAATGAAAGAAGGTGAAGTCCTGAACGTGTTTCTTTTGCCCAAATCATCCAGTCTCACGCAAATGTATTCGCTGACCCCACTCACCGCACAGCGAAAGGAAGAAAAGGATGGAAAATCATAGCCCCAGCACCTGGAAAGCCTTGAAAACTACACGTGTGTTCCCCATGATTTAAGGATTCGATGTCTGGGGGAACGAGCATTTTCAACTGAGGGGAGGAAGGCCTTTGGGCTGTAAAGGTGGATCCAGTGAGACTAACCATTTGCTCAGCAAACGTTTAATTCTGATAACACCAGCCAGGGCAGAGAAGGACTTCTCTATCAAAGCAAGCAGAACATGCAACTCCCAAATTCCTCTGAAGAGGCCACCCCGAGCCTTTTTATCTGTGTCAACTACCAAACGTAATTTATTGCCTCCCTATCTCCATTTTCATCAGTCTAAGAAAATACCAGAATAAGTTTAAGAAAACCAAGCTTGGCACTTATAAGAAGACCCCTGTTATTTTCAGGTGTCCCTGGGCCTCGCAGAGGAGGGCGTTTGTGGGATGTGGGCAGTGATGCTGCTGGAGGGGAGCGGCATGGTTGGTAGATGTGAGCAGGCCCAGAGAGCTGGAGAGTTTTCTGGTTTTATCTTCCAGGACTGATGTGTGCAACCTTCAAAGGAAACGGGCCCAGAAGCACGGGTAGCCTCCAAGCCTGGCCCTTTTTGAGAAAGTATGTTGTGGCCGCTGTGGAGGGTTTTATCTTCTTCCCAAAGCCTTCTCCTCACATTCTGACCCCACAGTAATCCTGTGGGATGAGGGAAGGTGTTATCCTCACCTCCCCAGGTGACAGAAGATCTCAGAGGCACCCTGCTGCAGGCAGTGAGAGCAGAGCTGGAACTCAGAGTCCTGTCCACTGACTTGGGGACCAACCTTTGCCCCTCGTCACCACTCACTCACCTCACTCACCCCACCTCCGGGTGGGGTGAGGCAGAGTGTCCGGGCACTAGTCTTACAGCCACTTGCAGGCAATCATTTGCCTTCCTGGGATGATAAAATAAGGTGTGCGTGTCCAGGGAAATGGGGAAGGCACACTCTATGGGCCTAATGTTCTGTGACAATCTTGGCCAAGAGATTCTTAGAACCAGAACTGGCCATTCTCCAGAATTAAAACCTATTATGTCCTGTGGTTAATACAGAACTGCTCAGAAATTATGAGAACTAATTTAAGGCTTCAAAGCTCTACAAACTTAAAAAAAAAAAATGGTCTAGCAGGTCAGGCTCTGACATTTCTTCAGGAACAAAACTAGGCTGCCCTCTTGCCTGAGGTGAGATTGAATCAAGGAGGGTTCTGGGGCTTCGAGGCCAGGCCTCGTCCCATGGCAGAGAGTCCTTCTTTCAGAAACAGGCCTCTGCCCGCCCACACGCTCCTCCAGCTTCTGCTACCATCTGCTCAGTCCCTGAGCACCTTCCTCCTCCGAGCCCTGGCCTCAGACCCAACCTCTCTGACAGCCCTACAGAACAAAGGCGAGGCAGACACAGCCTACTGACTGGTGGCCTATTTTCTTGGCTTCAGAGATATTTTCCTGGCTTTTTACCCAATTCCGAATCCTTCATTTATCCCACTGACCAAATTGGAAAGAATTTCCTGAATAAAAATGGAGATGCGCATGTGTATCACCTGCAGCCATCCGAGGGGCTCCAGTCCAGCCGCAGGGTGGGTGCTGCTGGCCGTTCTCGGGCTTACTAGTTCCGTTGATACAACGGGGGCAACACCCAAAGTTATCAGCCTCCTCCAAGCTCCTCAAACCAAGAACACACCATCCCTTTCGCCCACTGGACAGGTCCACTTGGGAACTCAGCTTGTGGAAACCTGGCCTCTTTGGACCTTGAGGCCACCGTCCCCTTTCCCGTCTCCATAGACATCAAGGGCCCTCTGCCCCCCCCCCAACACACACACACAGGGGAGTCCCCAGTATCATTTCCTGTTTTGAATCTAAGACTGTCTGGGCAATGAGGCCTCAGCTGTACTCTATTTCCATGCAGCACCAGCAGTGAGACTGACCCGGAGCCGCCTGTGTCAAGGTCTCTCAGGTCCACTAGGAACAGAGACAATTCCCTCTCCCTAACAGGCCCCTCAGGCTGACATCCTTTTGCTTCCAGAGCCTCAACTTTCCACTGCTGGGTAGAAAGCCCCCTCTGTCACCGGCCCACAGATCTCCGCCACCATCATGGCCCAGCCCTGTCAGGTGGTGGGAGTGTGGACAGCAGGGCGGGTGTGTTCAAAGAGGCCGACCAGGCAAGAACCATCCTGTACTCCTGCCCTGGCTCTAACGCAATAAAATGTCTTCTATCAGTGTAATTCAAGGCAGAGTCAAGGGTCTGTCACCATTTTAAAGAGGCTTATTACATGGCCACAAGAATTTGCCTCGGGCTCAAACCTGGCATGTAAGGTATCAGCGTGGGACAGGTTCTTTTGATTTTATTTTATTTTCTTACAAAATCTGAAAATGAAACGCTTCTGTCCCTCCCTTCCACCAACCGTTTTTTGATTTATGGGGAGGAGGAAAGAAATCTGAAGTTGACAGGTTGGGACAACTCCACTCAGCTTTCTCACTCAAAAGCTGCTTTTGTTAAACCATACTTTGCATTTATGGCCTGCGGCTCTTGGCTGACACGGCCACTCCTCCAGTGTGGAGCAGGCTGCGGACTTCCCCGGGAGGAGGCCCCACTGGGATTACGTGCCCGCCTGCACCCAGGGCGGGAGCATCTTGGCTCAGGGGGCGAGGGGCACCAAGGCCCCTGGTTAGCCAAAGGCAAGGCCGGTGAAGGCTATCCCACGCCTGGTCCCCAGCCTTACACTACGTTTGGGTCCAGGGCTCCACGCGATCACTATGTATCCACCACCACTGGTCCCAACTAAAGTCCAAGACTTCCGAGAAGCAACAGCGTGCTATCCACCTCTCCTCGCCTGGCACCATTCGGGGCAAAGAAGAGCCCCTTAATCAATACTCGTAAATCAAGTGCTGTTCAGTGAACTTTTCTTCCTGGAGGGCGATTCTAAATGACCTGGCTGGAAGGAGCTGCCAAGGACCCAGCAGTGATCAGGGGAACCTTGCCTTCCCGGAGTCGCTGAGGTCTCTCCCGTAAATGATTCACTAACCAAGGAGCCTCCAGGTCAGCCTTGACCCGGGAGATGATTACAGTCCCTTGAAAGTGGCTGCAGGCCCATCAGTTCACTGTATAATTTTGGCAACCTGTGATTGTATATTTACTCAATGGTCGTTATGGACAATCAAGTTAATAATTCACTTTCCAAATGCTGTGTAATTATACAGTTAGGAGAGTTACAATAGATGTCAAATTTCCTTAAGACTTCTGGTGTATTGGTCCCAATTACCTAGTTTGGGTCCCTTTCCTCTCCCTCTCTCAATTTTTTTTTTTTTTTTTTTTTTTTAGTAATCTCCCACACTTTTCTCTATTCTCATTCCCCACCTACACCCCTATCTTTCTGCCCCGAGAGAAAGAACAGTGTGAAGTCCTGCAGTTCAAGCAATCCTATTTAGAACACATAGTTTTGCTCCACTAAATAAGGCTAGCCTTGGAAGGCTGTCTGGATGACCTCATCTGCCTCCCTGCCTCCAATGCAGGAGAACGCCTGCAGCAGCCCACAGCTCATGCCCCAAGTTGCACCAGATCCTGGCACAGCCCCGTGGAGGCCCAGAGAAGAGAGTGCAAAACCCTGGAGTGCTGGCTGGGGCTTCCCAGCCAAACGACTGGCATGTCCCTGCCCAGCCAGAGCTCCAGGCCCAAGCCCAGCCCCTGCCTCTGTTTGGGATGCGCCGGAGAACATGAGAGAAACACGTACACCCTGAAAACTAAAATGAGGCAGGGATCCCAGGAAAAGCAAAAACATTCAGAACCCTGGGCCTCCTGTCTGCTTCCTAAGAGCTAAACTTGGCCCTTCACTCCTGTTTTGTGGTCTTCACACACACACCCCACCCATCACAAGCATATAACCTGCTTTCAAGGCTCAAATTTCTGCCCCCCAGTAGGGCAGTGTGGTCAGCTGTCCCGGATCACCCCAAGCTGCAGGGCCTGGCAGGGAAACCCAGGCAAGACGTGAATGTCCTTGAGCACAACCGGTGAAGGAGGAGAGGGACAAAGGTGACAGGAGGTAACTGCAGCAGAGACAATATTTTTTCTCCATTTCAATGAGTTTCTCTTTTTTTAAGTCATTTTTTGGGTGCTCCACCCTCTATACCTTTCTCTCTCCCACATGCTCCAGCGTACACACAACCCAGGGCTCCTGTGTTTTAAAAGGTCTTCTCCCACCCCCTCTCCCCCATCCCTGCCCCACAGATGAGATTAATTTTCTAACAGATTCCCCACCCCCAAATTTTATATTATGGTGGGAAAGTCTTTTGATCGTCGTGGTGTTCTGGAAGCATAAGAGCTAAGCATGCTCTCTGGAAAGTGAATTGGGACAGAAAATTCTCAAATTCATGAAATTCACCTTAGATACAGAAAACATCTCCAGAACCTCCCGTCAGTTCTAATCTTGGTGTCAAAAGAATGGGGATGGGGCTTCCCTGGTGGCGCGGTGGTTGAGAGTCCACCTGCCGATGCAGGGGACACGGGTTCGTGCCCCGGTCCGGGAAGATCCCACATGCTGCGGAGCGGCTGGACCCGTGAGCCATGGCCGCTGAGCCTGCGCGTCCGGAGCCTATGCTCCGCAACGGGAGAGGCCACGGCAGAGAGAAGCCCGCGTACCGCAAAATAAATAAATAAATAAATAAATAAATAAATAAATAAATAAATAAAAGAATGGGGATGGACTGTTTCCCGGCTGAGGGCTTGGCTATCACTTTCAGATCTAACATCCTGTTCTTCAGGGTCACTCCTGATGCCCAGAGAGGGGGGCAGACCTGTTAAAGGGGGGATTTCTATACGTTTAGAACATTTGGGATCGCTCTTTGTAGAGAGTTCGGTTTGGCTGGAGTTTTTGTTCAGGTTGTGGTTTCTTTTCCTCCATAAAAAAAAAAAAAAAAAAAATTGGAGCTGTATTTGTTTCCTGTTGGTGGTGCGGACAGAAGGAGGGTGTGTGCTGGAGGAGGTGTGTGTGGGGGGGAAGGCTGGTGGATGGAGCAGGGCCGAGAATACCCGGAATTGGAGAAAAGCGAGAAATGGAGATTTTTCTTGGCCTCCAAACAGTTGTAATTTCTACTGCCACTGCTTAGATCCTGGGCACCAGGCAGAGAGAGTGGGAAAAGGGACATGTGACAACTTTGCCACAAATCAGGATTTGGCATTTAAATCCACAGGAAGCAAGAAGAATAGAGGGACATCTTATTTATAGATTTGCAGATGAATTGAATGAGATAACCAAACTGCACTTCTCATGTATCTGAAGGAGCAATTCCATTTTCAGACTTGGAAAGTTTCCCATAATTGAGTATCACCCGACCTCAGCAACCCGCTGCAGCCCAAGGTTAAGATCAGCTTCCTAAAAACCGGGCAGAAGGCTGCTGCTTAGGTGGTAGCTCAAGAATTCTACTTTGAAGGACAGGTTGGTACCACACTACATTTAACTGGATTCAGTTCATCTGATTATACAGTGCCTTGCTTTCTGGAATATGTAATCATCTCTTTCTGATGACATTTTAAATATCCAACTAGACAAATAATTGCAGCAATAATTGATAGCAGAGTCAAGCTGGAAGCTCACTGATTGGCAGAGTCCCTACCAAAACAAATCTTCTTTCTTTCAAACATTACAGGAATGATGCTTAAATCTAACTTTTGCTGATAAATGCTCAAAATCTGATTTACTGACAAAGACACGGTAAGAAAACCTGCATTTCAGCCTGTGATTACTTTGCTGAGCTGTTCGAGAAGAATCAGGCAGCGTGATTTATATTATTTTATTTCCCATGAATAACTACAAGGACAGTATGGGTAGTTGGGGAGAATCAACGGGGACAAGAGAAGTGCTGCTCTTAATACTGCGCTTCCTGAACGATGTCAGCCAGCCCTCAAGGTTTACAGCCCTGTCCCCCTCTGATGTGTGTCCCATGTAGAGAAATGGTTTTGACAAGGGGAACACCCAGAAAGGAAGGCACGCAAATGATGGGCTCCACACAGGCCTTTGAAAACTGGTTTAAATCAATGACTCAAACCAGCACTTAAATTCCCCTGCCCTGCGCACAGAGCCCTGGATGGGGTCAGGAGGCCTGAGCTCAGACAGATCCCCAAGGGATCTCAGGCAAGTCTCCAGGGACAGATGAGGTCCCCTTCAGCCCCCAGTCTGTTTCTCCATCCAAGGTTCAGCCCCAAATCAACTGTTGTCTACATCACGTTTCAATTGTAATATTCAAGTTGTTATGGTTTGGGTCACTGCTTTCAACAATTCAGACCCTGTGGAATGCTGCGATGGTCAGAAATAACTCACGGAGGAGGCTCGTCTCCGGGAAACATCAAATGAACGAGCTGGCATATTAGCAGACATAGATTACAGTAAGGAAAATCTAAAACAGAAGATGTATCTGATTGTTCCAGCCAGTGACAAAGGCAAGAATTCAGGGATGGGGTCTGAACGTTTGCCCAAAGCACTAGCATGAGAACCTCTTGTTCATTTCCCGCCCCCATTTTCCCTATTTTTTTCCCCTATTTTCTTTTCTTCTTCTTGTTCTTTCTTTATTCCCTTCCTTCTTTCTTTCTTCTTTTTCAGACGGGGGTCTAGGGTGTGCTTTTTTTTTTTTTTTTTTCCCTTGAAACTGAACCGTTATAGGACAGTTCATCTCACAGCTTCTGTTAAAAATCAGGAGCCTGTTAGATGTAATGATTATCTGCGCCATGACACTTAGTGCATGTGAGGGGGCTTGTCGAACAGCTTTCCTCTAATTTGGATCTCCTCCGTTAATTAGAAAGCCCTCAGAGTTTCTGCAAATGCAGGTCACCATCGACAGCGCGTGCCTCTGATGCTTCGCCTGTGACAGTTGTAAGGCTCTCCTTCCAGGAGTGTCAGAAATTTCAGTCACCACAGCCGCCTCACAGTAAGTTACAGGCACGGTGACTGACCGTACAGTCGGTTTCCCCACAGCCAATGAGCCTGATGAAATCTGCATTGGAGTCCAGCTAAAAATAGCCCAAATGTCACTCCTCTTTCCCCGCTCCCTCTTTCCTTCTCTCTTCCCCTTTTTCTTCTCCTTTCCACCTGTTTCTACATCTCCCTTCTCTTATCTCCCCTCCCTTTTCTCTTCCAAAGGAGTCCTCTGCCATTCAAACTGGTCCCACTCACCAGAAAGGGAAGTAGGTTTTACAGATAAACCAGGTTGCTTTTTATTGAAACAGCAGTGATTGTGGAACAGAAACCACCCCCCCCCAAAAAAATACGTATTTCCTATTTTTTTTTTGCGCTGGTCAGCAGCTGCACCTGGTGAGGTGGAGGTCAAGTCTATACTCCCAGCATGGCTCACACGTTTTTTCTTAAGGGAAGGAAGACCTTGTAGGGGGAGAGAAAAGGAGGAGGAAGGAAGGAAAGGTTAACAACTCAAGCCAAAATGCATATGGGGCTGAGGTCTTCTGCACTTATCACCATGCAAAGTAATTCCTATTACTTAGGAATAGCTCATTATGTGCTGGTGGGGGGAGGGGCGGGGGGAGGGAGTGGTGGTGATCTGTCCATGACCACGTGTGCATAAATTTGCGTTCAGCAAGTTCATCTCAATCTCATCAGGTTCAAGCCAAAAAGAAACCCTCTGTGGCATTTGCCTAAGACTTGGCCAAAAAAAGAGACCAGTATTTGAATCAAAATAGGAAATATAAAAATTATGTGTGCACACCCCCCCCACCCCCAAACAACAAGGAACAGCCCGGAAGAACAGCTATCCCTTGCCACCATCGTTCCCAAATGGACTGATCTCAAGGTCAAAGCCCAATTCCCTAAGCAGACCTGCACACAAATGCAGGAAGCTGAGGGTATTGGGAGCCTGGTCTTGCAGTTGCTGGCTTATGGAATGCAATGGGATGGAATAGGGTGGGATGCCATAGGTCAGACTGATGAATTCACACAAACCCAGAATGAGCTAAAGTCACAGCAACCAGGCAGGGTGGAGCAAGGTAACCCCAGCAAGAATCCCAAAGCCAGCCTCCTCAACAGGTACAGTGGGCAGCTAACCCCAGGCTTCTACTGACATCATGCTGCTGTCAACTTGGCCGTTGGCCTCCAGACACCAGTCCCAGGAAAGCCCTTGGTACCTTTAAGCTAACTGAAAAAAAACAATACAAAACAGAACAAAACCAGGATCATTTAGATTCTGCCTGTGAGGGAAAATAAGACAAACCCCAGACCTGGGAAGTAATGTGAAAAGTGGCAAAAACCAATCAAGTCATTTAAAAAGAAAAACCCTCCCTCCAACGTCACAAAGCTGCCGAACATTAGGTTCCTAGGAAACTGTCCCAGCAACCTAGATATGAGAAACAACGCTTGCTATTCTGAGGTGAGAAGTGAAGCTGTCTTTCACTCAGGACAGTCAAACATGGTCTATAAATACCAGCGCTGCCCCTTGTGAACAATGGGCTGAGCTCAACCCAGAGAAGGCAAGTATTTCCCTGAGGTCACACAGCAATTCCAGGTCCCCCCAGACAAACCCCTTCACCCAATAGATGGCTTTGTCTTCTCTTAGAAATACATATTGCTACATCAGATCCCCATTTTCGGGAGGTTGGGGAATGAAACTGCACATTTTAGTGTTACTTTCCCTACTTTCTTTCTCCAACCCTCTGCTCTGGTTCTCTCCTTCCACACACCCACATGTGCTCACACACGCACGTGCACGCACACACACACACACACACACACACAAGATGTTTAGTATATATAGGGATCTATTTCCATACCTAGCCAAGTTTCTAATAGCATGGCTTTGTCAGCAGATCAAGAGTAAAGGATAGTGGCAAGCTGTTCTCCATTCTGAAATGGATTAGACTGAAAGGCTGCTGGAAGTCAAGACCTCCTGGGGAGGTCAGTCCTGGGGCTTTCAGGGTTACAGCTCTGCAGGTGGACCATGGCTCATTTGCAGAGAATGCCTTGTGACTCGCTCTCTCCCCTACACATCAAATGGAGACATCAATCACAGCTCTGCCAGCCCACCTTGACCCACCTCCAGTTGGGCACCCGTGCCTTCTTCCCACACAATGAGAGAGAACGCAGTGGCCAAATGCTGAACGTCCACTTTATGGACATATGTATCGTTAAGTACTGAAGTGAGTGAGAAATTCAAGAAAGCTATGCTTAGACTACACATGCACGCTCACACACACACACATTTTGCACGGAAGTGGGCAGCGTGATGGATTAGCTGGTAGGTTATCATCAGATACATGGAAGCTCCAACTCGACAACAGGACTGGGTCTGGAATGTCTCTTAGGAAGACCTTTACAGCATTAGACTGTTGACCAAGGCATCATTAAAAACATTAGGTGGTCGACCAAGGCATCATGGTATGACAGAGAAGCAGCCCATAGTCTCAACATGACCACACCCCTACACGGAGTGGCATTTCTGCCCAAAACCCTGTGAAGCCACTCATCTCTCAAACTTGGCCACTGCTCTCAGCCTGTATTCCCCCTTTCAGGTATTCATCCCTTTCCCTGCTAAAAGAAATGGAATCAGAACAAATTAAAATTTAATTTTAAGATTACTCTTCTATCAGAATTAAAAGGACTCAGGAAATTCAAAGCTAAGGCAAGCGTCCCTCCTATAAATCTAACTTGACTATTCAGACAGTTCAGAGTTCTACGAACAGGGCATCTGCCCGCCTTCGATCAGTTACTCACCACGAGCCTCTGCCACAGGCAGGACGGGGAAAGCCAGGCTACACCTCTAAGTGTGCGAAGTTCTAACCTTTTACCCATGTCGATGGGTAAATATTATAATATATAATATTATAATATTATAATATAATATTTTGTCTTTAATCAGAGAAAGAATAAGATAATTTGATATCCCATAAAACTCCCTAACCTATATTTTGCAAGTCAATTAGGCAGTCCTTTTGCGTTAATGTCAGCACATCCCATGTTGCATCTCCAGTCAGGCTTTCGGGTATCTGAGGCCCACGATGCCCCACACTGAGAGGGTAAGAAGAAAACTCAGCAGGGAGCAAGGGGTGGGTGGCATGCAGTGGGCAGTGACTTTTTCGTCATCTGTATGGAAATTGGGAAATCGTCTTCTCAAATGGAGATTACCTTCCCTTGGGATCCTTCTGGAGGGCTATAAATAATAGAACATACTAATCAACATTATATATTAAAAAACGAATACAGAATCAGATTAAGGAAAAACTAAATTATACCATTATAAAAGCCAAAGTTAAAAAAAAAAAAAAGAGGCATGAAAAAGATGTCTTAGCCCATCCCCTTCAGTTTGCCCTACTCTCTGGCAGCCAAACCTGCCTTAATAAGGGCGTTCAAAGTAACCGTTTCTCACTCCCTTATTTATGAGCAACGGAATGCAAAAAGCAAGGGGATTAATTTCAATGCAGCCATTTCTCTATCAGCTATTCTAACTAAGGAAGCTGCAGAAAAGTGAAGACTGGAAATTTATGAACACTTTATGAGAAATCTGGATAAGAATTTGGTCTAAATATATGAGAGGAACATGGACATATGGCATAAACATAAGACAGGAATGTTCCCGACTCCAGCTGCCCAATGATGTCTACCTCTAAGCGTCTTATGACTCAGTTTTCCCATCTCTAAAATGGAGTCCCCTAACCAAATCTGGGGAAACATTATAAAGAATAATTGGATGTTCAACTCTCACATACAGACCTCTCTTTGCTATTACTTTTGAGCTGGTTTTAAAAAAACACAATAATAATACTTATAATGCATTCTCATTGTGCAGAAACATTAACATTATCCTGGAAGAGTCTGTCTCATTGGCTGTTGGAAGAGACTGTTTCTTTCTTTCTGTCTAGGAACACAAGGAGTGAACTTGGCTATTTCATCAAAGCCTGTAAAAGACACCTGAGTCATCATTTTAACTAAACAATTTCTCCAAGAATTCAACCTATGTGAGGGGAAAGCAGCCCGTCTCTGGGGTGTGCTGGGAAACGCCACTGACTTCTCGCTGATTCCTGTCCTCTGTCCTTGGCAATCCAGTTATGATCTGACAGCATTTAAAGATGACAGTATTTGAGGTAATAGGACAATGCCGTAACAAGATTACAGCAAATGTGAAAGGAAGGACACAAGTAGGTACCGTCATTTAGGTAACGTCACCTTATGATCAGCTTTTGTTTCATTTTTTTGCTGACACAGAAGTCAGTATCAATTATACAATTCAGGGTAAACCTTGTTATGGCTGTAAATAGTTGGCTTCCCCGATGAAAGGAAACATTTATATTGCAGGGGGATTCAGTGAAACTTTTCTAGCTTTGGTCGATGTGAAAATAATAACCAAAAAAAATTCAAACCAATAGCCAAAGAGTCAAAATCAGCCTGAAGTCACTATCACCCCAAATTAATTTATCTTGAAGGAAAGAAAGAAAAAATTCCTGTTGATCATAAACAATAGGTGACCAAGAGGCTCCTGAAGAAGTCTTAGACCCTAATGAAACTGTTGCTTCAGAGAGTTTGGGGAAGATAAAGTGGAAACACCTAACTACATTCACTTCTGAGAGCTGGTCAACAGCAGTGCCCCTGCCAACAGCGTCCTTCTTAGTCATTTACACCATTTCTCATTCCATTTCCTTTTTGTCATTTGGCTCACAGCACATCCAGATCCACATAACACCAGCTTTTGCAAGTCGGTTCTACTCTACTTTCTAATTAATTTCTGCCACTGTGAGCTTTTCTCCAAAGCCACCAAGTCTCCTAGAAGCTGATATTCCTTTGCAGTGCACAGAGCTACCCTGCCTGCTGCTAAAATGACCTCCTCGTTGTCCTGGACAAGGTGCCATGCTGTATGCCAAGAGACCAACCACAAACAAAAACACTTGTCTGGGGCTTCCCTGGTGGTGCAGTGGTTAAGAGTCCGCCTGCCGATGCAGGGGACGCGGGTTCGTGCCCCGGTTCGGGAAGATCCCACATGCCGCGGAGCGGCTGGGCCCGTGAGCCATGGCCGCTGAGCCTGCGCATCCGGAGCCTGTGCTCTGCAACAGGAGAGGCCACAGCAGTGAGAGGCCCACGTACTGCAAAAACAAAACAAAACAAAACAAAAAACACTTGTCTGACCAACACCTGTCACAAAAGAAAATTCTGGCTAGAGGAGGAAGTCCCATGAAGGAGGCTGAAAAGATGTTCTGACCATTTCAAATCCTAACAGAGGCTAGTCCTCCTCTAGGACATTCTGGGTCCACTAGGATCTCTGATTTCCTTTTGACTCTCTGTGTGTCCCTGGCTAATCTCATGAGCCCCTAGACCCCCTTTCCCCTCCCAAATGCCTATCTAATACTCCTTTTATCAACTCTCCTCTTACATCAGCCACAAAGGTTCATTCAAATTCAGGCTAGCTTTAAAAATCCCCAAAGTAGGAGGGTGCTATTAAAGAGAGTTCATAAGGATGTGAATTTGGTGCCTGCCTTATTTCATCACACACCATCTGAATGATAAATGCCATCATGAAAAACTAACCATGCCCTGAACAATTCCCCACATGGATGGTCTGGAGGAGAGGGACAAGGGTCCACTGGGAACCCAATGGGCTCTTGATTCCAAACTTCATTCCTGTCCACTCCCCACTCACAATAGGGGTGAAATGAAAACTTTCCGAGACTCTACACTAATAACAGACTGATTTGCTAATCTCCTACAATGTTTGGTTCCATTCTGCTTGTGAAAACCCTACAGTCAACCATTCCATCCTCTAGAACATATCTGTCAAAGGGGAGAACTCAGCATGAAGGACATTAAAGAGAGAATCCCAACAACTGGCCCCATCCTTCCTCTGGACAGAGTCCTTAATTTATGTCACCCTAGAATGCTGCCTTCATTCTTTGCTCAGAACATTGACAGCCTCCCATGGTCTACAGGATATGGTCCAACGCCTTAAGCGTCCATTCCGGAGCTCCATAGTCCCTCCCTAAATTTTTATTCCAGGCTCAGCTCCCTCTATGCACCGAGGAAAATACTCTGCTCAAGTAAAAATCTCTTCCTTTCTCATTCCCTTTCAGGCTTTTCTTCTTCCTCTTCGACTTCCTGGAATCCCGTTCATACTTCAAGCCCCAGCTAAAGGTCTACTAGTCACCTTAGCATAAAGAATCAATCTCTTCCTTTCCCAACCTTAAGGAGCACTCATTCCCTGCACCACCTGGACTCATAACCAGTCCTTACATCACTGGTTACCTCTCTGTGCCTCTACTTAATTCTACATCTTTCCAGTGTGCTTCTTAAGTGCGGGGACTCTGTCTTCTACTTATTTTTGTTTTACTTCAAAGGATCCAGCATAGCACGTGGTATATGATATACCTATATCCTAGGAACTCAACAAATAGTGGTTAAATGACTGATTTGCCTTCCTAAAAGGAAAATTATTTTTCCAAGTATCTTTTCTGTCCATAATGACAATTTTAACCATCTCTGTAGCCACAAACAGTTCCCTTCTGATATCTGCTTGAATTTCCAGATAAAAAAAGGCAAGTGGCAGTAACCTGTTATGCTACACAAAGATTAGCATTAATATCCACCCTCTTTAAACAGCCACCCCACACCCTAGAGAAGAGCAGAAGTGAAGCACATGCACCAGCCGGAATGTGTGCCAGGTTGATTGAGTCTGGCTGTCAGTTACCAAAAAGTAACATCTTTATGGGAAACCCATCTTTAAGCTTGTACAACCCTCTAGCTCTATTTCAACCTTGGTCAGCTGCAAAGAAGTTAAGCTCAGCAGAAGCACACCCTGAATGCAAAACACTAAGCTCTAAAAACATATTTTTAATACTCTTTTGAATCCAGCACCACTAAAAAGGACTTCGCTTTGATGCCAGCGAGCAGGAAACATGGATGTTCTTGGCCGCCTTATCTATTGGGTGTGGTAAAGGGAAGGCCCTGCAAAAACGAAGGCAGCACCTAATGTAACTATTATTTGAAATGTTGCCTTCAATTCTCCAGCCTGGGCTGACTGTTCATATCAAAGCCCCCTAACAGTCAAGTCCCAGAATAAGGCCGTGTGGCCAGATGCAACCCAACACTACACATACACAGAAGTCTTCCACGTAAGGACTTAAATCTATGCAGCCTTAGCACAGATCTGGGTTCAGAAAAGGCATTCTCCCCACGTCTGCCAGATGAATGAGGAAAGTTCAGATACCACATGAATGCTGACTACCTTGGAAACTGCATGAGAGACAATTTGGAGAGGAAGATGGATGTTAAAAACAAACAAAAACTTTCACTTTACAGGAATTCACCGGACAGTCACACAGTTGGGATCTCCACCCAAGGAGGAGATATATCAATGAGTAAGACTGACTCAGGCATGTTCTCCCCTTTCATCTTTTAAAGCCCTCTAGAATTCTATGAAGTAAACCCCTCCTCTTACTGTCTCTCGCCTCAAACACTCACAAGTGCTCACGCATTTTTCACATAAGTACACGTGCTCTGCTGGTGGTGGAAAACATCACCTCAGTCTGCTTCTGTCTCTCTCCCAGACATTAACCAACTTCCATGAAATCTCCGAATTCAAAGAGCATTCTGAGTTCCCTGAAATGTACTTTAGTGTCCCCCCCCACCCCCTTCAGAGACGGCTGGAGTCTTGAGATGACGCAGACAGTTAAAGGCTAGAGACAGACAGACAGCCTTCCATGATAGTCCAACTCAAGTGGTTGGTTTTCATTTTTTAGCTTTATTGAGGCATAATTCACATACAATAAAAGTCACCAACTTAAGTGTACAGTTTTATGAATTCTGCTAATTGTATACAGTGGTATAACCTCCACCAAAATCAGGTAGAGAACATTTCCGTCACTCTAAAGAGTTTTCCCATGCCCCTTTGCAGTCAGTCCCCTCCCCTAATCCTCTGACCCCATTTAATCATATATCTACTACCCATCCCTCTAGTTTTGATTTTTCCAGAATCTTACATAAATGGAATCACACAGCATTAAACCTTTTCTTAATTTCTTTCACTGAGCAGAATGATTTTGAGATTCATCCATGTTGTTGGGTGTATTACTATTTCATTCTTATATTGAATATTCCATTGTATGGCTGTACTACATTTTGTTTATCCATGCACCTATTGATTGACTTTGAGTTGTTACCACTTTTTGACTATTGGGAACAATGCCACAATGAACATTTGTGTATATGTGTTTGTATGAATGCATGTCTTCATTTCCCTTAGATAAATATCTAGAGCAACTCAAGTTTTGAGAACACAGAAAAGGTTTTGAGTTTGAGAGTCCAGGGAGTCCCCATTTTGTCACCCTACAGCCTGCCCCATCTCCACCCCATTCCTCGAGGAGTACAGCTCCAAAGCCCGTATCGCAGCCACCTGTTTGGTTCAATTACCAAATGTCATCTTATTCCAAGCAGAAACATTGCCACTATTCTAAGGGAGTGATGGGAAGTGACCCCAAAAGATTTTTATAACGGACATTCATTTGGACTGAGACCCCTACTGAGTCAGGGGTAACTATTAAATGTGGTGTTGAGAGCCCTAAGAGCCCCCGTAGGTCAGAAGGCAGGGTGGTTGACCTACTAGTTGTACAGCAGCCAAGGGTCCTGGAGATAACTTCTAACTTGCCAAAAGGCCTTGGGAAGTTAGACAACACCAAGGCCTCCCTCAGAAGGGCCCCCAGCTGCTGGCCAGTGCTGTGGACAGCAGAGAATCAGGGGAAGACGTGAAGATTCCCCTTGCCTCCCCTCCCCGACCCTCACTGGCTGTGACAGGGCAGGGCTGGGGGTCAACAGGTGACCAGGAAGCAGAAGGATCCGTGAAGGAGCTGGAGCCTTGAGACTGGAGCTGCAGTGGCCCCAGGAAGTGGCAGAGGCAGATTGAGGGAAGACACAGTGTGTGGAGGGAGAGTGGAAAAAAGAGGGGGCAGCCACCTTAAATAGAAAGACAACAACTCAAGGGGAAGAAGCTGAAAGAAACAGAACAGAGACTACTACTGGCAATAAACTGAGAAAGAGAAGCCCCGTGAGTGAGAGGCATGCCTACATCACTTAAGACGCCTAGGCAGACCCGTACTCCTGGGGCAACAGATCCCTTAGCTATATAGACTAAGGAAGCATGAGGCAGGGGGAGGGTGGTGCTGACAGCGGTACAGGACCGTGGGAAGATGTGAGGCTGGGAGCTGAGGGCCCTGGCTTCTCGCCTGTGCATTGCCACCACCTGGCCCGGTGACCATGTTGGGTCTCGTCACCTCTGTGGACCTCAGTTGCCCCACGGTAAACAAGGAAGTTAGAAGAAATTATCTCTAATTCCCTAATGTCTTATAAATCTTGTGCCATTTTTGCAGAGATGGGAGTATGGGGAGAGGAAAGTGGAAATGGCCCAGAGCTGGCTGAGATGAAATAGCAAAGGGGAGGAAGGGTATTCATTCTAACTACCTAATCTCCAGTTGGCAAAGCCAGCCTGGGGGAGATACAGACTGCTTCTGTGATGACAAATACTCCTGGCTCACTCCTAATGTTTCACCACCAAACTTTATTTCTTTAGCTGGAATTAAATAATTGACTCATCTGTAAAATGGGAAGAATAATAGTATCTGCTTAATAGGGTTGTTATGAAAGTAAAATGACTTAATATTTGTAACGTACTTAGAACAGAGTAAGTACGTACATTTTATTGTGAAATGAAACACATGCCTCCTGGCATTTATTAGTTACACCTCAGCAGAAATGAGGTCATCAGCCCCTTTCCCAAGAGGAAGTTGGGATCAGTAGAAAAGGAAAGAGGGAGAGAACAGATCGAGGAACGTGAGGCTGGGGGGAGGGGGGTCAATTGGGAATGCAGATTCTAAGCTACTGTGCTGATAGGCGCCTGTATGTGACCAATGGATGGACAGATGGACAGATGAAAAATGGATGGATAGTGATGAGGTGGGGGGAGTGCAGACAGGGGAGCCCTCACCTCCTTCACAATTTGGGGAGGGATGATCTAGTCCACCTGCCATAGCATACAAATCGTTTTCTTCCCACTGAGTAATCAAAGCAAATTCTCCACCAACAAGAGACCCTTTTGAAAGAGGCCACCTAAGCGAAAGGCCACGGACCTGGAGCTCTCACTCCTCTTCCAGCCCACCCTCACCCCCACCCCAATCAAAGGCCAAACCCTTCCACGGGGACTTCGATAAAAGCAACTGTTGGTTTGCTCCAGACCAACTTTTCAAGTTGTGTTGGCCCTGGTGGGTCATGGCTAAGAGGAGGTGCTGTAGCTACTTTCCGCCAGTTTGGGGCTCTGCACTGGAGTCAGCAACCTGCTCACATTTGTGCACACCTGGGCACAGACCAGCCCTGTATCTCTCTTCCGCCATATCACTCTGGATAACTTCCAAGTCCTGCCTAGCTTCGGGGTCCATCGGCAAATCAGGGCGGAACCCCCTAGAAATGAGCCCAGCTTGGCAAGTGGAGGTAGTTAGGTTGTATTCCAGGTTGGGGTGCAGAAATTTTTATGGTGCCCGTGGTTTGAGAGCTTGGGACTTCCCAAAAGGTACAGATACGTAAAGGACGTTTGGCAGACTCCCTTCCTGCTCAGACACAGGCACTCCAAGGCTCCTACCAGCCCAAACCCACTGCCACCGTGGGAGCCTGGGGCAGAGGGAGACGGCACACTTAGGGCAGACTGCAACTCCGGGTTCTAAACGGCGCTCCCGTTCCTCTGAGAGTCTCTAAAATTGCAAGGATATTTTCATTCTTATTAGAATATTTTTAAAAACACCTAGGAAACAATCTACAAATCTTGGAAAGATTGCCAGAAAAGGGGGGCACAAACTAAATAGGAGACCAGGGCCACTCTCCTGTGAAAACTCAATTCATGATAAAGCTTTTTAGGATAACAAGAAGGGGGATGGGGCTTCCCTGGTGGCGCAGTGGTTGAGAGTCCGCCTGCCGATGCAGGGGACACGGGTTCGTGCCCCGGTCCGGGAGGATTCCACACGCCGCGGAGCGCCTGGGCCCGTGAGCCATGGCCGCTGAGCCTGTGGGTCCGGAGCCTGTGCTCCGCAACGGGAGAGGCCACAACAGTGAGAGGCCCGCGTACCGCAAAAAAAAAAAAAGAAGGGGGATGATGGAAAGCTCTGCATATACGGAGGAAATGGATTAGGGGAACATGGATTTGCTCTTGAAATCCCAGAATGCTAGGACCAGGGAGGGTCCCCTGAAGCTGGAAAAACAAATTAGGATCTATACACCGGAAGCCCAATAAACCCTTTTACAGAATGCCTGGCCCAAAGAGGTGGGGCAGGCTGCCACAGACGGGGAAGGGTGAGAGCTGACCATCCCAAAGGTGTTACTAAAGGGGCAAGTGCCTAGCCTTCTGAGGCAGGAGTCCAGGCCAGAACCAGGAGCTTTTTGTGGTTCTCTATTTCCCAGCAGAGACAGAGCTGGTGCTGACCGTCTGATGATAGGTCTGCCTAGTCCTCTGGTCACCTCTGACACGCAGCAAAAGTGCGCTCAGAGCAGCAGCCAGCAGGAGCTCGGGAGGAAAGAAGGATGACGTCCATCTTCCACTTTGCCACTAGTCTGCGACTCGGATTCGAGCCAGTTACCCCTCCGGGAAGTCTGATAAGTACATTTCTCCCCTTGTACAAGCCTCTTGCCTTACAGATGTCTCTCCCCCGGCATCCAGCGGGGGCCTGGGTCATTTCTGGGAGGCAAACTCTGATCACACAGAATTAAATTCCAGGACAGCCAAGCCTCTGCATTCCATCACAAGCTCTCTCCGTGCTCCCAGGAGGAGTCTTAGGCCAACTCCTTCCTCCAATCTCCCTCACTGTGTGCCACAACAGTATTCCTGAAAAGCAGTATGTAAACTGAATCTTTGCAAAGCAAAGCCCATTCTCCCATTAATAAATCATAAGAGATGGGTGAACACACCTTAGCACTTTAATTTCTGTCTTCACGATACTGTCTTCCCAATAATTTCATGAGAAGTCTTGCTTCCAAAGAGACTACCAGTCCTCCGAGGAACGAAGCATGCTGCCTACTTCTCTCTCAGCGTTGGACACACAGAGTGCTCAGCAGACACCTGTCAGCCAACAGAGTCTCATTCTCTTTAGCATCCTCTAAGCTAGAGCTGTGAGTCTATTTCCTTGCAGGTTTCCTTTTCTCTACCGAAGTCCTTCCATGGAGTAGTTAATGACCTGTAAACACTTACTGAGCTAGACAAACATTCCATTGAAAAGGAATACCACTGAGGATCCTTCTGTAAAGTGAAAAAAAATCTTTTGTAAAATGAAGCATCACCTTTTTACTGCTCTGTTTGATAAATTCAGATTTTTCACAATATGGACAAGTATTCAAGTCAAACCCTAGAAACTAGCCAGGGAACTATCGGAGAGCTTTGAAGTCTAGACTCAAAACTCAACTCCTGAATTGAATTGGCATGTTCCAGGTAGACAAACTCATGGCCTCTAAAATCAGGAAATCAACTGGAAACTCAATCAGTGCTTACAGTTACCCCCTACCTCATTGCCATATCCTCTAATGGTGATGATAATGGCCATGATGATGATAATAATAACCATAAGATGCCACTGACTAGCACTTTGCAGCTTACAGAGCAATTGAACAAACTGTTCTTCCTTGGAAGGCCCCCTAGACCAGTCTTCTACTCCCTCTTCCTCTGTGCTACCACCTTATCTTCAGCACACATTTCCCCTAGAGGACTCCGTGACCTCTACTCCGTGACCTCTTTTGTCCCATTTATTTCTTTGCCAATGACAGGACAATGGTCTAGTACAGAAATGTTCAAAAGGGTCCTGTGTTTGGTCCTAAATGAAACCACTTCATCAGCCAAGGGCCACCACAAGACTTCTGGGCGTTGCTGAGATGGCCCGGACCCCCAGGGCAGCCCCTAGAGAGCCAGGTTGGGTCCTCTGGGGAGGAAGGACATTGCTTTGAGCAAGGCCGAGGTGACTCAAAAGTCTCTGGAAGTGGGGGGGGAGGGGTGGGGATTGGGTCAGACTCTAAGCCAGAAGGGACTCTGCGTAGATGGGTGTGTGGTTCTTCAAGGGGACACCACAGCCCTGGGCACAGAGGTGGTGAGTGGAGATAATGCCCATGGTGATAACCAGCAGGGCCCTGGAAGAAGAGGCCCTGGACACTGCGGGCTGGGCACAGCCTCCGAGACAGCCCTCCCCACTGGTGACCCCTATCAGTGCCGACCAAGCACGCAAGATGTACACCCAGGCTGCGCTGGACGCAGGGGTCCTTGCAAGGTTGCAGGGCATGCACTTAGGAGGTGGGGAGGTGACAGCCTGCAAGCATTGCATCGTGCTGGTACCAGGAAGGCACCACGAAGCACTGGGCTGCCCCATGCCCACTTTCCTTCCTAGAAGTGGTCTGGGACATTCCTAACACAGCCACCTCTGGCACTTGGGTTTGTCTTAAAAATGTTAATGGCTAACAGGTTTAGTGTGCTGGAGAGACGTGAGCAGGGGTGATCTGATCCACCCATCTACTCACCAACACGTACAATCAGGAAAGAGGGAAGCAGGCTGATGAGGGATGAGGGAAGAGGGAAAAGGAGACCAGAAGCCAGCAGCGTTACTGAGGTCACCTGTAGGTCCAAGGTCAGCCTGGACTCACCCCCATCGTTTGCCAGGCTGCTGGTTCTCCGAGGAGCCTGGAGACTTTGTTGCTAAGGGAAACCTCTTGGATTTGTGTACTAAGACATAGGGACCTTATACTCATATGTGAATCACCCATAAGCCTTGATCAGCCTTAGATGATTGTCCAACTCATGGAGAAACCACATTTCTCTAACAGAACAGGAAGCAAGTAGGGTGAGGAGTGTAACGCAGGGGCAGCGGCTCCTCCCCATTTTCCCTTCCTCTGACTCTCTCTGCGCACGGGCATTGAAAGGGAAGGACACCACGGTGGCAACCCATCTGGGAGATGACCCCAGGACACATCCCCTGGATCTCAGGTTCCTAGGGCTGCCGTCACCTTTTCCCATCTTTGGGCCCAAGCCAAGCTGGAGGACAATGTCTGGCCACAGAGGCTGGGGAGGCCGGGGGGAGCTCGGGCCAGCCACACGTGCTGGGCAAGGTCAGCAGACAGTGCCCTTCAGTAGGCCACTGGGGCCCAGGCACACCTCTTCCCCTGCCACACTTTCAGCCCACAGTGCTGAGGCTCAAGCCAAAAGACCACCATGCCTTATACTTCCGGAGCAATACCTCTGGGAGAAGACGTACATTCCGTAACACCTCTGAGTGAATGAGAGTTGAGTGGAACATTTCTTCCCAGTGGACAGGAAAGGTAATTAGCTCCATTTTACAGGTGAGGAGGCTGAGGCTCAATGGGGTGGGTCAACTCGTTTCAGGCCACCCAGCCAACGGCTGAAGGAACTTAGACATACCTGGCTTTACCGCCTTTCAAAGGGCTGCCTTCTCAAGACAATGTTTGCCAACTGCCCTGCCCCTACCCACCAGCCCAGGGACCACGAGACCCCCAGGACCAAAGTGCAGACTATAGTGAAGAAAACCGCTCAGCCTCGAGGGGAGAGGCTACTGTGAAACAGCTCTAGGGGACAACACGTGGGCCACAGTGTACAGTGGGGAAGGGGGCAGAGGCCAACGCTGTCTGGTGCTCTGCCAGCTCAGTTCTCCTTCTTCCCCTCCCAGCCCATAACCTTCAAGACCCACTGCCCCACACCCAGTCCAGCAGCTGACCGGCCCCCAGCAGGACTCAGACTCTGGAGGGAGCAGGCGCCAACCTGACTCCTCCCCAGCGGGCCAGCCCCTCCCTCCGGGGTGCCCACTGCACTGCCCGGCCGGCGGCTGGCTCGAGAGCTGGCTTCTGTCTCTCGCCGGGTCTGCTGCAGCTCTCCTTTCTCCTTCTCCTCCTTTGCGTCCTCTGCCCAGGTCTGCCAAAGGCTGCTTGCCAGAGCGATTGCATGTCAGGGCTCTGCCCAGGGCACTAAGGGTTGGGACTCTCACAGTCCTGCTTCTCTGACCGGGATAGGAAACCCAGAGGCCTGAAAAGGTCTGAGGGTAGCACCTGGGGCAGCAGAGGGGCTGCGTTTAGAGAGGCGATCCTAAGAGTGTAACTCCCCCAGTCCAGAGAGGTGGGAAGGAGAGAGGGGACAGGTGGGCTTCCCTGGGACTAGTCCCCTCAGGCTGAGCCACCTCTGACTTCTCCACCCCCAAAGGACACCCTGCAGGCTGACAGAGCACAGGATGGAGAGCAGCCGCGGCCTGGCCAGAGCAATAACCCCTGGCAGGAATGCACAACGGAGCGGGCAGACAGCGTCTCTAGTAGGGAAGGAAAGTGAGGCCCTGTGAAAGACGGGGAAAGAGTGGAAAGGACTAAGTGTACTAAGGGCGCTCCACTCCTCCCAACCCCTAGGGACCAAGTCCAGAGCCAGACTGGAGGCTGCTACCTTCTAGAGATGGCACCTGCCAGCAGGCCAGGTACAAGGCTGGCAGGTCTGGAACTGCAAACCCAGAGCTCAGAGTGGGGTATGTGAGCTCAAGGCCTGGTGGGTCAGCAGAGTGGGCACTCAAGCTCCCAAATTAAATCCTGGCATCTTCATCTACCACCACTTCCTGGCTGTGTGACCCAGTGCAGCTCTTTAACCTCTCTGAGCCTCATTTTTTTTTTTCACCAGGAAAATGCACATGATAGTATTGTATTGCCAGCCTCCTGGGGTTGCTGTGGAAACGGATTAGAATAGTGTCTGTGAAACACTCAGCCCAGAGCAGGAACTCAAGACCTGCTAGGACTCAGTAACCTTGCCCTGAGGGCTCACAAGCACTGCTGGGTCTTCAAGTCCTCATCTGTAATATAGGAAAAGCCTTAACTGCTTGTCCCAATCAACAACAGAGGTCTCCGGCCACCTCAGGAGCCTCTCCCAAACGAGAGCTGTTTCCGGAAAGGAGTCAGTGAATATCCAATTTTGCACTTATTTACATTCTCATTCCAGAAATACTACCTTCATTCCACTTGATATGTAATGGCACCCAATTTCATTCATTTGTTCTAAACATGTATTGTTAATGGTGGGGAGAATTAAATGAAATGAACCTCATTCCTTGGCTTCAAGGAGCTCACAGTCTAGCAGCTCTAATCCTTAATGATCTGTAAATAGACATGTAAGAGTCCCAGGAAGCCGTGGGTCCTTCAGGGAAATGAAGGACACCTTTGTAATAGGATTAGTCACTTCCAAATGGTTCCTGTAGGTTCTCTTTAGGTGCCCACCTGAGTGGCAAGAGATAAAGGCCTTTCCAAAAGACCACACTGCTTCCTTAATTACAGCAATGTGCTCGTCTCACATGAAAATTTAAGAAGGGGGATCAGGAAAACACATTCTGAGAAGTTATACCAGCCTCTCTGCATTCCAGAATGGCCTCTTCTTCTAGTTATTTTACTAGTGAATGATGGAATGGGGTAATATTCTGTTTCTTTTTCCACAACTTGTGCTGCATTAGGTGAAATCGCAGGCTAACAAGGTTTCAGGGAGGAAAAGCCAGATTGAAAATAAGCGTCACTCCATGGAGAAGCTTTAACCACCAGAAGTCCTGGAAACCTGACAGCTTTGCATGTTGCAACCCCGCAACTTAAGACTATCAGAAACATATAAATATTTGTACAGACACTTATCAAAGCAACAATCAGCTATCAGGTCCCTCGAAGTGAGCTGATGTGCTTACAGTTTATGGTCTTGATTTGCAAAAGTCGGCGAAACAAAGCCACACACAGCAGATTTGCTAAGTTCCAAAGTCAGAGAGTAGGTAAATAGTGCAAGCATGTTGGCTTCCCTCCCTGGCTCACTTCTATGGGCTGTGAGCAAACGGAAAAATAAACCATCGGAAAAAGTCTTGGCCTAATAAAATTACATAGACAGAATGACTTCTTCGTGGAATTCAGAAGGGTAGCACAGTGGGTCCTTGCTAGCACATGTTTATGCTCTGCCGTGATCACAACTCCTGGCTCTCAGGTATTGCCCTGGAATTGTCCCCAGTCGGCTTCCTCCCTTCATCTCCCTCCTACGTCAGAAAGTATCATTCACACCCAATCCCATGCTTTCTGATAATAAAATATGCCTTTAAATGATACCAATCAAAGAAAACCAATTTGGCTCTGATCATGGTAATATATAGTAGAGCAGAAAAAAGCACTTAGCTGGTACCCGAAAGACGTAAGTCCTGTCACTGAGAGGCTATGCGACCAGGAGGGGGCACTTCATCTCTAAGAGATCCAAGTGTCTCATGGGTAAAATGAGACAGGGGAAGGGGTGAGCGAGACTGAGAGGACACTGGCCCATCCGGGGCTCCCAGAAGAAACAGTGAGGCTTGTCGTTCACTCCCTTCTAAACACTTACCTGCGCTGGGGCCCGGGGCCCATCCAGGGTGCATGGCTACTCACCTGGAGCAAAACCAGTGTGTCTGTCATCTTAATACGCAGGGAATGTGTTTAAATAAGGATCAAAGCCAGTCAGGAAGGTATCTGTGGGGAAGGGAGCAGACCGAGCTCCACTCACTGCATCTGCCTTAGGGGTGGGAGTAGGGGAGGAGGCCACCTCCTACAAACCAGGTCACCCCCCGTCGCAGGAGGGGGGGCCCACAACCCCTGATCATGTTGGCTCCATTCTGAAGCCCCAGCAGTCTCCAAGCAGGTGCAAGGGCAGACTGAGGTCCAACCAGGAGCCCCAAGACAGAAAAGGGGGAGGCTGCAAAGGAACCTCACTTCTCCAGGGACTTCGACTTCTTATTAAAACCCTCACCCACGCCACCCACTGCCAACCAGCCAGGCGTTCCAGGACACAGACTTCTCCCTGTGAGACAGCTGACTCTTGCTTCCTTTGCACGACAACACGATTTCCTCTCTACCGGCTCCTCCACTATCCCCAGGATGGGGTGCGAGCCTCCCACCTACCAGCCAGACTCGCCATGCGCTACCCAAGGCCAGGAAGGAATCTGTGGTGCTCAGGCCTGAGCGCTGTCCAAACTCCAACACCAGTGACTGTCTCACGGTTCACAGTTGGTGGTTTCCACACCCAGCAGTTCCTACCCAGCACTGGAAAGCCTTCATCAAATACCCAGATGGCCCTGCCAGGAAAATGTGACATTTTGGGAGGGCTAAATTAACCCAACCCAAAGATTTGGGAGACAAGATATAAATCCAATGCCCATTGAGGGGGATGGTATTCTGGCTCTTTGATTTATCAGAGTTTAATTCTTTTTGTAAACTTTAAAAAAATTAAACAATAATTTGCATTCCTGTAAACCTTCTGAAAATTGATAGACTGTTTTATTGATTTTTTTTTTTAAAAGGAAAGAAAAAAGGAAGGAAAGGAGAGAGGGAATGAAAGACGCTGAGTGTCAAGGCTCAACCAAACTAAAAAAGGAAGGAAGGAAGGAAGGAAGGGAGGGAGGGAGGGGAAGGAGAGGAGGGAGGGAGGAAGGAAGTGAAAGACACTGAGCCTCAAGGCCCAACCAGACCAAAACCTCGCATTTCTCACTGCCTGCTGGAAGCGTTCGCAGCTTTGGGTGGCACAGTCTGACAACTCTGAAAGCATCACTGAGCCTTCACCACCTCTCTGCCACAGGGCCCTGGTCTCATTTTTGACTCGCACTTGCCTGGCAGGACTCCCCCCCAACAAAACAGAAGGGGGGCCTTCGCACAAAGAGACCCAGCGCCTGGGGCTCACACTGCATGGTGGTGTCCCCAGCCATGCAGGCACAGTCGCCGGCTGGCACGCGTGCAGGAGCGATGATGAAGCTGCGCAATCCTCCCGAGCCCTTTCTAAGCCTCCTCGGGGCTCACCCAGCCCAGCCAGCTACTGCAAAGGCAAAGGAGGCCACCAACCTGAATGCCAGCATGTTATACACGCCTGAACCCTTCACCCTGCCAGCCCACTCTCCCAGAGGGGAATGTAGAATATAACAAAGAAGTCACCCTCTGACTACCTGAGTTTTACACTAATTTTCTTCTTGAAATGGGAGCTCAGCATCCTGGAACCTAGGAAAAGAATAAAGTCTAAAGCAAAAGGCAAACAGAAAGTCAAGAGTGCTTGGCTTCCCTGGTGGCGCAGTGGTTGACAGCCCGCCTGCCGTCCCACCCAAAAAAAAAAAAAAAAAAAAAAAAAAAGAGTTCTCCGTGCCTGTCTGCCCCAAGCCCTCCTCCTCAAAGCCTTCACTCAGCTTTGAGGGATAAACGCAAGAAACAGGTACTGCTGCTCCCTGGGAAACGTACCTGAGGTATTTACTGAGAAGCTCCTCCAAGTTAACACTGCCCCTGGTGCTTTGGGACTATGGCAATAAATTCCTGAAATTATATACAAAAGCTGAATGTCTGGCACATTTTGGTCCCTGCAAACTCTCAAAGATCAAACTAATCCCTATCACCTGCTTCCCCTACCAGTGAGCAATGGCACACAGCTTCCCTGCCCCAGCACCTCCCAAGCCCCGCTGTTTGCCCTGTGGGCGGGCTGTGGATGGGAGGAGGGCCAGGACTGCGGAGGCCTGGGTGCAAATCCGAAGTTTACCCCTGAAGCTGTGTGAGACCAGACGCGCCCTTTAGCACTCTGGGTTTCAGATACCCCCTCCCCTGGCTCTTCACAAGGTTATTCGCGAGGGGAGGCTCAAACATGATGATGCTCATTGCAAGGATTCTTCCAGAACCATAAACACACACCATGATTTTATTTCCAGTCCCCTTATTGAGAGCACAATGGATGTTTGAAAGGGAGGGGCCCAATTTCTCATAAACCCAAAGAGCTAGAGGGTTGGCAAGAGGGAAGGCACAGAGACGGGGAGATTGCTTCAAGGTCGTCCTTTGCAGCCCCTTTCTTCCAGATTCTTCCAAACGCCTGCTGCAGCAACAACAGCCCCAAAAGAACAGCCCGCTTTGTCAGGACTTGTAGGTGAAATGTGTTGGAGCAGCTGTCAGCTTGGGGAAAATCACTCACCAGGTAGTCAACCGAGTGGGGCTGCTTTCAGCTGAACAAAC
This sequence comes from Neophocaena asiaeorientalis asiaeorientalis, assembly GCF_003031525.2. Lineage (NCBI taxonomy): Eukaryota > Metazoa > Chordata > Mammalia > Artiodactyla > Phocoenidae > Neophocaena > Neophocaena asiaeorientalis. The sequence continues at coordinate 4,056,395 of NW_020173955.1, read as the reverse complement.
ACTGCAACCACAGCGGGAAGGAGAGCCTTCCTGTCCTTCCCTTGGGGGCCAAACCCACCCTCCTTTCCCTTCTTGTCCCAACCAGCAGGCCTCCTTCCCCTCAAAGGCACACCTCCCACCCTTCCTTCCAGGTCCCTCAACACTCCCTCAAGGAACAGAGACCTTCAGGCCACCAAGGCAAGACTGCGGTAAAATCGGAACCCCAGCCGCCCGTCCCACCTCCCAGGACGCGGGACACAAGGCGGCTCGGCTCGCTCTGTGATGAGGATGGTAATCCTCCCTCTGGGCCTTTAATTTCAGACCAAGTCATTCATGACTGACTCCTAAGGGGAACGAGCCAGTTACAGATACGGCCAGGAACAATCTTACCTGAGGGAGCGGGTCAGTATCCCCAAATCAAAAACGGGCAGAAGAATTTGCACCCAGGAAACAAACACCCAGGAGTCGCAGCAGACCTACCAGTCGCTGCACGGGAGGCGTGGGACATTTGGTGAATAATCCACGTAAGGTGTTCCAGGATATGGGCCACCACACCGGGCTTCACAGCCTGGGTGAAACCAGATGGTGTCAGAAGACAGTGAGCTACTCACAGGCAAAGGATCAGTTGTTGGCACACCTAAAAACCCCTTTTTGCTAGCCCTCATTGGATACCCACCACACTACATCACGGGCCCAAAGAGCCTGACTTATTAGCCACATGCCGGCGCTCCCATTTTGTCCAAGGCCATGGACGGAGGGCAGCTGACCAGGGGCTGGGGCTCTGGGCCCTCATTTAAGTCCCTCTGCAGCACAGAAAGTCACCTTCACTGGCAAGAGCTGTGGGCGAACATGCCACATCTTATGCCCCAAGGCTCTGGCAGCGGCTTCCATCCTGGGCTGTAAAATCCCTTGGAACCCTGAGACAGCCCTCCTCGGATTCTGGACAGAGCTGGCTTGTAGTGCCAGGGAAAGAGATCTAAGAGTGCCAAGCCTCGGCCGTCCAAGGTGACAAAGACCTCACAAGAGTGTGTCTCGCCTTTTCAGGCTCAGAGAGCTGGCCCAGGCTGGCCAGCTGCCTCCCAGGAAAGCCCTGGCTTGCTTACATACAAAATGACCCAAGCGCCTCTGTGCGTCTCTGCTCAGAGGACTAACGACAAACGCGGCGCACGGAGGAAATGGCCGTGCCCAGCAGCCTCCTAAACTGCGAAGGCAGCGTCTACCACTGATGAAGGAGCCCCCTCACGTTTCCTTCTAAATGCCTGATATGTATCCATTTTCCTGTCAGCCACTTCAAATAATGCCTATAATGCTGAGATTTATACATGTGTACTTACAAATGTTATTTCATTATAGCTTCTGCAAAACTACCTTTCCGCCTAAACATTCAATTAATGTAATTAAATTGCTACCTGATGGCATTATCTAATTTAACTTGGGATCCAAACTATTGAAAAGCATGTGCCTTTTAACACCCTGACTGGTAAGGCATGTGATGAACGGAGCTATAAACATGTTGGCATAACTGAGCTGTTTAAAAATAAATTAGCAAACTATAAAAATAAACAGTTACATACATATGTACTCAATTATGAACTAACTCTAATTTTTGTTCTGAAATACTGTCTTTGACCTTAGTCATAAACAAGCACTATTAAAAAAACATAATATCTCAACAGACAGGAGGCCAAGGATTAAATGCTCTTCCAGTTCAACAGAATGCAAAACAAGGGAAAAGAGAAGGAAGAAAGGAAAGAAGGAAGGGAAGGAGGAAAGGGAGGAAGGAAGGATGGAAGGAAGGAAGGGAGGGAGGGAAGGGAAGGAAGGAAAGGAAGGAAGAAAAAAAGAAAGAGGAGGAAGAGAGAGAGAACGAAAAAAAAGGCTTGTCCTTCTTGAAAAGCTGAAAAAATGTGTACAAAACATACAAAGACTGCTGTGCTCATGCTGGTTTGAAGCTGCTTCTGTGCAAAGCCAGAAAAGTTAAAACCTGGTGAAGTGCTTTTGCATTTTCAGATGTTTTGGAGTCTCTCAAGAAGAGAGGGCGGGCAAGGGGGAAGCACCCAAATGCAGCTGTTTGAACAGCTCACTGTCTGCATAATAGTCTGTTACACAGGGCCACCTCCCCACCTGAACTAAGCTTGCTGTCCTAACTCTGCTACTGCCTCTAAGTCCCGAGCTTTTCTAAGACATATGGCAGAAATGTGGAAATTGTCTTCCAAATAGCACAAGACAGAAAAGGGGGGTGGAGGGGGAGGAAAAAGCAAAATCAAGCTGTTGAAACTGTATACAGGACACGTTTTCACTCTAATCCAGTGCTCCTGTAACAAAGGACAGCATACTATGGGATAATTACTATGGATTATTATTACAGTTTCTAAAGCAAAAGAACAAAAAAAATTCACAAAAGACCTATTACACACGCAGATTTTTAAAGCTTTAAAATCATATGGTCTTCGGTGTTGGTTCCTATGGAGTTACGAGGTAATGCCCTAATGGAGCAGGACAGATGCAGACACAAAAAAGAAATCACAATAAACCTGAAATTCTCTCATGTCATGGTGCTTACTGCCCTTTATTTCACAAACAAAAGTAGTTGAGCAACAGCTAAGTAGTTATTCATCTCAAAGGGCCAAACTAACATGCTGACTGCCCCAGGGTTGTCTACCCCCTCCTCCAAACAAGTGCAAAAAATTATATAAATAAAGAATAGGAGAAAAGAAAGAAAGAAAGAGAGAATAGGAGGAAACGCAAACTCGGCCACACTTGCCCTAGAACATGGCGCAGAAGGCTTGATGTGAAAGAGGAACCCAGGAAAAGCTTGTTGGAGACACAGAATTCCGCCCAGGCCACTCTCCCTGCAGTGGTGAAAGGGGCCACACGCAGCCCAGTTACTGAGTATGACATTTACAAAAACGAGGAGGTTGTCAGTTTCTGGGAGACAAACACCTCAAGACACATTTCTAAAGGAATGTGGAGATAAGGTATGGAACAGCCAGTGTGGAACTGTGCTGGATTCTTCCCTTTCTGAAGAGGACTTTCGTTTCCTCCAGGATGGGAAGGACAGATTGATGGGCAAGGACAGAAATGGGTCTCGGGAACTCCCACTTGGGCAAACTGGTCCAAGAGCGGTGTGGCTATGAGAAGCTTCAGGAGGAGGCTGACGCTCACATATCTGGGACCGTGGGAGTGGCTAGAGGCTTTTGGATGTCCCTGAGAATCTCTTCGAAGGCAGGGCTCGACCTCCAGGCTGGCAGCCTAGACTCTTCCATGAGCTCTCCCTTGAGTCACCTATGATTCCAGATAATCTGTTCTACGTGTAGCAAAGCTAGCATCATAAAGGAGATGGAAAACTAAGGTCTGACTTGAGGGATGTTAAACTCATGCTCTAAATGCTGTCATTTAAGATCTTTATTGAGATTTGAGGGCAAAGGCACTCCTCCTATGATAAGGAACCTGTTGCTGACAAAAGATGCTCACCTGTGAGCCCTAAAACCTCAAAGACACCCTCAAAACAAAGGCGGCTCAGACAGAAATGCTGGCTCTCATTTCTTATCAGACTGCTAAAATCACCGGCTTCTGGACTAAAGATTCAAGCTGAGGCCAGGGCAAGAAAGCAATTTATTTTGATTCAGGTCCTTGCAAATTACCCCCAAATAATTTACTTGGTCTCAGCTTTGGCCAGTTTGGTTGTTACGAGGATTCCAAGAATGATTTTACTTTTCCATTAGAGGGCTCTCCACTCTCCTTTCAAGGAAAAACACTCTATCGGCCAGCCAACTTCTTTCCAGGAATGGGGAAAGGGAGGAGGCGGACCAGGGGAAAGGAGAACAATGGGTTTCCATAAGAAATTCCATACCCGGGGCTGACCAGCAGATCTAAGCACAGCAGAGCCACGAAGGCTTCTTCGCAAAAGAACCCTCTGGAGGTACAAGACACAGCAGTGGATTCCTAAAAAGCCTCAGGCATCTGAAGAGGGTGCTGTCCAGGGCAAGAGCTTATATACCCATTTCCAAATCCCATGGTTCTCCAGCAGCCCCTGATGGTTTACCTGAACTCTGAGAAAACAAGCTCAGGGAAAGAAATGCAAGAAACAAAGTCTAAAAGTTGTGTCTGGTAGCTAAAGAAAAATAGAGAAGGAAACTGGGTAAAAAGTTCAGAAGGGTTTCCCTGGTGGCGCAGTGATTGAGAGTCCGCCTGTCCCATGAGCCATGGCCGCTGAGCCTGCGCGTCCGGAGCCTGTGCTCCACAACGGGAGAGGCCACAACAGTGAGAGGCCCGCGTACAGCAAAATAAATAAATAAATAAATAAATAAATAAATAAATAAATAAATAAATAAGTAAAAGTTCAGAGAAACACCTTCCCTAAAAAACTACAGTTAGAGTTTGACATGAGTCATCTTGGCTACAGGCCGTCTGCTAGAGCTCTCCTAACTGCCCCAAAGGGGCAAGCCTTCCTGAACAGGGTGAGTCTAACCCTCACCCAGGGCCCTAAGGAGAGGAGGAAGGGGAAGAAGAGGAGGATGAAGGGGAGAAGTTGGGGAGAGGAGGGAGAGAAGCCGCCCACAGCTCGAACTGGGCATCCCATCCTCCCGAGCACCCCCAATGCCTTCCCCATCTCGGAAAACAGCAACTCTACCCTTCCAGGCACCAGACCAAACATCTTAGGGTCCACCTTAACGCCTCTCTTCCACGTTCAACTTGTCAGCAAATCCTGTTGGTTTCACCTTCAAAATATGTCCAGAATCCAACCCTTTCTCACATCCCTGGGACCCTGATCCCAGCTGCCACCGTCTTGCCTGGATTGTGGTGACAGTCTCCTGACTGATTCTGCCTCACCTCCCCACAGTCAAGTCTTAAACAGCAGCCAAAGGACCTTCTGGAAACTAAGCCACACGACGCCACTCCTCCAGTGGCTTCCATCTCCCGTGGGGTCAAAACCAGAGTCCTCACAACGGCCTACAGGCGGGCGCTGGCTGGTCTCCTCTACCCGCCTCCCTGACTCCTTCAACTCTGACTGCCGGACCCCTCCTGCTCTACAGCCAGGCAGGCTATGCACAGGCCTTCACATCTGCTGTTCGCTCAGCCTGGAACCCTCTTCCCGCAGAAACCCACATGGCGACTGCCTCACTTCCTGGGAGCCTTTGCTTCCCAGAGTGGCGGTCCCTAACCACCCTGTTAAAAGCATGTTCACCATACATTCCCTATTTTGGAATAGGGAAGCAGTCTGGCCATCTTCTGACATGTTCTATAACTCACCTGCTTATTCATTTATTGTCTGTCTCCCCAGCGAGAATGTCCCACAAGAGCAGCGACATTTGAATGCTTTGACCATCACTATATGTCCAACACCAAGAACGGTTCCTGGCACGTGGCAAGTGTTCAAAAAAAGTCTTGAAAAATGAATGAGTGAAACTCCAGAATTCTAACTCAACCCAGGCAGCCCGATCTGGGTGCACTTGGGCTTTGCAGTCTGAGTGTGAGGCAAATTCTATTCTCCCCCCAGAGCCCACACAGGCCCTGAAGCCCAGGGGGAAGAGCATCTTGCATTAGAATATAAATGGAGGGGTTCAGCTGGCTTGGGGAAAAGAAGAATGGGGTGGGGGGGGGACTCGAGAGGGGCCAGTCAAGACCAAATTAGTCTTTTCCCTAAGGCTTCTGAGGACTCACTAGAAGGAGAAGAGGCTTCGAGCCTGGGGAGGTGCCAACCTTCAGAGCTCTCCACCACCTCCACTCAGTGGTCCCCATACACTCCTGGCAGCCAGCCACCCATCGAGGCATACAGAGACGTGGGCACGCACATCAGCGCAGTGCAGGGGCCCTGGGCCAGGCACGGAGCCCGGAGAAGCCAGCTTCCTGCACGGCGTTACTCTTCCTCCATCTGTGCTTTCAGGCTCTCCCTCCTCCTGCTGGGGAGGGTGTGGAGGGGGGCCACAGTGAAGGGACAAATCCCTCACACCTGAGAGCCCGGGATCAGCCAGGAAAGCTAAAGTACCTTTTCCCACCCTGGCGCACATTTTGACAGGTGAATAAATGCTCCCCGGCAGGCAATAACGAGAAGTCTGAATTTAAAGAACTTGCCAATTTGAAAAGTAATGCCATTCTCTGTGACTCCACTCTACTCTGTTACCGATAAAACACTTAAAGATGCTATTCATGCAGACATAAAGTGCTAATGGCCACTTGTTAACATGTTTCATAATGTTAATATTTCCCTCTGATTTCCGACAGTTCCTTTTTTTCTTTCTTTCTTTCTTCTTTTTGGGGGCTATTTTAAGTTAACAGAGCGCTAATCTGATTTGAAACTGAAGGCTTAAAGAGCTACACTCTACATAACTGCACTATTAATGAAAACCGTAGCTTTACATGTTGCACCATTTCATGAAAACAATCATCACTCAGTCAAGGGTTTTTCCGAGCCACAGAAAAGCTGTAATAAGTTGAAAATACAGTAGGCATAGAAGAAGCTTGTAATGTTAGACATGGTTCCAGGGAGGGTGCCTTTGATTCTCCTCTAAGCTTTGTGCACTCTGTCTCCAGGAGGAAGAGGGATAGTAAAGTAAATGGGAATTTATTTTCTCTTTCCAAACAAACACACAAATAAATAAGAATGTGAGGTGCTTCATCTGCTACACCCAACTCACCAAGTTGTCCTTCCAGTAATGGGAGGAGTGTTCAAAGGCGAAAGAATGGGTTCAGTACTTACTACTGGGCCAAAGACACAGTAACTCTTCCCAAGAAATACGAGTATCTCAGTGACTCCAAAAGAAGTATGCAGCCATCTGGGCCTGCAACTTTATCCAAACAACTTGGAAGGGTAAGAAACACTGGCTTTGGGAGTTGCAAAGGAAGCTTTGTATGCAGCTTCCCTGGAGGGCTGTTAGAAGAGGAAGCCTGCTCACCTGGGATGCTTTAAGGGGGTGATTCAGAAGGCACCTAGACCCCACATCTAACTCTGTGGAGTCGCTAAAGCGGGCTGCATGACGTGCTAGAGAAACCATGGACTGGGGACTCAGAAAAACCTATTTGGGCTGTGGCTGAGCTCTGCTAGGTAGCTGGGTGGCCTGGGCAAGTCACTTCACCTCTCTTGGCCTGGGTCCTTTAGATTTTCGGGCTGCGTGTCTGGCTCTCGGGTATAAGGGATTTGCACCCCCCACACACACACCCTTTCTCCTACATGAGAATGCTTCACGAGCGGGAGCTTGCCTGGTCTTGTCTACCTCTGCCATCTCCAGCACCCAACACAGTGCCAGGCATTAAAGTAAGCGCTCAATGAACACATGTTGAATTTTAACAATGAGATTAGATGGCAGCTTCACCTCTCAGCTCTAATTCTTTGATCCTGCGGAAATGAAAGCCTCCAATAACTTCACATTGCTTATCTCATTTAAGAGGCTTCCATGATGTAGGCACCAGGACGTCCCTAGGTTGCTTAAAGTTGGTTCAGAGCCTGGAGAGGTTCACAGTCTGGTGAAGTCGGTTTATTTTCTTTCAGCTTCTCAACTATGAGTCACCTTTAACCAGGGGTAGGACAGGCAGGTTTTACTGAAGTGCACACCCACGGTGAAGGAGGACACTTGACCACACTGCCAACCCACATGGAAGCCACTCAGTGACACAAGGAGAAAGGACTTTCACCTGTGAGCTGTCTCAGAGATGAATCTCACCCAAAAAAGAACACCCAGGGCAAAAGCCGACAAGTCACATTTGACCACACCACCACCCCTGGTTACCCCCGAGACAGGCAGAGAAAGGACGGCCCACAGAACAGTCCCATTTCGGGGAGAGTTTTGAGGACTCGCCCCACCCCCCACCAAAATGCATGTAGAGTCTCTGAAGGGTGGTGAATGACTTTCTCATCCAGCACTACTCTTTGAAAGGGCCTCACCTGGGAGGAGGATGCTCAGAGCAAGGGGCTCACATGCTAAGTAGGTTTGAGGCACATCCCAATACTGTCCCAGCATCCAATCCATGCAGTCAACCCCGCTCCACGATGGGGGAATGTGGGAGAAGGAGGGGACCAGGAATTTGGTCCTCGGAGGGGCTCTAGGTGGAGTTCCTGCCTCCGGGGGCCCACTCCTCAGTGGTGTTCACTGCCAGACGGTGAGGGAGATGCTGCTTCCGTGCCCCCCCAACTCTGCAGCAGAAGCCACCGCCCAATGCCCGGAAGCCACACCACCCCTGTGAGCGCCTTCGGCAGGCGTGGGGACTGGGCCAGCTTCCGGCAAGAACTCCTGCTTCTCTTTTGTTGGAGCACATCTTCAAGTTCTGTCGGGATCTTCCCTGTCCGGCCCTCTCCTTTCCCCCAACCTCAAAGGACTGGCTGCCCACTCTCACCCACAGCAGAAGCCACCCTGGCCAGGATGGGAAAAGGGCTCCCACAGCAAATAATACCTCCATAGCACCATTATCAGGAAATTAGAAGCGAGACCCAGCTCTAGAGTGGAGCACAGCTGGGTCAACACCTACAAAGGGGTCTTGGGCTACCAATACTTTGGAGCACTGCCAGCCAGCAGTGCTCTAACAGCTCTCCAAGGGGAAAGCTTTCATGCTTGGCCACCTCCTGCAGGTAGGAACAGGTAAAAAAGTACCACGAGAAAGATCACAGCTCAACTAGAAGGCTGTGGGCTTCCCTGGCCACTGATGGGACAGGAGTCCTGAGACTGGTCCTTCTGAGGAACCCATTTCTGGACAGTCCTGGGACTTGGAGAACAAGCCACCTAAACATAGCATTCAGTTGAGGTTCTTTCTTATTATGAAAGAAATCTAGTTGGTCTGGATGACTCTCTTCCCAACACACTGAAGAGGGTAACACGAAGTGAGAATTTCCCTATTCAAATATCAAAGGTCTTGCATACACATACACCAAAAAAAGAGAGAATCACCCAAAGACAACCCAGCGTTAGCCAGAGCTGCCAGGAGGACAGCAGTACTCAGTCCCTCCGAGCGCAGCCGTACGCCCTTCTGGTAAGCCCCGGGCTGTCTGCGGGACGCGGCTCCCAGCTTCCCACACCCCCAGGGGAACCCCTAGCTGCCCTCCCCGTGTTTGCCCAGCACTGAGGAGCCTCCCCGCACCCACTTTCAGGTGAGAAGGGGCAGGAACTACAAGCAGAGACCTTACTGCTTGGCCAAGAGAAAAGGCGAGCACAGAGTGAAGGCCGTAAAGATGCCATCCCTCACCCCAACCCCAAGCTCTCTCATCTCCTCCCCAGGGAACAAGGAGGAAAACAAACTTGCCCAGCCTCGGCACCTTTCCACTTCAGGGAGCCAAAGCATCCGATCCAAAGCCTGGCCTTTCCATTTCCAATCAGTCAGCCAGAACGAAGTATGAATTAAATCCCATAATGAACCAGCATTATGTGGGGCATGAAAACACAAAAAATAAAACACGATCCCTGCTCTCAAAAAGCTTATAGTCTGGAGAGGAGAAAACACCAAACCCACAAGGCAACATGGATACCACGGATGCCTTCTCACTAATCCCAGAGCGACACTTTCTCCAAAGAAAGCGACCGTCAGGGCTGTGCCAGGTCCAGGCTCAGACGTTCTTAGTTACCTGCAGAAAAGGCCTTGGAGCTCCAAGCCCAGGGGGTAGACAACACAGAAACAAGCGTTCGGCGCATGTATGTGGGGTTTGGCTACCTCCCTCTTCCCTGAAACACAGCCCAGTGCTTTCAGGAAAGGAGAACATGGCAGTGCACGGAGGGGGGTGTGACACGGACACAGGCGTTTCCAACCGACTTCTGATCACCCAGCTTCCCAGATGCCCCGTTTCTGCTCCTGACTTGAGACTGGAGGCAGAAGTTCCCAGACCACGTAGCTCACTGTGCGGTCATACACTGCGGGGATTACCGAGTCACCTCTGGGCTAGGCAGAACGGGAAGTGAGCCAGTCAGTCCGAGAAAGTTCCAAGCAGGGCATGTTCTCTGGGCTCTGCTGGGTCCCCACTCATGCAGGTGTCCTGGACTACAAACACACTGGAGTCCAAAGGGCGGGTGGCCCCTCTTCTCGTCACGTTTTTTTCATCTTAACTGATTGAACTGGGGTACAAAAAAGGGAGGCAGGGACTGAAAATGCAGCCTTGTGGCTATAAGCCTGCGATTACTCATGCCATGTTTGTGTGCTCTGAAATGCTTTCCCATGTCTGTAATGCTCTTCATATCATCCTACACACGGTCACCTCTACTCACCCCAGCACACAGAAAAGATGTGCTTATGATGTGCACTTAGACTCTGTTCTACTATTAAACACAATGACCAACTCCTATTATTTTAACACAGGTTGTGCTGGAAACTCAAAAAAGACTTGGCTCTGCCGGCTCGTGGGGAATCTGGGCTCTGCTCCTCCAAAACCTATGCTCTCCAGATGTCAGAGGAAAGTTATGAACAGCTCTCTCTCCAGCAGCGAGTGAGGCAAGAAAAGCCACTCACTGTATTTCTCAGCCTCCGTGAAGTTGTCAGTGTGAGAGGAACCAAGAGGGAGGAGGCCCCTCCAGAGACAGGATCATAACTCTCCATCACCTGGTGAAGCAGAAGGGTGGCCAGGGAACTTGGGACAGGAAGGGAGAACCAAGTTCAGTGTAGACAAGGACAGAGAAGGGTGTCTGGCAAGGGAGAGGTGTGGCATCCACACGGTTGAGTGAAAGTTTAACTGCACTTAAAGATGGCTGCCGGGCTTCCCTGGTGGCGCAGTGGTTGAGTGTCCGCCTGCCGATGCAGGGCACACGGGTTCGTGCCCCGGTCCGGGAAGATCCCACGTGCCGCAGAGCGGCTGGGCCCATAAGCCATGGCCGCTGAGCCTGCGCGTCCGGAGCCTGTGCTCCGCAACGGGAGAGGCCACAACAGTGAGAGGCCCGCGTACCGCAAAAAAAAAAAAAAGATGGCTGCCAAAGATCTAGGGTTCCTAGTGGACATCAAGCTGAGCATGAGTCATCAATGAAGCATTGGTCTTTTAAAAACAAGCAAAGATACCTGAGTGCAGCTGTAGGAGTAAGGAATGTGGAAAACTAAGGCATGTCATTGCACTCAGCAGTAATTAGACTAACGTGTGAGTAAAAGATCTGGGAGACCAGGAAGTTCTAAAGAGAGGGACAAAAATAATAAATGGGTTTTAAAATAATAGATCTATGAGTTCAAGTTTAGGGACTAGAGATTACTCAGGAAGGAGTCTGTGGCAGGGAGTAGAGCAAAGAATTCTAAACTATGAGGGGTTTCAGCCCAGAGCTGGTGATGAGATCCTCTGTCTTCTCTGGAATGAAGAGGAAATGGGTTTAAACTGAAGCATAAGGGATTTAAGGCAGATGAAAGGAAGGATTTCCAGATAAGGAGAGGTGTCTTTAAAAATAGAGCCCTGGTGGAGGAAGAGGCTGGACCGACCACTTCTCAGGACCCATCTGCACTGAGAGGGGCGCCACCTACCCAACTCCATCTACCCCATCTGTCCTGTGATCTGGATACAACGCCAAGCTGTTCCACACGCACCCGGTGCAAACTTCAGAACTGCCACAACACGGGAGCTCTATCAGGAAACGGAGCGGGAAGGCCCACTCAAAACCGGGCAGAGGACGTGGAAAGGAACAAGGCAAAGCAACACGACCACCCTCTGCAATGGCCCGGGTGGTTGGGTGTTTGTTGTTTGGGTTTTAACCACGGGATCCCTAGGTTAGCATTGCCCAGAGAGCTCCGGGATCTTCCCCCAGCAAAAGCTCCAGTTCTGAAAACCACTGCAGCTGTCATACCTAAAAGCGTTGGGAGTAGCAAGGGTCTCTGAGAAGAAGTGCAGGAGGGCCACCCTGGGTCCCGCTGGACCAAGAGAGTTGGGACAGAGGGCCAGGGATGAAGCCAGGGATGAAAGTGTGAGGCCCTGGGCTCTGTCAGTTCTATCACTGCCTGGTGAGTAGACTTAGGTACCTGACTCCCCGCTCAGCCTCAACATGCCTCATCTATAAAAGACACAGGAAACAACAGGACTTCACAATTCTACAGCGACACAGAAGATGCTAAGAATTTACTTCCCCCTTGCACGAAGGAAAATGTCCATGCCCAGAGACTTGTACTGTCATCTGTGATTCTGCAGCTACTCTGGTCAATGAGAAACAAGAAGCCTTGCCCTGAAAGTCAATTTTAGGGAGAGAAAAAATTTTTAAAAAACACTTTAATTACTGAGATTCCGCTATCTTAATTTAAAAAGACAAAATCAGGCCCAAACTCCCTCCGACAACGCTGGGCCTGACATCATCTTGCCTAGTTCCCTCCACCAGCATCCGCTCCCCCTTCGCCTAAGGCACTGGAGGTGAAGGCGGCGTGGATCAGACTCTCGGTTCCGCATGGCTGTGCTGCAGCCGGTAGTGAAGTGAGTCCAGAGAAATGTTACCACTTATTACTAATAAAATGTATTTACTTTGGAAGTGTCTGCGTTAGAGTAGACTCAAGATTGTGCCTGTAAAATGGCATTCCAACTCACCTGAATTTCAATACACTTACTCAAGTGGAGAGTAAGAGGTGGGGCCCAGCCTGGGAGGACATCGCACGGGAGAATGTCAGTTTCTCACACACACGGACCTGGCGGACAAGGGGAGAAGCATCGCGTTCCACCCGAGAATCGCCACACGCTGGCGGGGGGCGGGGGTTAGGGTGGGGAACCGCCCATCAGAGAATGCTGAGGAAATATTAAGAGCCTGCTCATCATCACAGAGTTCTCTTAAAAGTCCATCCAGAGCCAGACGTAAGACGGGGTGCCGCAGGGCATCCTGAGGACCCAGCAATGACTCCTCAGGCTCAAGTCAAGCTGGATGGACCCCATCAACATGCTTCCTGGCAAAAATCGACACAGTTGTTCATGGCGGCAGTTCAGGGGGCTGCTTGTTGCTGACCTTCCGTCATTCACGTTGAGACCTGAAGCCACAGCACCCACCAAATCTGTCTCCCCACAATCCACAGCAAAATGAGAGCTATGGCAGACATCTCTCAACCCGGGAGAGAAAATAAAGAGTCCTGGGATTTCCCAATCCTGACACTCTGGTAGGTAATGCCAGGCCAAGAAGATTCTTGTCTCCCAGATACACCAAGGGCCCTATTAGACACAGGCTACAAAAAAAAGTAGGTGTAAAAGTGGAGCAAGGAGGACCATGCATGTTCAGAATGTGGGTATCAACATCTTTAAGGCATTTTTCAGACATAAAACACAAAACATTACACCTGTCAGGTGTTGTGCCCTGAACTATCTCCAGGCAGCTGAAAGTCAGTACATCAGACTTCTAGCGATGTGAAAGTTAAAGATTAAAAACATGTTGGAACGCTGACTTCACGTGGTGCCAAAAACGTGTCTATACCCTTTTAGGAGGGATGGGTGTGGAGCATCGTCCGAGAAAGATGACAGCATTCACGCCGCAGAGAGAAAATAAGGTCCCCCCTTGCTTTCTTCCCTTCCTGCCATCCTTCCTGCCTTCTCAAGGAAATTTCTCCCAAAATCTGACATACTTTGCAACAGCATTAAGTGAACTACTCCAGAGAGTGAGGTTGGAACCGCTGAAATCCTGGGCTGATGGCTGAGGCCAATTCTGTTCTGACACGTGAGGTCAAAGTCACTGGTTTAGACATTCACGTGGCCACGGGAATGTGCTTATTCAGACAGGGGCTCCAGGTCACATCCAGTGTTCTCCTGAATTACTCTAGTGACAACAGAAACCCACTGGCTGCTAAAAGACACTTTCGTTTGGCACTGCCATTTGCCAACCTATAACTTAAGCACTCATGGCCATGCTTACTTAACTCTCTCTTGACAAAGAGCATAAAAGTTTGCATCTACTTACTCTCCCCTCTCTCTGGCAGAAAACCCATGTCACTGGTAAGCAATTATTGTGCCTCCTTCAAATAATTCAGCTTGAATTTTCACTTACAGCTGATGTATTTACGCACAAATGTGTGATGGGGTGATGGCTTCTTTCTTCCAAAAATTGAAAACTGCAGAAAGCCAAAGATAACGTACTATACCTTGAAAGGCATGGCCTATGGACAAAAGCCAAATAAATAAATAAATAAAAAACCCTTGCAAAATGATTTATGCAGGAGTATCATTAAAATTTTCCTCAAAAGTTCCCAAGCAAATGGGTGCCTCTTTAATTTTCACCCTTACAATAAACTCTTCTGCAGGTTTTGTTTATTTTGAGGAAACATTTCACTTTTTTTTTCCAAGACATGAGGTGTGAATGATGCAAACAGTATTTGGATATGTAAACTGAGTTATTTGCATAATGTATTACTAATCAGTGAGTATAAATTCTGGAGTCTGAGGAACTGAAATCAAGTGCCACAGAATTTTTTAAATTGAGATGATAAAAGTAAAGAGCATTGCCCTTCTGTGGAATAATGTACACATTTGCATTCTGCTTCTAAGAAAGAGAAATTATCCCCACAGAGTTTTTGGAAGCATTTTTTAAAAGTGATGTTGATGTGCACTGCTTCGCTCTGACTCAACAGTACAAGGCATAAAGGTCCTCAATTCACAGGCACAGCCACACCAGGCACAAGCACCAAGGAGAAGATCTCTGCATCTAAAAGAGCCAAAACCTTCCTCCCACTCCCATGCGGGTCTGCCTGCTGGACCTACAGGAATCCGAGACATAAAGCAGGACAGGGGGCAGCCAGACATTCTGCCTACATCACCCATCAGATCAACTTGGTCCCCATGCTGCAATAAGCCAGAAGTCATCCACACCCTTCTCTGCTTGTTTCCACTGGTGTTTTTATGCAAGCTTAGCCCCTTCTTTGCAGAAAAACACTGACATGGATGTGCAAACAGTACAAAGATTATTCCAGCTTTGTGCACTTCCTTTGCCAACCAAGCACAATCAAACCAAGTTGGAGAAACTATCTGTCTGAACATTTTTCTGAAGAAGGAATGAAATGGGGAGAAGAGAAAAGGGAGGTGTATCCCAGCAGTCAGCCCCAGACAATGGCACCTTCCCCATTCCCTCAACGATGGCCTATCAGGTCCCTAATCACCCAAGAGTCACCTGCATGCGCAGAACTCCCACAGGTGCACCTCTGAGCACGTGCACACGTGCACACGGACACACCGATCCTGGAGGGTGCCAGGATACATTTCTACAACAGCTGCTCCTATTGTCTACTGCCAGTGAAGCCAAACCAGCCTAAAATTTAATTTAATCTGCTATAAACCCAAGCTGCCACTTAGATGGCAGCTAAAAGCGCCACTCTCAAGATAACTGAGTGACACTTGCTAATAATAGCCTCCACATGAAGCAAGCAGGAGCAGACATTTTGTGAAACCAGGGGGACCCGTGCCTGGGAATGGCTCAGAGAGGCTGGTCTCAGCTTCCAGGAGGCAGGTGACTGTCCCGGCTGTTGCTACACAGGCGAACGCGAGGCCCCTTTATGACTGTGCAATCACTGCACCCCTGCCTTTCATCTGTCGGGGGCAGTGCCCCAGTCCTCCCTTGACTAGCACTTTTTGTCCCCTTCTTCCTTAGAGTGTGGTCAGCCTCCTGTCAGGCAAACCACGCTTCTCTAACAGCCAGGGCTCCAACGGCCACAGGAAGGCCCAAGAGCCTTGTCTTCCTCAACACTATTAGGGGAGTGACCACTGCCCACCTCCTTCTTCCTAACACTCACCAGGATGAAAAGAGGCACCGGTGCTGAAACTTGGTCAAACTCCACCTCTAACTCTTCTTCGTGCACCAAAAAACCCACGGGCTCTCTTTTCTTCCAGGAGCATGCAGCACACTGCAGATGCTAAGATGACCCCCTTAACAGCAAACCTTCCAGATGCAAGACTTGGGCTCACAGGTGATTTCTTCACCACAGGACCCCTGCCTCTTCACTGCCTCTGAGCCAAACCCTTGGTGAAGAAACAATACCCACCGAACAAGGCCATTTTGCTCTTTACCACTCAGGCAGCGCCTTTATTTTCGGGAAAATCTCACATATATACCGAAGTACACAGAATGATAAATCAGCTCGCGGGTACGCATCATCCAACTTCAACCGCTAGCAACTCGCGGTCAGTGTTGTTTTAACTATCGCCAACCCTGCCCACTGATTATTTACATTGATTCCAGACATCCTATCATTTCATCAGTAAATACTTCAGTATGTATTTTTAGAAGATAAAGATTCTTTTTTTAAAAAAAAAAACCCACAAAACCATTATCACACCAAAAAATAAATAGAGTGAAAGTAATTTCTTATCATTAAATAGGGAAGTTACTTTAGACTCTGAAATACTTCTTTCCATCTAGGTTATGCTTGGGAGAATCCCTTTCACCAGGGTTCGAGACTGAAGCTGCCAAGGAAAGCATTGGGAGAATCACACTCTCTAAAAAGGGTGACAGCCTTTGTTTAAAGCTATCTTGCACTTTAGACCAAACTCTAGCCCCTTGCAGTTCCTTGCCCTACTGGGGGTCAAATGCACGCTCCGAAAGTCCTCTATGAGGGTCCTCACCCCTCTCAATGCCCACCAGCCCCCGAGTCTCCCTTACTCCCCACCAGGTGGCTCATCACCGCATCGGACAGGCAGGTGCACTCCCAGTGTTCAGAACCGGTATTTATTTTTCGTTGAAGAAAGTGTTCTCTTGGACAGTTCTGCACAGAATTCATTCACAGAGCATGTCTTGGATATACAGCTGACTAGATATGTCACTTATGTTCCAAATGGGTTTTCACAGGTCAAGGTTCCACAGGCAAGAGCAAATACTATTTTTAGACAGGATAAGGTCACAGTGCTTTTAAAGACAGTAAGGTCTACAATAAAACCTATTGATCAGCCTCTGGAACTACTGCTCCAGAGAGACACGGAGATTGAAACAAAAATTGCCTGGCCGTTTTCTCTATAGACTCGGTGAGCAAAAGCTTGTTGGACTTAATATCTTTCAGGATATAAAATAAGTAAGAAGTAACTGTACAGATTACTGAAGTCCATTTAACCAGATGCAGAGGCAGGTCAGGGGAAATATACTCCTCGCAGAACTCTGAAGAAGGGACTTCCAGGCAACAAGTGTTACAGCCACTGAGCAAAAGAAAAACCAGCCTTCTCAACTCAGCGAAGGCAAAAGGTACAGGCGGCCATACGTGAGTTCAGCTTGAGATTATTTTCCCTAAATTTGCAACTATGCCCTTCAATCCGGGGCTATGTGAATAACAGACCCTCAAAGACAAATAGTATGAGGATGCTGTTTGCCTAAATCAGAATTCGATGAAAAGAGGTATTCACATGAACGATTTTTTAAAACTTTTATACTAACAAAATGGAATCATGGTAAATCTAAAGATCTTCCTACTTTCTCAATGTTTCTCTCTATATATGTATATAGAGAGTATGTGTGTGTGTGTGTGTGTGTGTATATATACACACACACACACACGCTGTATATACACACACTATATATACACACAGTATATACATGTAATGTATGTATATGTGTATCCATGTAGCTTGTATGTATGTATAAATGTGTGTATGTGTATATATATGCTATGTCTCAGGATGATTTGTGTGTGTGTGTGTGTGTGTGTATATATACACACACACACGCACGCTGTATATACACACACTATATATACACACAGTATATACATGTAATGTATGTATATGTGTATCCATGTAGCTTGTATGTATGTATAAATGTGTGTATGTGTATATATATGCTATGTCTCAGGATGATAGTGTTGCTGTATTGGGGAATTTTTTTTCAAAAGGCATCACAAGTCTTTTATAGGTGTACCACACAAGACTCCAGTAAGAAAAATCATTCATTGCCAGTGAAACTTGAGAAATCAACTTAGAAATCATACGCACACACAGGAGCCAAAGCAAATGAATCATCCAGGCACAGAAAGCCACTGGAAAGTCATTTTAACTATAGCCCAAAGATTCATGAATTTACCAAGGTTTTAGCAACAAAACCCTGAAGTCAAATAGGACCTTTAAATAAAGACATTAACATAATGGACTATCACATCTTAAACTTCAGCCAGAGATGTGAAACTCTGAAGTCAATTATGCCCCCATAAATACTTCTCCATTGTCAGCACTGCTTGTGATTGTCTTGGAGACTCGGGACCACAGGAACTAGTGTGAAAACTGTAGGGTATCTTCATTTATCATCTGCTCCCATCTCACAGCCCAGCTCGCAAACAAAATATGCCATGGTAAACATAATCCATATATCACATTGTGACACAGCTGACCCCATTAGTAAGCCAAGACTGTCCTAGCAGCAACATCCTATCAGACATTAACAATACAACAGCTGATACATTTGCACAATACAATTGGAGGGGAGAAAGAGAGAGAGACTATCGGGCTATGAAATCCTAAACTTCATATCTGAATACATATTTTGTCGCCTATCTCTTTGGCATGAACGCTGCCATTCATTCGATCCGTCCGTTATATTCATTTGGCTTAAGTTAGAGCTAAATTTTTTCCTTTTCACTGTTGGGGTTTCTTTCCCCAACATTTTTTTTTTTTAAACCAGAGACAGAAGAGCATACAAAATCTGAAATAGCTGATTATCAGCGCCCTAATAGAGCACTCCTAATAAAAAAAATCCCTAAAAGATTATAAATTAAAGAGGCAGTAATTTAAATAAATCACTTTTTTATTGAAGCTATAGATCTCAAGAGTGCCTGTGTCCTACCAAAAACACGTATTTCACAACTGGTTCATTTCCCCCTTATTCTTAGCACGTGGGATAATAAAAGAAAGTTTCAGATAATCATTATCCAAGGGTTAACTTTGAATGTTGGCTTTCAGCATGCTTCTGAAAACATCATTTTACATCTAATTTAATGCCACGTATCAATGGTATTTGCTGGACAGCCTGGAAAACGGAAACATCCTTGCTAAAGTCAATGGTAAACACCAAGTTTAGAAAATGGATTGCAAAGATCACATGTCCCAGAAGCAGCCATATGCTTTTACCTACATGATGAATAAAAAAAGAACATTTTTCCTTCAATTTATGCTGTCTTCAACACTAACAGAGGGAGAGTTCTTCTAAACATGTTGCATCGGATGCCTTTAACAAGCAAGAATTTGTAACTCCAAGAACTCAGCATATGTAGGCTATGTCCGTACAGAGAAATCAGCTCTGGGGGGAGGAAGGAGGAAAATATCCCTGAATTCAGTCAGTTAATTGAATTTAAAATACCTGGTTGTTTGAATTCAACTGATTTCTTTGTCAAACGTATTTCTATTTTGACACAGCTACAGTTGCCCAAAAAAGCAAACTTGGAGAAAATACACATTACACTCTTTAGAGTTTATCAAAAAAAACAGCTTGCTATAATTAAAAGATGGAGAAATCTTGTAAGGCTGGAAACTTCTGTGAATTATCACCATTCCATTATACCATGCTTCCATTTTGCTTCCAGCAATTGGAAAGTTGCTCTTAAGCTTTCTGCCGAGGGATCATGAACCCAAGCCTTCATCTCCAATGTAGCTTCCAACTTTGAGGCAAATCAAGAAAATATTCTGGCCTCTTTGCAGGTGAGCCCCATTCAGCAGCCAGATTCCAAAAAGAGCAGGAAGGAGAGGAAGTTGGGAATCTGCCTGTGGTGTTCAGAGTATATGCTAGTATATGACGGGGGCTTAAAGACCCGGCTGGTCCAGACTACCCATTTTACAGATGAGGAAACTAAAACACCAAGAAATGAAGGGAACCCAAGGTCTCACAGCTCAGGGTCAGAACCCAGGCATACTGGTTGCCAGACCAGTGTCTTTCTACTATCATTAAAAGTCAAAGTTTGGTTCTAGAAAAATCCCAAAAGACCTGAATCCTCACCATCCCCCAAACCAGTCTTGGTAATTTTTCCATTGCCTTCATGGAAGAGTAAATGTCTAGTACAAACTTCTATTTTATCACTCTCTTTTTGTTTTTACTTTCTCGTTTGGTAATCGAAAACAGTTCATCACAATGCTCTCAACTGAACTGTCTTCCTCTTACAGGCAGATACTGTAGTTTCCTTAGTAGCAAATAGTGGCAGGGCTGGAAACCAGAATATTGTTTTTTTTTTTTTTTTTTAAGATTACAGTTTTTTCTATAACAATGATTTCACATTCTAGGTGCAAAACAGGTATGGTTTCTCTCACTCTTAACTCCTGCAAAATCTAGACTGGATCAAATTTAGAATCTGGTTAAAATCCCATATTTTAGGACAATGTGTTCTAACTGAAAGCTCTGGGTTGGCTATATTGTGTTTTTTCTTTCCCCAAAGATTTTTAAATAGTTTTCATTTTTAAAAGGATTTCAACTTCGAATTGTGCCGATGCCAAAATCTCTATACATCTAATCAATCAATAAATAAGACAAACAAAGCAGCATATGTTTATCCTTTACCATTTGGGGAGTGTACATTAATTATCGCAGACTGTCTCCTATGCATCTCCCCCCGTTGCAGACAGCAGTGCTCAAAAGGGTCCGCAAAATAAAAATGTATGGGGTAATTAAATGGATATTTATAATTAGAACTTAATAATTTGCATCAGGGACAAATGAGCTCTGATTTTAATCTGCAGCGCATTTAGATTAGCCCAAAGATAGTGTAATTTGATGGTTTATAGGCCTCCTCTCAGATTAGGAAATAACACCAAGCCTTCCAAGACAGCGTGTCTGTGTCAGGAGTGTGTTAAGGAAGAAGATGCAATGAGAATGTTTGACAATGTGAAAGCAGCCATAAATTACATGACAACTGTGTAAAAGTCATGATGAAACAAATAAAGGGCTGACCTATAATGCGTCTGATTCATTGTGACACACACAGCTCCCTGCACTAATCTCTGCCCAGCCAACACATTCTTAAGCGGGGAACTACTTAGCACCGGGAACGCAGTAAGTTATCATTAGTCAACAGCATTGATTTTTAGTCGACATTTCAATCAGGTTGTAGTAGAAATACTACCCAGCTCATCCAACAGCCTCTTAACCAGTCCGCTGCCCCTCTGCGGTCTCCTCAGTTATGGCTTTGTTAAATTTCCATTGCTCTCACCATTCAATATTTATTATAGCGTTGCCACATCCAGGCACTTGGCCTGAAAGGTCACCGGCCTGCCTCTTGGGACATTAAATTCGTGCTTACCTTAACGGAGGCAGAACCAAAAAAGAAAAAGAAACAAAAGGCCACCAGAGAGCTGGCCTGATTTTCAAGAGAACGGAGAGAAAACTGGGGTGGGGGGGAATTAGGGGCTCTAAAGCAATGGTATTTTCTTTATTACTTCAGCTTTTCAGTCTAGGGGTCCCAGCCAACAAAACTCAGAGCTTCTCTTCTGGGGCGCTCAGTCCTCAACCTGGGGCATGTAGAGATGTGGGGAGCCAGGCGAAGAAGAGGTGAGGGGGAAGGAAGGAAGCACGGATCTAGTCCCAGGGCTGAGTAAGAACTGAAATGTAAGGCTTGCAGCTCTCCACCCACATGTATTCTCAGCAGCCACCTCCATCCCCACTGCCCACTCAGAAGACCGCCTGCATCCATGCCAACGGCAACCTCTTGGTGGTGGGTCTACCTAAACAGCCTGCCTCGGCTCGAAGAGAACGGTTACCGAGTGAGCAGAGGTCCCTGGTGACACTTGTCGGTGCCGAGGCCAACACTGCAGCTCCCCCATGGGGCCTCTGCACACAGTAGGCACCTCCTGACTACCCCGCGACTCTAAAATTATATAAATGGTGGTCTCTGGTGGCCCGGCCAATCTGAAAGGATGGGTAATAAAAGGAAACCCCTGCCATTTGGCTTTGGAATACATTATGTAATCCCTCTGCAACGAACCTCAGGTCTTGCTTCAGCAAATATTAATGGTGTCAGAGCAGCCTGCGGAGTGACTGGGGGAGGCCACCATGCAGCTGAAAACTTGCCTCGGGGAAAGCCACATGTGGATCATATGGAGTTGTTGACTGCAGTTTCCATTCAAAAATTCCCTCAAGTCTCCTTGCCTGCTTTCCGGACTCGCCTTACCACAGCGCTTGTTTGGCCAGAAATGAAAACCGCCTCGAAGCAGAGTATTACCGCTCAGGACCTCCTACGCACACACAAGCACACGCACACGCACACGCACGGTCTCCCTCACAGTGTAATTCTGATTCTCCGGACCCTTTAAAGGTGCAGTGAGTGAAGAGAATGCCAAAGAGACAACAGAACAGAACTGCTGAAAGCCAGACTCCGCCAGCCCTTCCTTTTAAAAGCGCTAGCTGGGTTTCTTGGTCAGCCTTCCAGTGTCTCCTAACCAAGTCACACACACATAGTAAAACCCCCTCCCTCATCTTCTCAGGACCCTCGCCCCAGTTGCGGATCACTCTGGACAGATGGAGAAGTGGCTACTTGCAAAGCAGAATTCCTTACATTACTGCTCTTTCCAACAGCTAGCTCGAAGACTCCTCCAATACGCCCAGGACAGCCGCCCAGGGACTGGATGGGAACATTCTTCTCCTTCCCAGAAGACTGAAAAACTCAACCACAGAACCCACAGGAGGGCGAACCGTCCAGCACCAGAGCTTCCCGCCCAGTTGGTGCCCCAGCACCACTGCAGAAAGCGGCAGACCTCGTGAAGAGGTGGCAGACGGTAATGACTAGAGGCTAAAGGACAGAATCCTTAATACTGTGAGCCCTTAAGGAGGGAAGTTACTTAACCCTTGGTGAGCCTCGATTTCCTCCTCCATCAAATGGGGCTAATAGGATTTCCCTTCTGGGGTTGCTAAGGGGTAGAGTAACAATGTGTTGGATCCACAGTATGGCACTGGCAACTCTCGGTGTGCATCCTGTGTATTTATGCTTTCTCTCATTTACCCCTTGCATAGACCCTGGCAGGGAGGTTCTTTGAGTGGTCTTCATTTCACAGAGGTTAAGTGGTTCACCCAAACCCTCCTGACCAGGCAGTGGTGAAGCAGGACACTGAACCCACAGCAACTATGTCAGACACCCAGGCACATCCTCCTGGTGAGGCAGCACATGTCTGCAGAGAGAGAGGCCAAGCATTGAG
>NW_020173955.1:4009647-4033389 GCF_003031525.2 Neophocaena asiaeorientalis asiaeorientalis | reverse complement strand
GAGGGCCCTGCCGATGGAGAGAAGCCCCCCCACACCAATCACCCCACCACACCAGATCTGCAAGGGTTCCTGAGCTTTCTCCACCCAAGGGCCCTTTCCCACAGGAGCCCACCTTGAGGCAGAAAGAGGCTGTGAGCGCCTTAGAACCTTCCCTGCCCTGTTCTCTCATCCCAACCTGCTCTCCCCACACAGGGAGAAACTACAGCGAGATACCAGTCCTTAAAGGAGAAAAAAGTTGTAAGCCATGAGTCATAATCGTAATAGTAACTAGCTTTCCTCAAGTGTTCACTTGGGGAAACAGGCAAGCATCCTCATATAATGCTCACAACGTCCCATGAGGTGGGTCCTGTGACACGCACACCGCCCGCCCCCCGCCCCCCCGGCCTCCATTTACAGATGAGGAAACCGGAGCTTGGAAAGATGAAGAAATGTGCCCAAGCTCACACAACCAGAAATGGCAGCACTCTTTTGCCATTTTATTCTATGTACTCACAGAGGCTAAAAAGGGAAAAAAAACAAAAAAAGGACATACACGTATCTTTAAGAGTTTATTTCCCCTCACTCAGGCCCTCTTCCTTTTCTTACCACGCAGGTTACAAAGACAACCTCGGTGAGAGAGAAGACAGCATCTAAGGGCTTGGCTGAGTTTTGGGGGTTATCTGTGGGATGAGCCCAGGGACCTCCAAATTTTCCCAGTTTCTATAGGCTCCCAGACGAAGTCGGGGAAGAAAACCCACCTCCCTTGTGAGGCTTCAGCCTGGGGAAGTAAACATGATTTTATCATATTTTACGTGGATGTTCACGATGGTGCCTTTTCAAGTCCATGATGGGAAAAGATATTTTTTATTGTGTGAACTGCACTTTGGACAGGCCTCCAGACCGCTTGAAAACCCCAGTGTCCCCTTCGTGGAATTCTCTGGACCCAGCGTTAGCCCCAGCAGCCCCTCTGCGGGGAGCCAGAACATGCCTCCTGCCAGTGAGTAACAGGGAAATTCAATTACCTCGCCACTTGCGGCAAGAGGGCAAAGATGCACATTAAAAGAGCCAAAAATGTCAGGAAGTTATTGGGCTGATGACTCTTGCTTGCCAACACTCATAAGTGAATACATAGTGTCACAATAAAATAAACACCAAAGAAGATAAGATGATCGAGAACAAAACAAGCCCAGACACATGCGTTTGCCATCAGCCCTGCTTGGGAAATGCTGTACTTCCAACAGGGCATTTTTTTCCCCCACTCCTGGCCTTTCCTGGGCCTTGCTTAAGTATATGATATTGCTCAGCCACCAACAGATCAGTTCACAAGGTCCTTTCCAACGAGGAGTTTAACTGCAGCCATTTAAAAAAATGGGTTCCCACCGATTTCCTACCTGCACACGCAGGCCCACCTGCCATGCCCCTCTCTGGCTCGGCACACAGATACTCCGGCACATGCACTCACACACTCTGGTCTCCTGAACACTCCAACCCTTCCGATCCCCAGCCCTTGGGTTACTGGCGTTATCACAACTCTTTTTTTCCCAACGGCAAGCCAGGAAAGATGATAGAAACTGTGTATGTAGCCAAAAGACTAGCCTCAACTGGTTCAGAGGGAAAAAAAATTGAGCTGTGTATGTTTTTTTTTCTTGCCTTTAGCCAAAGACCTGGGAGCATTTGATGTACAGTCAGCAGGTATTTAAAAAAAAGAAAGAAAGAAAGAAAAGAAAAAAAACCCACCACTGAAAAGGCCTGGCTGCACTGGGGCCCTGACACGCTCGCATCTAAAGCTTGGCCCTCGGCCAAGTTCATCTGTTAATGGACAGCCACAACCAAGGCCTGCACCTCCCCCACCTCCCCAACTCTTCTCTGTTCTCCTACCTCTTTCGAGCTCCTAAAAACTAGACATCGATTATGTCTGCACTTTTCCCTTTCTATTCAAGATAAACAAAGTGCTTCAAGTTCAGGGCACACCCTGGGACCCTTGACAAAACAATCTATCATTCTGTCTGCTAAACCAGTCTGGCTACCCCACAGCCAGGAGAGCAATGCTCCCAATGTACAGTTTTCCCTTTGTGCTCCTTCCCTCTTGCTACTAACCTCTTTTCTTTACCACCTTCTCGGGAGCATATGGACTTGACCACTTTGCTTAAGGCCGTCCCGGTAACCTCAGAAATTAAAGAAAAGAATGGAGCTCCTGGCTGCCCCTCCTCCTGCCCAGGTTTTCCTGCTTCCCCTGTGGCCCCCTCTTCCCTTGGACACATACATGCATCCCGTTAGACCCACACAATCCTTTGGACCCTCTCAGCACAGACACCCAGAAAATAAATGAAATTCAGGGACTGCCCCTTCTTTTGCTCCCTGCAAGAACATTTTAAGTGAATTTTGTTTCAAATCATATCCATTAATTTATCCTGACTCGCAATTAAATGCAAGTACACTTTTTACAACCGGTACTGAATGTATTAATTACAACTACAAATGGTCAAATGAGAGCACAGTCCCTCCTAAAAATATTAATAAAATACATAATAAATAATATTAATGAAACAAAAATAGATTCAGAAGCCTTAGCCAGGGCTTTTATTATTTCACACAAGGGGCAATCCAGCCAGTGAAACTTGCTACACATACTTTGGCAGGACTCTGGCCAACCATCACCACTGAACTCTAAAGAGCATGTTTGGCTGCAGGGCGGGGGGGGGGGGGATTACAGCAGTGCCCTGGTGCTGGGGGTTTTGTGCAGGTGCCACCTTGAGAGGTCGATTGATGGCCACGGTGCACAAAGCACGGCCCATGACATCTCACACAGCTTTCCTGTGTGGCTGGGAAAAGTTACCCACAGGCTGCTTCCCCTTCCTAAGGCAGCCCAAGCTGTTACTTCAGTGCCCACTCCTCCCCTGGAAGGACAAACGAAATCCTCTAGACCCAGAGAGAAATGAGCCCTGCTAAATTAAGGGCTTAGGATTCGTGCCCCCATCAGCACCATTTACTGCACCAGCGCTGTTAGCTGCCTTGCTGCCACACCACCAGGCCCCTGCTAACCTATCTCCACATCCCGAAGCCCCTCGCTTCACCCCCAGCACTCCCTGCCCCTCCCTTCCCCCCAAATCCAACACACCCACCACACAATCGAATCTAATTAAGATCAGGAGAAAATTTGCATTTTCTTTTCACTGTACCCCCAGTAATCACAGAAGTTCTTCAAATTTTGAGAATTTTGTTCCTCTGCTAATTATTTCCCTCATTTTGCATTTCAAGGCACAAAGACAGTCTATCTCACTGGTGGTCTATTAATAGTTTGAAGTTTTGAGCATCAGAAGGTAGGGTGGGTTTTTTAAATTTTTTCCTTTTAAAACTATTCTGTCATTTCCAGTTTTGTAAAAAGGGTTGTTTTTTTGTTTTTTTTTTTGTCATTGTTGTTAGTGGTGATGATGTTCATGTTTCTTCCAAAAAGACAGCTTAGCTGTGCCATTCTGTATATTACGATTTGGTCACCCCCTTACAATAGTTACTCTTTGCCTGGTTTACTGATTTACAGAACCTTGGTATGTGAACGGCAAAAAAAAAAAAAAAAAAAAAAAAAAAAAAGAAAGGAAGAAAAGAAAAGGAAAAAAAGAAAGAAAATTCCTTGGCATAAGTGTATGTTTGCTGATCAAATTTCAGATCATGTGTTGTTCATTATTATGACTTTGCTTGAAAAACAGTTTACCACAGTGAGATGGATTCCCTTTATATGCTCTCTACCCCTCCACTCCCTTTAAGTACTTTGAAAACCAGTATACTTTTTTTAAGGTACATCTAAAGCATGAACTGGTTTGGATTAAAACAATGTTTCAATGTCTGTAAATTCCCTCAAAATACATTTTTAAAAGACTTACACAAAGCCACACATGATTTTGAAGAAGCTAATGAGATTGTCCCACCAACAAAATTTAATGGTGATTTAAGAAATTCTAATACTTTTCATTGACTTCCTATAGGGTTATTTGTGTACTTGACATTTATACAGTCTCTCCATTATATAACAATCTACTCTTGGTACACTAGATGATGCCAATCTACTAGAATGAAATTTGTACTCCATATAAGCAGAAGTTTCCAGTCGGTTTTGACTTACCATTATGTTTCAATGTAAAGTGTTATTATAGCTGAGTATAAAGCACAGCTACTCCATGCTCAGGGTTTTTAACTCTAATACTGTAATCTTTCTTGCTGCTTCTAGGGCTGTGTCAGTGTTTACATTCCTGGAAGTTAAATAAACCGACATGGCAAAACTCCTGGATAGACTGAATAATAAGGCTTGTGATGACTAAATTGTTTACTTTTTACCTTGTTAGGATCCCTTTCTTGTAAAGTTTGGGGGAGAGACAGAGAGAGGAGGAATGGGGGTGGGGGTGTGATATGATAGAAAGAGAGAGATTTACACACTGGCTTCCATATGTCACAAAGACCTTCCTACCCACAACCAACGAGAAAGAAGCAGCCTGCCTAAGTTAGCTTTGCCTTTTTCGATTTGTTTTGTTTTCTTAAATACCGGATCATTTGAATACCCCCTTGTCTACTACCTTCCCCCCAATAAAAAATATGAACATTTTTTTGCCCATTTTCAAATAGCAAATTATCCATTAGATTTCATCATATCTTAGGAAAGCAATTACATCAAGAAAATGATAGTGCGTGTGGAATCAATTATGCATGCAGTTGGCCGGAGACCAAAGGCTGTGAAGTCGGAGAGGGCAGAATCGCTCGACACACACAAATAAAAAGCCCCTGGATCTCACAGATGGACCCCATCAGTTCATCTTACTGCCTAAAAAGTTCATGCACTTAATAATTTATTTGTGTTCTGGATACTGTTTCCCAGCTGAATATTAACAACTTTGAACTGAAGCATGCTTTTAGCATGGTATGGCTAGAAGTCACGGTAGGGCAGTGCTAGGGTCCCTCGGAGGTTAAAACTGTAGTTATGTTTCTTACACACTGTTCATTTTCCATCACAATTTATTTTCTTTCATTAAACATTCCTTTTAATCAGAATATCAGTTTCAATGTTCTGATTCTGCTTGTTAACCAGTGATAAACTGCTAAACCAAAGACGAACATCAATAATACAGCACAGTCCATTCAACAGCAAAGGCAAACACCAAAATCACAGGCTCTCAAAAATCGGAAACCGTTCGTTAGCACCTTGTTTTCACAGCCAGGGCACTTGTGTACCTTGAGGGAGGCACCCGGCAGCCCAGAGACCACGATTTACTTTAGTGACGAGGGGAGGACACAGAGAGAGCAGCTGAGAGCAGAAGGCCCCAGGAAAACTTACTTGAGCTAAGAGATAAAGAAGTCAGCCAAACCCAGGCCCAAGACGTGGAGGTGCAAAAGCCATCTATTCAAAGCAGAGACCCAAAGCATTGTTAGAAAGGTCTGTAGTTTGTAGGCGTCTCTCTTCCAAAAGAGCCTGATGTCTTAATACACACCGGAATAGTCAAGTCTCTCTGCCATCAAACTGCTAACAGTGAAACTGCCCGACAACTTGCATGAGGGAACAGGGACATACATATTTCTGTACGTATCTGGATGTGCCTCAATCATACACCTAAATCTTATAGTCTTCTCCCCAAATGAGAACGACTTCCAGCCAACACTTCCACAAACTGTACTACTTAACGTTAAAAGAAAACGGATAACACATATGTAATTACTCAAGGTTAGACATCTAATTCCTCAATTCACTAAAGGAAACTTGGCAAGAAGATGCATCATTTTGCTCCTTTCTACTGGGGCATCTGAGGAGGAGAGCCACTGAGGCAGCTAATACACAAAACATGATCAAAAGTGATTAACAACAGCTTCATATGCAAATTGCATTAATGAAGGAGTGCAAAGTCATCATGTAAATTAAATATGTCAAATCTCTTGGTGAACTTTCAATCTTGAGAAGAAAAAACACGGCTTTAATTTTTTTACATCATCAATTTTGCAAGATTGAAAATCTAAGAATCTTGGTGCTATAAACAATTTTCACCTTTTTTTTCTCCTTCAGCAGGCTGACAGGCCAGCCTGATGTGCACCGAATGTACATGTTAATAGGCCAATCAAAAATGCAAAACAATTCGCAATTACTGGAAGGACCTAATGGTCATTAGAATTTACAACTAGGTAATGAACTGAAGTCTGCCCACACCATGCATATTCATAAAGCAATTTAGCCTTTGAAGATTAAAGAAGTGCTTAAAATTCAAATGAGCTTTAGCAAATTATCAGTAAGATTCATCCAAAAAGCAAAGGGTTTTTCTTCCTATGATTTCCTCATTTTTTAAATGCAAAATTGTTATATCTTCCAGACTGAGCTTAAACTAAACATTGAGCTTCTAGTGAAGCCAAGGGGCTAAGAGACAAACAGAGGCTGCAAACATCGTTACGGACTTTGTTCATAAAACTAAGCCCTTAAGAGCCAAACCTATCTCTAAACATGGTAATTTATCAAAAACAGCCCAGAGTTGCTCCTAGGCAATACTGCACAGTCCTCCAACAAAACAGATTAACGCAAGTCCCACCACCCTCCCAAAAAGCCTTTTTCCCCTCAAGTTGAGTCTCCTGTGTAAACATCCACTATGGTATAAAAACAGCTTTTTCATCGGCTTGGAGTGGCATTCATTTTAGGAGTTTCTGCTTCCAAAGAGAAAAGAGCAAGGGAGAGGGTATGAGGCAGAGGAACGAGATCTGGTTTACTTCTGAGGAGTGAAAATCTTGTCGTTGGGTATATGTGTCTTCCTGGGGGTTCCCCCGTCCTGCACTGGCAGCATTTAACCCAAGAGGAACAGGTCAGACAGACATCAGCTGACATTCAGAAAGTTAGGGTGTCCACCCCACCCCCCAACCCCAGTCATTAGAGAGCATCGTGGGAATTTGGATTTTCACGCTTCCCAGTTACCAGTCTGGAGAAGAACCTAACTCACACCTTGAATGCTAACACATACCTTACTACCCTCAGGACATTCAAGAAATTCTAGTGACAGCATTCCCAGTGAAAGTCTCCCCCACTGCCACCCCAAACACTCAATCCAGGTCAAAGCACGGAGGTTATATGTAAACCCTTTCTCAGATGGTGGACAAGTCAGACTGAGAATAACAGCTTTGAAAGGACCATGTGCCCGTGCTTATTGCTCCAAAGCTGGACCCAAAGGGCTCTCTGCTTTGGTGACTGTGTTTGAACCCCCACTGAAAATATTCCAGTAGCTCCTCTCTGCCACCCTTCTCCCCCTTTCTCCACCGCCCCAGCCTCAGATGTTTTCCTGGAGTTGATCTTACCCAAAATGTACGTATATCAAGGAAGTGGGAAAGAGGAGAGTGGGAAGGGAGAAAACCTCAGGTACTGTCCCCGATTCCTTGACTGTCTTACCCACGGGACCTGCTCAGAAATGTGCCACATTTTAACGTTTGTTAGAAAGAACAGGATGCAAAGCTGCACAGAACCCACATTCACGACCATCTGTATGAACCACAGGTCTGCAGTCCTGACCAATTCCATCTGACACTAATGTTACTCTACATGAGTAGAGTTCAATGAGGGTTGATATGGGATGTGACAGAGTAAATCAGAATTAGATTAAAAACAAAAGTTTAGAAACCGATGCTACACTGCAGAGCAAATGGGACTTGAAGGCCAAATTTCCCCTAACTGCCTTCAAGTCATTTTCCCTATTAGAGCGTTTGCCTGCCACCCCTCTGCTGGCAATGCCGCAGTCACAGCAGAAGGTAGAGTGGAATGCATACAGGAAGGCTTGAGATGTTCCTCTTTAGATACAATACCTATATATTTAATATATAGCAATTAACTTCTGGTCAGGAGTCTGCAGGCAGCAAGCTGCCCCAAGCAGATAGTGGAGGAGGGGCCCGGAGCTGGGACAAGCACAAAAGACAGGTCCAACAACAATG
Organism: Neophocaena asiaeorientalis asiaeorientalis; assembly: GCF_003031525.2. Taxonomy (NCBI): domain Eukaryota; kingdom Metazoa; phylum Chordata; class Mammalia; order Artiodactyla; family Phocoenidae; genus Neophocaena; species Neophocaena asiaeorientalis. The sequence goes on along the minus strand of NW_020173955.1, from coordinate 4,025,475 downwards.
CCTGCTGTCAGCAGCTGAATTATTTTTATACAGGAATTTTTATCTCTATTGTACAAACAAGTACGTGTCTGTGCAGACTTGTTAAGCAATCCACTTGTATGTAGAATAAGATTTTTTTTTCTTTCTTGCTACCAGTCACACAGCTCTAAGATCAGAAGAAATACATAGTCTTTGAAGCTGCTCAAATGTTTTAGTTAAAAGGACAGCAGTTGTTTTCAAAGATCCAAGAGTATCTTTATCAGAATTAAATTTTTCCTTATTGATTTTTTTCCCCTTAACATAACAAAAACATAATGTGAGAAGGTTACGATTTATTATTAAAATTTTTCTCAGCCTTTAAATCGTTCTTCAGTAGCCAGTGTTCACTTTTAAATGTAAAAGAATAATTTTTTTAAATCTTAGAATGGGATGGAGTAGGAGAGAGAAACTCATGAAATTTAAAATTTAACATTGGTTAATGCATTGTTTTAACTATGAACTCAAAGACTTGGGAGAGGGGGCTAAAATGAGCAGTAAATGGCTCATTGTAAGCTGCCCCGAAATGTAAATAAATCACGAAATCATGGTATCCCCTGAGTCGGTAAAAGGAAATGCTTCAGATTTTTTTTTTTTTTTTTTGACCCAAAGAGAAACTCCATATTTAAAACCTAAAAAGCAGACGTGGCATGTAGTACCCTGTGCTCCAGTTAAGGTAAGAATCCAAGCTACACCTTATTTCCCTAAAAATTGACAGATGTGATTTTTTTTCTGCAGCTTTTTATGCACCATTACATATCAAGAAGATGAACTGATGAATATAAATGTAAATGCCCCGATGCTTAGCAAAAGGCTTCCCTGTGTTTTTTAGAAAGTTCCAAAATAAAATAGAAAGTGGAGAAAGGGGGGACACCACAGCACCTGTGTTCTTTTTGAAAGCACCTTTGCAGGTTTCACAATAATTCCATTCTTCATTTTAATGGTAGTTTTTAATCAGTGGACTCACCTCTATCTAAAACTAAAATCAAATTGTAGGTGTAATTGTTCATTGCCAATGCTAACAACAGCAAAGATACAAACAGAAACTCATTGTGAGTGACCACAGGTCCCCAGGTATCCCCTTCACCAACATGCCTGCTCCAGGTCCCCACTGGGAATTCCCTGGCGGGGCCGATTAAATTCTGAATAACAGGCTGACAACCCTATCTGGAAAAGGGTGTGCACGGCGTCTTCTCGCCTCTTTTAGAGGAAGTTTAAACCTAATCATCTCACCTTCAGTGAGTATAATTTGCTGTTTAGCACACCAAGAACTTGGTATTGTATCTATCTAAAGAGATCAAAAAGAAAAAAGGAGGGCAGAGTGGGAGCAAGCTGTGGCCTGGCCTAGCCCCTGTGCAGGGTGCTAGCTCAGAGCAGCAACCTGTGCAGGTAAGACTTCCAGCGGCATTGCATCAGATCCGATCACATCAGTCTCCAGGGTGAACCGAGAGGTGAAACGCTCCGGTGCCCTGTCTGCAAACTTCTCATTCGCCAGTTCTTGGCAGCTTATTTTTCCAGAGTGTTTTGTTTCAGGAAACGTGTGTATTTTTCTTTGTATGTTTTGTGGATTTACCACAACTGGTTCTGACAGCTGTTGATACTCTTAAATGAACACATTATAAAAATCCTCTTTAAAACCTCAAGCAACAGTGGACTCAAAAATAATGGTAAAATATTTTAATGGAGTTCCAGTTGAGAGTTGGTTAAAAAAAAAAAAAAAGAAGTACAAATGAAGGTACAGAAGTCCTTTAAGTCAGCGCTAGATTTAAACTGAATGTCTGTGTGTGCGCGTGTGCGTGTGTGTGTTTAATGGGGAAAGAGGGGTGTTGCAAATCACCACAAATATTTACACTGTACTCCCTTTGTTCAAATCACATACTTTTAACAGGAAAACCTGGAACTGTGGCTATTTAAAATTTTAAATATTCAAATGCCTGTAATTAACCATATGAAACAAATTATGTCGCATTTCTCCATACCAGAACATGCAAAAAAATTCGGGTGGGGGATTGGGAGGTGGCAGAGTCGGGGAGACAACTCCAAGAGGAGGAAAGGATGATGTTTTCATTTTGCTATAGATCAAAGGAGAACAAGAATGGAAACTGTGGCATATCCAGCATTTTTACATTGCTGTCTTTCACACTGGGCTATCTAAGTTTACACAATTCCCCAGACTAGCTGCATACTAAGCTGGCTGTGTACAGCTTTATTATGGTACGCTGGTGGAAGAAGCATTAATATTCCAGCTCCGCATCTGACAGGGCATTTACATGCGCCCATCTGAGCGGCACCTGAGAGATCTTCCAAGGTGCAGTAGCTGTGCGCCTATTGTAAAGGCAAATGAAGCTCACCTATTCCCTGCTGGGGTCACAAGTGACCTCACCACCCCCCATGCCTCAAATCCTTCCCTTGCCAACCTAACTCAATGCCATCGCAGAATGACGAATGAGCTCAGAAATAGACCCTAAGTTACTAACCCTGCTAAGAACAGCAAAAGCCTTTGCTGAAATGTTTTAAAAATGCATAGGGAGTGCAGCTGGCCAGTAAAAAGCAGAGAGACAAATTCCAGTGAACCCAATATGGAATACATTACATTCTAAAACAACTGATTAGAAATAGTCTAATGTTTACTGGCTTCAAATTGAGTTTGGCATCAAGCATACTAGCTTTAATAATGCTGGCATTTTTTAAATTATTATTTTAAATCTGCCTTTGGTCTTTAGGAGCACATGTGGAGAGCTCAAGCATTCTTATTCGTCAGGTTACATTTCCTAGAAATTAAGTTTGTGACAGAAAATGACTCTACTAGCAATAATATGGTCCGTGCTCAAATTAATTAGGTCATTGTTGTAAAAACTACGTGGCAAATTACAAAGGTAAATTTACTGATATTGGCCAGAGCTCTAACCCCTGGGAGTAAAGGGGAGAAGCAGTTTAAGGATGCTTATTTACCTGGGTAGGAGGACAGAACAGAGGAGGGAGGGATACGATGCCAATTTTCTATTGGTATTACAAATAAAAATACTAGTCATTATCCATTAAATTATATAGTCTGAATATATTTTATGAACTTTATTAATATCCTCCAAATTGACACATAAAATTAAAACCTGTTCGATTTGAGATAGTGTTAAAAATGGGCCCTAAGTTTAAATCTTTTTTTTTTAATCCTTGTAATAACAACACTGCTGACATAACCATGACCCAAATGAAATCTGAACAAGCAGAAAGGTACTAAAGATCCTTGGTGATTAAATCTCTTGCTAAAAAAGTGGCAAGGTGCCAGGCTGGGTCCAGTTTGATGCTAAGTGACTTTTATTGCACAAAGCTGGTACTACTGTATGTAAAAACAGATTTGGGCTTCGGGTAAATTTTGTCAAATGATTTCTTTGTGCAATAAGGGTGTGAACAGAGCAACCAGAGTAGATTAAATTAACATCCAGTGACGCAATCTCGGTACATCTCCCTAGCTGTGCTACTTCAGTTAAAATTTCGTATTTTCCCCCCAAATGAAAGCCGAACTATCTTCTTTTTTTCACTGACTAGTGTACAAGGCCACCATTCACCTATTCTCCTTTTTGAAATACTTTCACTAAGAAATCACAAAATTCTGAAAAATGCTTCCCTAGGATTTGCACGTTTGTTATATACTTCAATTTAGTACCCCCCCACACACACACATTAGCCAAACTGCACTAAGGCTGCAGTGTGACAATAATGATTTTCCAGGATTCTAAAATGTGCCATTAATATGCATCCAATTCACCTCTTCCCTGAGCTTAAAGTTTGCTGTCCTGACGCTGCCTGCACGTGTCTATACTCACTTGCATTTTCCAGCCCATGGGCAGCTCCACAATTAAATGCCACATTCACCAGGAGAAAGGTGTGCAAAACAGATTTCAGATCCTTTAAAAGTAAAAGGCACAACTTGCAATACAACGAGGAACTGGGTGATCTGAGAAATTACAGCACTGCTTTTTAAGCTTTCATAGAATAAACACAGAGAATGGGAGGGAAACTTTCCCCCTCTGCTCCTGTTCTTGAAGTGAATACATATTTGTGTTTCCAACAGAAGGCCATTTTTACATTAACTGTCTGTAACAGCAGGAGACAGAAAAACTAACACAATCTCCACATCACACACAGGATGATCTTCATATCACGTGGCCCTATTCTCAAAACTATTTATAAAAGACAACTAGGAAAATGCACAATGCATCTTTTCTGTGTCACGGAAAGGGTAACGTCGGAAGAACTTTGGGATCTTTGGGATCTTCCACATTGTAGATTTTTTTTTCTTTTTGGCTTGCCGAAGTAAATTTAGCAGCCATGCGGGCCACTGTGTTTAATTAAGCTTTCAAAAGTCCTCTGACAATGCCAACAATTGTAAGACACTTCTGCGGCTCAATCATGCAATCGCTGTGACAGTTCTATTTACAATTTGTCTTAGAAAGAGTTTCTCTCACATTGTACTTTGACAAAACATCCAAGCTGCCAGTTCACAACCTTTCTCTGTCTTATTTACAAATACATCTTGTATATAGGACTCCCAGTCTCATGAACATGAGCCTTTGGGTAATGGTCCCACAAACACAGGCTCCCAATGAAAATCCTAGGTATTTATTAGGAAACAATATTCTTTAGTCTCTGGATGTGAAGGTTAAATAAAATGTTCACCAGTAAACTGGGGTTTTGTTTGTTTGTTTGTTTGTTTTAGCTGCCATGCTAAAAATTCACTTCAGAAGTCAGTGGTTTTTATTCAGAATCACACAAATAAAGAGAAATGAAAAATAAGAGGTTATAATAGGAAACTATAATTTATAGTCTCATTTACAATTATACCATAAAGTACATCTTCCAGTTCAGTCTGAGATAAGAAAGAATTCAAATGGGTACAAAAAGAAAAGGCAAGTTGAGTTTCTAAATTCTAAAAAGCATGAGTATGTTATACTTGATTTACCTTTAAGCAACATGCTTATATATTTCTGGATTGAATTAGTATTTCTCCTCTCACAGAGCTTCTGTCTTACATATTATTATCTGGGTATGAGGTGTATTGTCTAGGCATATAATTTTTCAATGCCCTGATATCAATGTCTATGTTCATGATTTTAAAGAGAAAAAATGTTATATATCAATAGCAAGAGACCTCACTACACTTTACAGGACTAATCATATTTTCTCCCATTCTCTCAAAAAGCTAACTTTATGACAGCCCAACCCTAATTTAAAGATTTCTATGTGCAACAGCCAAAACCTCAAAGCTGACACTGTGGGATAATATTTTTTGGCCTTTTCTATAAGTGAACAGCAGCTCCACAGTCACTAATTTCAATGAATATTTCCCCCTCATAAAATAGGAGTCTAGAAAACAAAACAAAACCCTAATTAAAAGCCCTGACTGCCAGTCAAAGGCTGCTGATATCTGATGGTGGATATCTGACACATAACATTGATGAACTGGGCCCTGCAGTTAAATTAGTTAAATAACTAATAAATTAGTTAAATAACCTGCCCATTTCCAGTTAAATTAGTACGACTTCAGTGGTCTCAGTGGATCACAATCACACAATATTATGAATGAAATGGAAAAAAAAAACACCTGATCAACATATACATGTGTATTCAACCAGGTAAAAATCATCCTTTCTAAAAAATACTCGGCTTTGAGAGGCCTATGTACAGCCAAAACCCACACCATCTTACTGAAGTTTTAAAGGACACTCAATCTCCTGTGTGAAAGCCCCAAATTCTAAGCTTTATTTATCTCAGGAAGAAGATCTGTCACTGTTTGATTCCAGCTTCCTGCCTATAAAACAGCACAGAGCACACAGTAAGCTCACACCCAACTTACAGCACTTTAATAAGGCCTTTCCTACACAGCGTATTTAAATAACTACCTCTTATATGGCTGCCAAACATATTCTTCTAGAGATTCATCAATATATCTCTTTCCTAATACAGAGCATTGCTCCTCCTTTCTTCTTGTGACACAATTCAAATATCTACTGAATGATTACTCTTATTGTTTCCTTCCTCACCGTAAAAAGAAAAGCAGACTTGGGAGTTGTGAAGACGTGCTCTAGAGAAATGGGCTGGGAATACACAGCCGTCTTCCAGAACTTCACTTCAGAGGCACCTAAGGGCCAGGGCATCTTAATTTATGTGCGATGGCAGAATGTTAATTTCACCATAGGAAACTCCTTAATTCATTACCGTGAATTATGAAAAGTCGTGACTCTAGTTACTGACATCTCGCTTTGCGATGCGACCACGCTATTTATGTTCAGCCAATTCCAGGGTGGGAACAGGTGATTAAACACAATGAAAGGAATCAAGACTTTGCAATTATTCGTGAATGAAAGGTTTACCTCACCTGGGTCGCAGCACTGGTGCACCCATTGAATATCTTAGATAGCTTAAGTAGCTCTTCATTTCAGTGGAATTACTTAGCATTAGCCCTATAAAACATATTTTAAATGTGCTTTTTGGGGGGCTTCTTTGAGCTCTTACTGCACTAGTCCTTAAAAAAAAAAGAACCTTTATGACAACCAGAGAGTTAAGGAAAATATCTCTTCTTCTTCCCTATGTAGATTTACAACTGGGACAGTGAAAAGCCTTCACTAGAGAGCCTTCCCCCCAGCTTTTAGATTTCTCCTCTAAGTACAGAGGCACAGAATTTTCAAGCTGGTTAATCTGAGACTGAGTAACCTACTTGGGACCTCAGTAAGGAGTGTGGTTTTAATTCTTGCTTGACAGACACTGTGTTTTGTCTTTTAAACGAGCAGCTCGATATGTAAATACGATGTTACATCACACAAGTGTTACTCCATATTTGGTGATTTAGAAAGGCTTTGGATCTCCTAAGACGACAAATCCCCTTCCGCTTGCTCTGGCTTCATTAATCATGCCTTACACTTCTGTTCATTTTCCTTCCAGTCACAAGACAGCACATGGAAATGGTCATTGCCATATCCTGCTGGGGGGCAGGGAGGGGTGGATAAAATCTTAACCTGCATGTCATATAAGCTACATGTGGTGGATTTGAGAAAAATATTTTGTGAATGCACCTTCCCTGGCAGCAGATTTCTCATTTCACTAAAGGAAAAGTATCTGAGTGTTGTTGCAGGCAGCATTAAAAAAAAAAGAGAGAGAAAGAAAAAATGCCACGTTTGATTTTAATGATCAAATTCCAGAGGGGGGGAGGAGAAATAATACGACACTTAATCCCCTCTGGACTACTGACCCACTACAGTTCAACTCTGTGGTCAAACTAGGTTGAAGGGACAAGTTCCAATGAATCAATTGATTCTACGCACTACCCTTCCTAAAACTGAACAAACCCTCTGCCTTTTGGGGGCAGCAGCAGGGGAAATAGAGGGGAGTGACCAACCGACAGGCATGCCGGTTTTGTTACCACAGAATCTGCATTCACTTCATCTTGTACGTTAAATCACCGTTGTTTCATTTTTAAAAATGTTTTAAGGGTCGCTGTATAGTGTTGCTGTTTATCACTTAGAGTGAGGATTTAAGTCCCTCTGTTAGCCATTAATTCCTTTTCCCTTGAGCTGTTGAGAAACCCACACCCCTAGCTACCTTTCTGCTAAAATTAACCAAAGGAAGCAGAGCTGTTCAACGTGTGTATATATTTTTCCAAGAGAATTTTTACATTATGTTATAGCAGAAACAGTGGAAGTCTGCACTGGACATTTGTAAGGGTGACATGTGGTTGTGTAAACCACAAACAAAATCAAGATACATCTGTCAAAACCACATCAGAGACAAGAGAGAGCACAGAGAAGCATTTATCATTTAGCTGAGGAGGCAGGCTGCAGGGAGCAGCCGTTCCTGTCAAACCAACCTTTTGAAATTTCCAACATGCCCTTAAACTTTTCGAGTAAGCATGTCTGTGCGCTTCAGCAACTGCCCTCTCTACTCTGGCCTGGCCAGTCGAAAATGGCATCTTAAAGTCAAGGTCACGGTGTCATCCCACCACGGGGCTGTGTTTAATTACAGCCCCATACGGGCTGACAGCCAATATGGATCCAAGGCTAGCCCTGAAACTCAGTTAACTCTTTCCAGCCCCTCCAAAATGCCCTTCCAGCCCACCCAACTTCATGGAAACATCGAGAACAAACTGCACCCCTAGGGAGGTCTGATCAGGTATTCTGACTCAAACAGGTCACTGGCCGAACTACAAATGCCTATACAGCCACTTTGCCTCTGACTTGTCACCAAGGCTGGAAATGGACCTTGGAAACTGGGCTAGGTGTAGTAAGGTTCAACACTTAAAAATGAGAAGGGGAGAGAAAAGGAAAGAAATTCAGAATCAGCAGATCCAGAGAGAGGGTATCAGGTGTGTTTAACCTATTCTGCCTACATTTGGCTCGGTGAAGTGGAAAATATTTATTTTTATGTGTTCTGGACATAAGCAATAGGAATGCTTATTTTAACATTACAGGGCTGTCATGGACAGTCACATGGAGAAATACAGAAAGCACTTCACCACTCCTTACTGCTTGGCTACAGCGCCTCTGAAAATGAAAAGAAAACATGCAAACAGCTTTTCTCCTTGCTTCTCATTTACCTGCTATGTGTTCCTGTTTGGGGCAAATTCCTCTAGATGACGTTGATAAACAATCGTCATCCTCTGGCGTGACCTGGATGCCAACCTCCACGGGATTGGATGCTTTTTTCATCTCGATTGGTGAAGGGGAAGGTGGCTTATCCACAGCTTTTTCTAAGCAGAGGCTGCCATTGCATTGTTTCCGTTTGTGCTCGATAAAAATAAGAATGTCCCCCAATGGGAAGTTCATCTGGCACTGCCCACACGTGAGGAGGTCATGGTCCCCTTCTGGAGCTCCCAAAGGGCCGTGGTCTGGTTCATCATCTGTAAGAATGGCTTCAAGAGGTTCGGCTGTGGTTGAAGAAACAAAAGCACAATTATTAGAGTGCCAGAAAGGAAAGAATACGGGGAAATACATTCTCAACCCCATCCCATCCCAGCACATTATGTAAAGGGTTTCTAGCCTCCTCCATTTAATGCCCAGAAAAATGTGAGCGTATAAAATGTACACAGATGTGGAAACTGTCAACAAGAAAGCAAATTTATCAATGAGGCAAATCATCATATATTTAAAGAAAACTGCCTGACTTGCATACTTCCAGAGAAAACACACACACATACACACACACACACACACACACACACACCCACACACCCAAATGTGTCTGGTTTGTATGTTCAGAAAGAATGTGACTGTTAAATAAATAGTTAATGCAGCAACATAAAGTAAGCTTAAATAATAACTACCCCCCAAAAAACCTGGTAAAAACATGGATTGAAACCAAATTTGTTTCTTTTTCGTATAGAGTAAGTTGTCTATTGTGCCCAAGAATAAAAGGAGAAGTGAATAAACACACACACGCGCACACACCCTTTGTGTGTGAACATATATACTCTAAATATACAGGGACATGGCTTCATAAATTGGAAAGCTACTACATCACACAGAAAATGTGCCACATTTACACTGCCGTAATAAGAAAAAGACTGCATTCACCTGTGAAACAGATCTAAATAATAATCATAACGCAGCATAATTCACAGTGCCAAAAACCTTTCTGATCTCACTCTCAGCAGTGCCACAAAATCAAAGAAATACCAAATTCACTGGCAATTCTTCTCAGACACATTAGCTAAATGGGATACTTTTGAGTACTTAAGAAAATAAGCCAATTAGTCATTTTTTCATTCTGAAGAATGGAATGTCTAAAATATTCTAAACATGTTTGCAGTTGGTGGCCCCCATCACGTAAAAATCAGAATGGTCAAGCAAACGCCACATTTCAGATCAAGGCTGAGAAGTCCTTTCTTTAGACTTGAAATACTTTGCCTAATGTTGTCAAAGTTGTCTAATTTTCTGAATGAGCTCCAGAACGCTTCATTATGGGGCTATTTCTGCACACATAATCACCAGCGGATGGTATAACAAGGTAGATATGTCTTTCATTCCTGTTTCCTTTTTTTTTTTAACCGTGCACCAAAATACTCCAGCATCTATTTGAACAGCTTCTATCATTTTTTTAAACTTCCAAAGGGGAAAAGAGCGTTGGTAAGTCTCTGCTCCTGAAACCTTATGCTTACTCTATCGCACACACACAAAATTACAAAATATGAAACGTATCCAGGATGCTGCCAGTTAATAAAACCGAAGCAGAAAATGTACAAGTCTTAAACAGTTAATCAGTCTGACCTTCTTTAGCAAGCTGCCAATTTCACATTTAATGAACTTAAAGCCACAGAGAATCAAAAAATAGATTTTAATTTGAGTGTAGAATATTGAAACAGATTTTGATAAAGTGCAAAAATCCAGTGAACTCAGGTTAAATTTATTTCAACCCTATCCAGACTGAATATTGAGGGGGAAGATCTGGAGTAACTCCCAGATGTGCTAGGTGAAATAATATTGAGAGAGCTCTACCTAGCTGCACCTGTGCTCAAGTAGGACATGTCATAATTTCTAGCCTCTGGTACTCCTCCTAATTTAACATAAGGTCACCACAGGAATATGAAGGTTATATTCCTACTAATAAAGACAGCAAAGTAAGCACTTATATTTCTGTGCCCAACATACTGACCAAAAGATAAATACACATGCATACTTTTCAAATAGAAGGAGACAAACAGAAAGCTTTTGCATTGTGCTTCTATATCATTTTTCTCCTATTTGCTTTCATTGTGACCAAGTGAGGAACTGAATAAGGAAGTCATTCTCCAAGATCCCTCCTATGTGAATTAGGAATTTTAAGTACACATTAACAAATGTGGCTTTTGTTGTTGTTGTTCAGCATTAACTACAAGTTCTGAGGTTTACAGATTGAAGAAAGACTCCGGAAAAAGACTTCATTTTATTAAAGTTAGTAGTACATAGAACCTTTGCACAAAAACATGTTTTTAAACTCCACCGTTAAGATTTGTTTTTTATTCCCAAGCCCTGACACATTTCTGAAAATGGAAATATTATTGGGGAGCAAAAGGAGATATTCCTCTAGTTATCAAACAGTTAAAGGTAATGTGCAAAAGAGACTTGGTTCAAGTCTTCTAAATGTAGTGACTGAACTGATTTACAATCAAAACCAGGAAATGAAGTGGTAATTCAGAGGTTGCCGATTACACCTCCACATTTCACCTAATTAATTTTATAGGAGGCAAAGTTCTTGAAAATAACAAGATGATCAAATGTACAGATATAAAACCTATAACCTCAACATTTTCTATGCTCTTAACATAAATTATTGCTAATTAACAAGAATTATATCCTAATGTATGAAATACGGTTCACATCAGGCTCCCTGCTAAACATTGGGCTAGTGATGTTCAGAGAAATACCAAAATGTTTTATCATTGCTACTATATTATTAAAAATCAGACGAAGTGGGGCACAAAGAAAATATGAAAATACAATTCTCTTGCTGTAGTCTACTGATTTGCATTGACATCTTTTCTCAGTGGCAATCAACATTTCCTTTCTGGGCTCTGATAATTTCTCTGTATTTTAATGCAAATTCCCCTTTCCCTAAAAACATTCCTAACCTCAGCCATTTTACCCCCTCCCTCAATTCAATTCCATCCTCCTTCACTCCCACACAACCACCGTTTCTAAGCTCCGGCCTAAGCTCTGGCTACAAAGCGGGGAGTCCAGGATTGAAGTGGAAAGGAGTGGGCAAATAATCATAATAATTAGCCGCGAATTCTCTACAAGGGGAAAAAGAAATTGAAAATAAAATGCTTCTGCGTTCAAACAGCAAGACTGACTGAAACGTCTCAATGCCCCAGCGGCTGACTGAGATCTCCTTCCTCTCTCTGCAGTTGCAAAGGAATAAATTAAAAAAAAAAAAAAAAAGCCTTAGAAGAAATGTAGGGAAGGAGGAAGGAGCTAGCGAAACGAGGGCTGCTGGGGAGGGGGAGGGGGAGGGGAAAAGAGAGCTCTGCCTTCAAGTTTGCTTTCCAAGTCCTTCCCTTTGATTGTCTTAACAGGGTAAGGAAGCAAACCGAGGCTGAAATGCAGAGAGAAAAAAGCAAAGAAACAAAAGCGAAGGCAGGGGCGACAGGCCGGGGGCAGGGGGGACGGCGGGGGTGGGCAGTGCGGAAAGTGAAGTTGGGCGCCGGGACTCTGAGGCACAAAGCGAGCAGCGTGCTGGCCGCAGGCTCCGGCCGCGCTCGCTGGGTACACGTGCAGCGGCTGCCGCGGGGCCGTGGGGCCGGGAACCCGGGGCGGGAGGCGGCGGGCAGCCTGGGGACCCGATTGCTACCTCCACCGCGGTCCTGCGTGGCCGCGGGGTGACGACGGGTCCCCGGGACCACCAGCTGAAGAACTGGGAAGTGAGGCTTGGAAAACTCGGCAGGTTAACCTGGTGCTGTCTCGGTATCAACGCACACACCAAAAGCGCGGGTCCTGAAATTCATTCTGTGTCCAGAGGCTCACACTTTTTACTTTGAGGGATCTCTGCAAATGCCTTTCTCCCGCAATTCCCGGCACCCGTGTGCGCAGCGCGGCGGCGGCTGCTGCGGTTATTCATTATTAATGACGCCGCTTGCCCGCATCATTATGATGATAACTATTACTATTGTTGTGATTTTGGGCTGCAGAGCAGCCCTGCAAGCCCGCAGTGGCCGCCTCGGTCCGTGCTTTGCATGGGGGTAAGGGGGTGAAAGAAGTGAACCTGGAGACTAAGTGCAAACTTGCCGGATCCCGCCCTTTGGCCTTGCCCCGAAGCTGGAGAGCGCGCACTCCCTTTTCCTCCCTACCAAAAAATGCCCGCCCGAAAGAGAACGAAAACTGCACCCCGCTCCACTCCCGGAGCCCGGGGGTGTCGGCCGCGCGCTTCTCTGCAGCCCTGGCAAGAAGCATTTTTAAAGTCAAAATGAAGAACAAAGACATAAGGGGTGATGGGAGGGAGGGGGGAGAAAGGGAATTCTGCCTAACCGTCCGTTTCCCCCACCCCCACCCTCGCAAAGCTCTTCCCTCCCGGCCGAGAAATGCAGAGCGGGGGTGGGGGAGGCTCTGGTACAGGTTCAAGTTCGCTGAGCTTTCTTGATCTTGTTCTGCCTCCTAGCGACCGAATGGCTCAGCCAGCCCAAGAAGCGGAGGATGGGGGCGGGGAGGGGAAGAGGGTCCTGAAGACCGGAATGGCTCCCGCTCCCCCCTGCGCACCCAGAAAATTAGAAAGGACAGACCACCGCACGCCCTTCAAACTGGTTCCTCAACGCAAAGCCAGCCCTGAGACACGGCGAGAGGGGGATAACCCACCCAGCCTGGGATATCTCCGGATGGGCCCAGGGTGGGTGGGGGACGGGGGAGCAGCCCGGACTGCACGCCTTAGTCCGTCCTTTGAGCCCCCAATGCATCCTTCCGAAGAAGGGCCCAGCTTTCCCGAGTGCTGCGAACACTGCCCTTCCTTCCCGCCGGTACCTGGCCGGGCTGTAACTTCACACCGCCGCGCGCCGCGTCTGCTCCGCATCCGGCGCGGCCGGGGGAGTAAAATTCCTTTCCCTCTGCGCACCCCCCTCAAACACACACACCCCTTTTAAAAAATACAGAACTGGGTATAGGGTGGTCCTTTAAAATTGCAGCAAAAATTAAAATAAGGGTCATGAATGAGGAGGGGGAAGGAGGTGGGCCCTCTCATTCCTTTCTTTCCCTTGCAGCCAAACTTTCCTAAGTGCCCACCGCCTGCCTTTCCAGGCGCATTCTGTTAGCCAGGAGACAGCAACCCACTTACCCACCCACCCCCACCCCCAATATAGACTCACAAGGGCCCCCTGACCGACACAGGCCCGTGGTAGAGGACAAGAACTCAAGGGAGGGGTGCGTGGAGTCCCAGGGTCGAACACTCCCCAAAAGCATACTCGAACATACTACTCCCGTACCACCTACCACCCACCCCCACCTGGCTTGGCCGCTCTCAGGAGCTGGGGGCTGGTGGCCTGTCCCGGTGGGAGGGGGGCAAGGAGAGCACGTGGTGACCTCTCCGCCTCCCCGAGCTGGGGGCTAGAGGCGTCGGGGGTAGGGGGCGGACAGAACTCGCTTTTACGGCTGCTCTGCAAAATAAAAATGCTTTGCAAATGCTCGGTCCTCTGTCTGTTTGTTGGCAGGAGGCTCCCGCACACGCGGTGCTTGTAAACATTCAGACACGAGATTTTTCCCAATCAAAATCCACTTCCACTTTTTTTGAAAATCTTCCAAAAAATAGTAAGAGGAGGGAGTTCCTCGCTCCCTCTCTGTGCCGCCGGCGCTCTAAGTTTGCAACTAAAGAGGTTTTGGTGAAGGGGATAATTGTATTTTATCCCCTCTATTAGAGACTGTGAGATTTTTGCGGGGAGGGGGGCGATGGGGGAGTCAAAGAGGAGAGCGTGGCAGAAAACGGCCGGCGGAGCGTTAGGCTTCTGTTTTGGGGCAAGAAATTTTGCCCTGTTTTATTTTATTTATTTTTCACGTTTTCTCGCCGCCACTGAGGTTCGGCCGGGAGGGGCGGGCAGCGGCAGCCCGGGCGGCAGCGGCCAGAGCGCCCCCCCTCCCTCTCCCGCTCGCCCCAGTCCCTTGCTCCTGCCCTTCGGCGGCGGCGGCGGCGGCGGCGGCGGCGGCGGCGGCGCGGGAGGGCAAGCGCGAGGAGCCGGCACAAAAGGCAGCGGGACAAACACCCACCTCGGGCCGGAACAAAAGGCGGCAGCGCCGGCCGCTGCTCCCATCCTTCCCGGTTGCCCAAGCTCTCCCTGCCGCCGCGGCCCCTCTCCAGACTCGGGAGACTCCAGAACGCCGGGGGCCCCCTCCCAGAATCCCACTTTCTCACTATTGTGGAGATGACTACTTTCCTCCCGGTGCACACTTGACCGTGAGCGCGCTGATGTCCGAGGGCCAGTCTCACCTCTTTTCTCCCTGGGATTTGTTTTTTTTAGACTTGGGCTCCCCACCCCCCCGTTTTTCTTCCTACGGCGAGTGGAAGCAACCCCCCTTTCCCCTTCAGTTCCCTCCCCTAGGTTTGCACGAGAGTTGTTAGCATCCACAGCATTGTCCATTATTTTGCAAAACTGGAGGGGAAATCATTGCATTCCTTTTCGAAAAGCGTAATAAAGCAGAGGAAAGCAGGAAAGAGGAGCAGTCAAATTGTTGTAAAATTAAATAAAATTAAAAGGTTCGTGCTATCCCAAAAGTGTACATAAGGCTATGGTTCGGGATGGGATGAGACTGGGTTTTTTTTTCCCCCTCTCCCTTTAATCTCTTTTATCCCGACGCTCGGAGGTTTTTTCTCGTGAAAAAAATTTTAAATGCATGCACACACCCCTCTCTCCCCCTCTCTCTTGCTTCTCGTCCTGCGCGCTCTTGTGATTATTAATAATTATTATTACTATTATTGGGTTACTTACGCGAGAATTCCCGTTTGCTTAAGTGCTGGGGTTTGCCTTGCTTGCGGCGAGACATGGTGGACTGCGGGGCGGGCGGCGGCGGCGGCGGCGGGCGGACGACGGCTCGGTTCACATCGGGAGAGCCGGGTTAGAAAGAAGGAGACTCCAGAGAAGATATCTTCATCAGTGCCTTTTGACATCCAAAATAAATTAGAAATAATACAAAGATGGCGCAGGGAAGATGAATTGTGGGAGAGCCGTCATGGCTTTTTTTTTTTTAAGCAAAAAAAAAAAAAAAAAAAAAAAAAGAGAGAGAGAGAGGAGAGATAGAGGGGGAGAGAGAGAGAAAGAGAGAGAGATGAAAAAAATGGCAAAAGCCCTGCTGAGCTGCAAGTTCAAGTGCGGAC
>NW_020173955.1:3973755-4009636 GCF_003031525.2 Neophocaena asiaeorientalis asiaeorientalis | reverse complement strand
CCAGACGTGGGCCCTGCTCCCCACCCCCGCATGCGGACCCTAAAATGAAAAATTATTTAAAATTTAAAAAACAAAACAAACAAACAAAAACAGAGTGTACAGGGAGGCTGCAGGGGCCGGGGAAGCGCGGGCGGAGGGAAGCCAGGTAGAGTTGCTCCCGGACACCCTCCTGCGTGCGCACACCCACTTCCCCTCTCCGCCGCCGCCGCGCTCGCACCCCGCGTGCGGACGCCGGGGGCCGAAGCAAAAGCCCTGAGGCCGCGGCTGCGCTCGGGAAACTTTGCCCGAGGAGAGAATGGCAAAGAAAAATCACCCGAAGTTGAGAGCTGAGCCTCCAACTTACAGCTACGCGGCAGGCAAGGGGAGGCGGGAAGGAGCGCGCGGCGAAGCAGAGTCCAGCTCAAGTTTGGAGGGTTGCGGGTCCGGAAGGGCAGCGCCGGGGCCTTCGGGAGCCCGAGCGGCCTGGAGCGAGGGGGCAAGGGCGAGGGAAGCGGTGCAGACCAGGGCCGAAGGGCCGGGAGGGCGCCCCCCAGGCCAAGCAGGGGGGCCGGGGATCTGAACGTCCCGACAAACGATAGGGTCTGAATGCAACTGGGAGCAGGGAGTCGAGGCTCTCAACGGTCGCGGAAAGGGAGAGAAAGGCCGAGGAATAAAAAACAGGGAGCCGGACTCGGGGCAGGTTCCAGCTCCGGGAGTAGAGTGCCCGGACCCAGGGCGAGGGAGGCGCCGAGGCGTCCACCTCAACGGAGCTGCTGCCGGCCAGAGGACAAAGCCCGGGCAGTCCCGGGAGTGCCAGTCCCTGGGAACTTGCTCCCGGGGCCGCGGGAGGTCCCCAAGCTAGGTCCCAAGGAAAGACACACCCCCTCCCACTCCAGAGCTACTGCAAAAGCACCGAGGAATGGCAAGAAAGTGTTTCTTACGGGCAGAGCACAACTAGTCCAGTGCTGTTACCCGGGGAAAGAAAATGGGGAATGAAGAAAGAGCGACTGGCTCGCGGGAGCAGCGGGGAAGCCGCAGTGATGGGGTGACAGCCCCGGGTCAGCGCCACGCTCCCCGGACGCCCCGGGCGGAGCCGCACACCCCGGAGCCCGCAGCCCCCCTTCTGGCCTTTCTGCAGACGTTCCCAGGAAATTAGGGAAGACCTGTTGGAAATAAACCCCTGTCTCTTTAATGCGCGCGCGCGCGCGCTACTGCTGTCAAAAAGCGGGCTTCACTCTGGCGTGGGATACTTTCAGTTTTACGTAAAATGTACAGCAACAGCACCCCCTGCGATTGGAAAGTTTATTCAGAAACGTGCCCGCAAAGTCCCCCGGCGTCCCCCGCCTCCCAGCCTCCCCGCCTGCCTGCGCCACCCTGTAGCCTCAGCCGACGCCGACGCCGAGACCGCGCTGCGATTCCAGATCCGGAAGGGCACTGGGGGAGAGGAAAATGGACTCAGGTCCAAGGGAGGCGCGGAGGGTGCAGGGTGGAGGCGGAGAGCCGCGGCCCGCGACACTCCGAGCTGCAGGTGGACGTGTGTGAGTGTGTGTCTGCAGAGCGAGGAGCCTTCCTTCGCTCTCCTCCAAGCGGCTCCACAGCCCCTTGTGTCTTCTCTTCCCCCTCCTCAGTCTAAGGGACGTCGTTTTCGTAAATTCACCTACCCGGCGCGGGGCTTTATTGTTTTAAGCTAGCGCCCCGGGCTTGCATGCGCGCACCCATCTCCGAGCCGCGCCGGCCAGCGGCTGTTTATTCATATGTTGCCTTCATAAAGTTTCAAACCCATTAGAAAATAACTGATTTGCCTAGCTCGGCGAAGCTTCGGGCCCCTCTAAGGAAGAAAAGGAGGTTTTGATGCTCAACATTAGGAGAGATGTGGGCTGGACTGGGTTTGTGTAAATATGGTTTGTTGTTACTGTTTTCCTCCAGTTTAAGGGGGGAGAAACTAAAACCCTGTTTAAGAAGCAGGAAGATTCACTTGCAGTAAAGCTCTGTAGCGTGTGCGTTACACCATTTCCCCTTTTTCACGAGTTCTTCAGAGCAGGTCAGCATCTCTTTTCCACTACTGTCTATTTTTTTGTCTTGTTCCACTAGCCTTGGAGCGACCAAAAGAATGTTATTGCAGGGCAGGGGTGGGGGGAGCGGGACGTGGAGGAGAATGGTTGGAGGGAAGGTGAGGAGAGGGAAAAAAAAAGTACAACTGGAGGCCTTTGAAAAATAAATAAAATAAAAGCCCATTCAGGTAACAATAGTGAGTCAGTCAGATTCTTTCGGAACCGAGCTTTTCAAATTTAAATATTTTTCCCATCCCTCCATAAAAGTCCATATATAGAAAAGGTATATAAATGGGTGAATGTGTGTTCTGGAAATATATATGTATGATTTATATATAATGGTGTGTATAAAGCTTTTCAGGGTTGGCTGTAGTGTAAAAAGTAATGACTTTATTACCTCTGAAAGGTTCTGTGGTTCACATTTAACAGTCTTCTGAATTACAATTCATTACACAATTGTGTGCTAAAACCGGCACCCTATCAGGGCCGCTATCTGTGGTTATTTCCAATAAATAACTGGCAACATTTTATTGATTTTCTTTTTTAAAAAAATCATAGCAAATTAGGCACTTAGTTACAAGTAGGTCTGCTATGTTCCTGCACTTGTTTCAGATTCCAGGGGGTCCTTCCGAAACCACATGTTAAAACATAACATTTCAAACCCAGTTTTGCAGCTGCTTTCCCTGGGTACCCATGGAGAGGTAAGTAGCGACGTTTCCACCATTAACATATATTTAATTTCACCATCATAAAATGCCCAGAGTGAAATAGGAACTGCCCTCCACTCCCGCCCCTCCCCCAGCCTGATTTCACCCAGTCCAGAAAACCAGGGCTGTGTATCGGCATTTGATTCCCTCCTCGTCGCGGACCCCCACTCGCGGTCCCTCCTGCTCGCCCCTACGAGTGACGCCCCCTCCCTCATTGCTACTGCATGCTCGCTAAAGCGCCCAAAACTGGGGGAGGGGGAACGTTTCTATGTGTGTTTAAAGAAATAAAAATGTGTTGTTTTAAGAGCTTTGAAAATATTACGTTAAGTATTGATTAATGATGCAGGTGGGTTTGTAGAGGGGTGAAAGGTCACTTTAAACGTGCACACTTGGATACACAATAAGTATATTTACTTTCCAAAAGTAGCTTTCAGAAAACAATAAATTATGACAACGTTAAAATTATTTTATGGCCGTTTGGTTAACTTCATTTGGAGCTGTAGAACCTTTGCTGATTCCACTGAGGAGCTAATACGCTCTGTGGGCTCTTTCCCAAACCTTTGGTGACGACACGGCGTGTAAACTCCAGGCCAACAGACGACCCCTCCCCTCCCCTCCTCCCCCTTTCTATCTTGCCCGCGGAGGACACTCCCCAGGACTTCCTGCAGTATATATTCTGCCTCTGATCTCGTACTTAATAGCCAAGTCCTGTTTTATGCTTTATAATGTGTTGACAAGTTTTCTAACAGACTTTCTGAAATAATGCACATATATTCACGTCGGTTAGAAACCCACCGTATTTTTAGAGTCGAGTAGATCTATACCCTAATGCAGTGAGAGACTGTAAATCATAGAGGATTTCATAGTCCTTTCAGTAGTTTTCGGTATGAAGTATGAGCCGCGTGGCCTCCAGACGTAACCTTTTAGAAAAAAAGACAGTGCTTTTATTTTATGGTGTAAAGTGCTTTTAGCTCCAGGGCTCTGAACGTGAATGTGGTCAACAAACAGCTCCAAGAGGGAGACTTAATATAGTCCCAGCCCTCGTGCGGAGGATCGCCTGGCACGGGGGACTCGGGATGAGCTGGAGAATGAAGGGTTAAAAGGTCTGATGGAAACTACAAGATTCAAATAAAATATTCACTGTCTGCCTTTAGCAGGAAACACCTTTATAGCCTTAAAGATAAATAAATGAATGACTGAATGAATGGTTAATACAATCGCTCCCACCTTGCTTTTACTTCATTCTTTTTTTTCTTCCTAATGTAATTTCAGAAAATAAAGAATGGGCAGTCATCTTGGTAAAAATAAAACTTAGGTTTGGGTTCATCACTTGGCATAGGTTTTGGGGTTCTTAAGGGTGGGAGTGCTAGGGTGTTGTTAAGACAAAGGAAAATTAATTTTAAAAAGGAAGGGAGGTTGTGCTTGAGGAAGGGGGTGGGCTTTGTGTGGGGGCCCCAAATTGAAAGGTGAGCATGAGGGCCACAGTCCCCTCTTCTCCCCAGCCTTCCTCAGCCTTGACCCCCCTATAACATTTCTTCCTCCTCTGCTCACAGTGTGATCCAGAGCCTGGGACCTAAGGAGGCCCCTGGAGGGCAGTGTCTACACCTGAAAAGGCAGACTTCCTCCAGTGGGGTTCCGGGGGAACAGTTAGTATGGCATTTCTCCAGAGGCTCCCTGGGCCTTTAGCTGACTGGCAGGCTACTTCACATACCTGGATGGAGCCCCTCAAAAAAATAAAGAAGGGAGGAAAGAAGGGAAGGAAGGAAAGAAGGAAGGGAGGGAGGAAGGGAGGGAAAGTAGGAAGTCAAAAGCTGAATCTGCTCTAAATAAGTCTATACTTACCTCTAGACTGGGCTGCTGTGTGCTGAGTCAACAATGTGTGTGTGGAGGGGGGCGTGGGCAGCAGTCTCACCACTTAAGTAAGAGGCTCCTTTGAAGACAGCAAGGAGTTCTGGTTAGAACACTGAAATTTAGCTCCCTAACACTGACATCAAAGACACATACGTGCTGGGCAGTGAAACCAGTCCAATGGACCGCATTAGAAACGTCCAAATGCAATGCTTAGCACACAGTAGATTCTCAATAAATGGTTTTTGAGTGAATAAGTGAATAAATCCTATCACCACATAAATGAAACCAACATAACCATACAAATTCTATTAGTTTCCCCCAGAGCCAATAAGGCTTTCATCAGGCAACTCTGTTACAAGAGTACATTTTAGCCTAAAAGTGATTCCCACCAAGGATGGTGAGCTCCAAAAGATTACCCCAAAGATCAAAACGGCTGAACACTTAAGAATACAATGCAAGATATTTTCATCACCTCCAGCAGCCTACATAATCAATTATCTTCCAAATAAACCAGTGTCAAGAACCGGGTATCATAAGATTCACTTTTGTAACATTGCTTTTTGGATATGTTCAAATCTGGTTTCCCAAATGAGAGCCCTTCTAAAGGAAAAAATACAATCAGAAAAAACCAAAATGAAAAATATCTCAAACTTCATTTTCTGTGCACCCTCCCCCAATAAATCTTTTGCTTTTAACAAGGGAATAATTTTTTTAAATACATGTTTTTCACACCCAGTCTTAAAAACAAGCTTCACCTATTTCCCTTTTTTTGTGGGGAGGGGGTAAATAAGAGGAAAAGCAACACACACACACACACACACACACATCTGGTCTGACATTTTGTACAGCAAGTTTCAGCCCAATGTGATTTAAAACAATGTGAGTTAAAAACCTCTTAAAATTTGGGTTTATAATGGAAACACTGACAGACTCTTAATTATAGCAGCCCTGCCAGACACTGCTGTAATGAAATAGTTGTGCTTTCATTACTACAGAGGCACTATAGTTAGGGGTCTGTCAGTGTTTCTATTATAAACCCCAAGTTTAAGAGGTTTATAACTTGGGCTATTTAAATGGCACTGGGTGGAATTCAAGTTATCAGTCCAGATGTGAAGTTGTTTTATAAAAGAATAACTCAGTAGAGGAAGAGCTTTTGGAGATATTTCCTCTCTCTCTCCCTTTCTCTCTCTCTCCCTCCTCCCCCCACCTTCTTCCCTCCCTCCCACCTTCCCTTCCTCCCTCCCCTCCTTACACATCACAGAAATGATTTTTACTGGTTTCAGATGGTCTTATTGCCAACTTCCAGCTATGAATTCACTCACTGTCTAAAAGGAAAATTTATAGGCAGCTAGTCCTTTATTTGGACAAGTACTCTTTACCATTATTATAATTTTTTACTATGCTATTATCCTGGAATACATACAGACAACACACACACACAAACCAAAAAAAAATCAAGACTGTATGTCATGGAATGCAACCTCATACACATACGCAGAGGTATACATTCTGATGAAAAAGTATAAATTTACTGAAGAGGAGAAATAAAGCACCTGAAATCTTCTTTATCTTGTCTATCAACTGTGTAGTGAAAACAAGAGAAGTATTACCATCTTATTTAAAAAATTTGTAGCTTTCCTGTTATCATTTGGTTTGTTCAGAAAAGCAACAGCTAGCACTGTGCAGTCAGCACTAGATATCCAAGGACTCTACACAAACACCATGTATGTCTCTGCTGGACTTTGAATGTTGACAGTTTGATGAAGAATTTATCTTGGATTATCTAATGGACCAGAATTTTGAAATATGTTCTATTAAGCTGATATACCATCACCATAATGTATGTTTGTTAGCGAGGATGTGGCTGATACTGATTCTATCATAAGGAAAACAAAGATGGTGGTGGTGATCATGGTGATGGTAGTAGTGTTAATGGAGGTGACAGTGGTGGAGATGGTAGTGATGGTAGGGGTTGGAGATGGGGGGGGTGGTTTCCCTAGTTAACACGTCCATAAGAGTGCAGTAGAAATAGGATGAAAGATGAAGCTAAAAAGCTCAAACCTTTGCTTCTCCACCTCTTGACCCTTCAGAAAAGCCATTCCGTAAAGATGAGGTGGTCGATGAGTTAAAACGAAGTTTTCAAATGCACACTGCTCTATGTCCCTCCCCTGCCCAGCAAGACGTGGCCCTGGGTGGGTGTTTCTGGCAGGCCCTAAGGCCACTGACTTCACACAGAAAAAGACCCACCAAGAACTGTGCAGCAACCATATCTGCATTTAGAAACCTTCTCACTTTCAGAAGAACAGTCCCTTTTCTCTGTTCTGTCTGAAATCAGACCACCACCAAATCAGGCCATCAAGGACCATAGGGCCTTGATCATTCTCACTTCACAGTAGCTTTGGTTGGTATCCTCTCGAATTAGCTAGGTGACAAACGAGAAGCAGTCATCAAAACACATCACCAGGCTCAAGTTCCTTTTCTGCCAGTTTCTCATAAACCCCACAAATGCCTAGGCCCACAACCATTCCAGATGTGCGCCAATCATTCCCAGAGATTACTGAAGAGCTGCGGCTATTCCGGTCCCTTTTCCAG
Source organism: Neophocaena asiaeorientalis asiaeorientalis (assembly GCF_003031525.2). Classification (NCBI taxonomy): domain Eukaryota; kingdom Metazoa; phylum Chordata; class Mammalia; order Artiodactyla; family Phocoenidae; genus Neophocaena; species Neophocaena asiaeorientalis. Next base: position 4,002,456 of record NW_020173955.1, on the reverse strand, counting down.
AATTTAAGACACCTTTTTTTCCCTGATAGTTAATCATCAGTATTTTTTTTCCTGCCAAAACCAGCAAAGGAAACTTTTCTGGTAGAAAAAGCCTGTCTCTATTTCATCTTCTTTGGCAGCTTGGTAGAAGATAAACAAATCTCTCTGGTCTCCCATTCCTGGTTGTATACAATTTGCCTGTTTTCTTTTTCTCTTAAAAAAAAAAAATCCTTTGCACAAGGTCAGTTACCTAAGCCTCCAGATTCCTATAAAATGAAGACTCTAGTCCTAAGAACTGTTATTCTTTCTTTCTTTATGGAGCACTGCACTGAACAGACATGACACATGGTTTCTGCTCTTGGATGGCTTTCATTTTTAAGGCACTGAGATACACATACACAGGCACAAGCCAATCGTATAAAGTTCACAAGTCACACATGCCAAAGCCATACTGATGCACACTATTATCCTTGCTTTGGGTAGCCCTGGCTTAACATTGCTGATTTGAACTGTTCTAAGCCTTTAGCAAGGACCAGTTTGAGGGGACACAGCTCTAGTTACTTCTGACACCAGTTGGAGAAAGAACTTGGTTTCTCAGAAATGAAAATGGTAAATAATGAGGTTTGGTCATGGGTATATCTGTGATAATTCTATTGTTTTCAGTTTTTATGACATTAAATATCTTAACTACTCTTGAGAAATGAGCTTTCCGTATTACATTTGTTTTGTAGGCAATTTTAGAGACTATTTCTAACATGCAATTGTGAATGTATCATTTCACTTCCCTAACACATAGTAGGCATTTAACACCGTTAAATCAAGGAATGAATTCTACAAATGCATTTTCTGTTGCTGCTGCAGGTGAAAAAGACACAGGTATTTGTGTCTGCTCACTAAGAAATTAAATGTGCATATAGTGGAAAATTACATTATTTCACTTTTTAAATAGTTAAGAAGTATGGGCCATTTGCACAGCTATCTAACTATACATTATAAACCGCAAGCCCATTTGCGTCAGGTGGAAACAATTGCATGTCTCTCTGTGTATATTTCATATAGTAACTTATGTCATAAAAGCTATCACCTGACAAGTCCTGGGTTGTCAGTTCTTATAGGGCAGAGCCTCCATCCTTTTCATCTTTTTAACCCCTCAGCACAGAGTAGGACCTTAGGAAATGTCTGGTACATGAATAAAGACTCATGAAGTAGACCACTTAGATTCCTGGGAACTTCAAAATTCTTTCTACCATAGAAAAAAGGTTTTTTTTATTGTTCTCAATTCTCAGATTTTGAAATGCAATAAAATATTCAAACAGCCAAAATCCAAGTACATTACAACACAGAGTAACTCTGAGAGATTAGTTCTGGAGCCTGATTCTCCAGATACTACCTTCTTTAAATATCAAGGCCTGTTCTAGCTGGTTCTCATTTGAAAGAGGCAAGGCTCATAGAGCCTCATAATGGCAACTGCTCTCCCACCCATCCCCAAACAGTGATTTCTGTGGCCTTGCTCAGGGAACAAGGGAAATATCACTATGTGCTCTTCAAATATGATGGAAAGAGAATCCCGACCCTCTCTTCTCAAAAGATTGAATCTTGAACTCTGAGCTTAATTAGTAGGAGAAAATTCAAGATTAGTGGATTTTCAAAATAAACTCAGTTTATGAAAGTAAACATATGAGGGGGGGAAAGGCAAATATGTTAATTATTCGAATATTAAGCACATAAAGGGGTTTTGCTAAAGACTGTAGATCTTTTGCGTTCGTTGATTTAAAGATTCTAGAAAATTAAAAATATGCTCATTTAAAAACATATGTTTTACAGGAAGTAAGCTCTCCTTAATGGGAAATTGCAACTCTCATTTTTTTTTCTTTTATTTTAGCATAAATAAATCAAACTGAAAAGCAACCTCAAACTAAAAAGGAACTGGTTTTTTTTTTTTTAATTGATAAGACTTTAGCTATAGTAACATCTTTAGAATTACAAGCTGGATTGTTGTATTTCCACTGATCTTCATATTTAAGGGTTTCAATCTCTTAAAACTAATGTGACAAAGAGAAAATGTTAAATGCTGAGCCCAGGCCTGTGTTTTCAGATATTTTACCCTCAGTAAGATTGACATGATATCTGGTTTGTAGAAGCATTCAAAATTAATACATTTCTGACAATACTAAAAAGTTGTGATTCATTACTTCCAATTTTTAAATATTCTAGAAGGAAGAATCTTTTCATTATGGGAGATGAAGGGGGCAAAAGAGCCCCTGATTTCAGGTGGTATCTTCATTTTATTAGGAGCAAGGGATTGACCAGCAGCAAGGAAATAAACAAACATTAATCCTGAATTATATATTTTTTCCAACATGATACCAAAGGCCTAAACATTGCACTGAAATAATAAGATGATGGCAGTAATTATTTTAATGAGAATCTCCCTAGCCAGAATAACAAACAGATATATTGTCTAATGTTACACTGAAAGGTAGTACATAAGTACACGTACTGCTGTGGTGACTAATGTGTGATAAGAGAATCCTCTGCTCACAATTTGGGCATTTATGTCACCACGTATTATTGATAGCTATGTTATTTTTACTACCCTGTGTCTTTATTATGTAACGTCTAATTGCAGGAAAAATTATTTTCATCCCCTTGATTTTGATAGGCATTTCCAAAGAAAGGATGGAATACAGAGAAGGCTGTGTATTGTGGAGTTCCACCATCACTCGGGATGTTTGCTGATGATTGCTGGTAACAGTTCTATAAGCACTGTACACTGGCCTTTTAGGAGGGAAGAAAATTAAGTACAATAGACTTGTGATAAGGATGAGGTTCTGATGAAGACACAAGGGAACTGGACCACTTAGAATTAAAGCTTCAGCCCCCATATTCCTGCATTCAGGTGTTACCAGCTGCAGAGTGGGTGAACTCTCTCCCGGAACTAAAACCCCTGATAAACTGGAGTTTAACTGCACCTTGGTCCTAAGGTGGAGATAAGACTAAATTTTTCTGGGTGTAATTTCAATTATGATGCTTACTTTGGTGGAATGCTTTTCAAGACAGCGAGCAGAGTAACAAAAATCTGGCATCCACAACCAAACAAGCCCTAGTGTCTGGCCCCTGTACAGTTTCCACAAAGAAGGTCAAAAGGGGCTGAGAGGAAAGGTGTATCAAAGGTATCCCTGGAACGCAGAGCCAATAAAAATGAAACTATTCTCTTCTGAGACCTAATTACCTTTTATATCCAAAGATACACTGCAGATTTGTTCATTGCTTATGACTAGGACTAAAAAAATATATGTGCCACGGAACTAGGCTTTTAAGTGATCCATTGGGTGGCTTTTCCATGTCTGTAAGGAATTTTCTGTTCTTTAGAGGTATTCACTCAATGAATAAGTAAATCTATGCTAATTTTTTTTCTCTCAAAACGTTAAGTATTTTCCTAGATCTATTTTCAAGGAATCAGAGACTTAGTCCTGTAACTTCCAAAATATTCCCTTCAAATTCTAAAACAAAACCAAAACAAAAATGTTCCAGAAACAAATTTCATGCTACCGGCTTTGCAAGGATTAGTCTCCTATTAGAGTCACGGTTCCTATATGATCCTTTTTCATGTGTTAAAGGAGGATATATATTTTTCTGTTACCGTTCTTGACTGTAAAGCAATCACAGGAACCTGCAGGAGGCACCATAAATATGCAAATTTCTGAAAGATAACTGTTTTCAGTGGTTATGCCTCCAAGTAGTCAGGGAAACAGGAGAACCTGAGCTTCCTACTTCCAAGTAATTCGTATGTTGGTAGTGCCCCCTGCTGCAATCACAGGTTGTCCAAGAAAGGGAGAATAAAATTCGGAAGCATTTAGATCTGGTTAATATGTGAAGTAAATGCCCGCTACCTCTGCTCCAGGAACAGCCATACCCAGTTCAGAGTTCCTCCTGACTATCACAAATTCACTTTAAACACTTTGCTCAGCCTAAAATTGGGAAGATCTGCTTTTAGCTCAAAACCTTTAAATATGCAGGTTACATAGAGATAGATTTTATTTCTCAAAAAACAAAACAAAACACAGCACATCAAGATCCAAAACAGCACTTTAAAAGAGTGGAATATTCTAAGAATTTTTTAGAGGTTACCTAACTATAATAAATGTTGAGTTAGAAACATATCCAGCTACCCACTAGGACATTAGAGCAGGAAGGGAAAAGTTCAAGTGTTAACAGCGTGTAGAGCTATTATTCAGTTTTAAATGGCTTTATTTATTAAAGAAAAATTTTGTGGGCCATTAGCTCATGGGGTGGACGGGACATTTTGATATTAAAAAAGAAAATGAAATAAAATAAATACATGAAACCACCAAGTTACGAACATTGGAGAACTGATTGCTGTAGCTCTAAAGTCACTCCATTGCAGATTTCCATATTCAGACTTGGGCGGAGGGGGGCAGTGGTGGCGATAGAATAGAATAGCAGGATACAATTCAAACCTGTGCCGGTCTACTGAATGCATAATATGCATTTTTAAATTGCCTGAATATGTATTCACGTGACAGAATCTAATGGGTTTAGGAGGAGCCCTTGTTCTTGATCAAATCATAAAAACTTATAAACTTGTCTATCACATCAGATCACATACACTTCTATTAAAATTGTTTTTGTCTTCTTGTCTAAATACTACTAGAGTCTGAATAGATAAAGGAAATTAAACCTTTTTTTAAAAAGCTCAGTTAGGTATTAGAAACTCAACATAGGGCCACCAAAGCAAGGCCTGATGGCACAGCTACTCTTAACTTTTTCTGTTGGACCCTCCCCAATCTCACCCAATGCCCCAAGTTGCCCAGTTTTGCCATTTTTAAACATCAATTTCAGAAATGTATGCTCTCTCCTAGTGTAAATATCTCACAGTGGCTACGTACTAGAGTTTGAATTTCAACTTAGCTTCACACTTCATTTCCATACTCAGATCTTCGCAGCTAGAGCAAAGTTAGAGGACTGAGGAAATTACCTATATAATTTCAGCAATGAGCCTGTCTTTATCTGCATCATCCAGGAATCTTGCATCCTGTGTGTGGAGCCTTGACCTGAGAGCCTGTGAGGAGAGAGAGGGAAGGGGACTGGTAGATACTAGTTACCAGGAGGAACTAATTAGATATAGACCGTGATATTAAAGGTATCCATCTTTTCCTTACTCCAAAGTTAAACAAGTCCCCCATTACTCTATATGATGAGAATTTTTAACCCCCCCCCCCAGCACTCTGGATTTTATTGCCACAGAAGGTGAACTGTTAGAAAAAGAAAACAGGTGCACAAAACAGCAGTTGGGAATTGAAGCCCCGTTTTACCAGAACCCCTGCCATATATGTTCTGTCACTCACCTTCTAGACACTCAGTACAACCATTCAATCTATTGAATCAAGAGACTGTTTGATCTTATCTGCATCTGTGAGCTGACTGTCAACCTGCTTAGGCTGCATATTAAATCATCTATAGTAGCTGTATCAAGCTGAGATGATCTGTTAATTCTAAATTTATTAACCCTTGGAGTGCAGTCATCATGTTTAATCTGGTGTAGCCCGCATTTATTTTACAAGATTAAATCCTTCTTTAAGATATGGCTGTGCTGTAGGTTAAATAGAGCTAATGTGAGTTTCATTATGATAACTGGGGGGACACTGTCTGAAAAATGCTAGTGTGACTACCCTAACAGGCGATGTACGTATGTGTCTGGTCCGAGGCACTCTCCTAGGCTGGCATTTGCCTGTGGGATGAAATTTATTCCAGGAACAGTTCTGTCTCTAAAAAGAATGCAAAAGGAAAAAGAGGAGGGGGGAGAAGAGGGAAAAGAGCAAGGCCTCTGACAGATTTCCAGGGGTCCAGAGCCAGAAAGACTGATTTCCAAGGCAGTGTCAACCCCCAATGTAATGCCTGAGGGATGAATTTCCAGAGGCACATACCTGGTGAAAGACGCTAACAAAATTCCTTAAGTGAGTCAAACTTCTCGATCAATAAAGATCACCTATTTCTGGATTGAGTGATTTTTTTCACTCCCCCCACCAAAGAAGAATTCCAAGCAATTCAAAATATAAGGTAGACCTGCTAAAAAGAGAAAAACATGTTCATTTAATATGTTAATCTGCTCTTCAGACAAAAAAAAAAAAAAGATATCCATCTCTTCTACTTGCCCATTACTGATGTTATCAACATATTCATAGCTTTTCTTTCAGACACAAACTGCTAGGCATGCTCCCTTTTTTGGTAACCACGTGCCTGATATCTCTCTAATGTAGCCTAATAACAATTTTAGCATTCAGATGAAGCGATTTCATTCTGTGACTGCCTTTTCTATTAGATTTGATTTTGAGAAGCCCCAGTGGGTGCCTTCGAGGCAGAGATCTATCTGTGAGGCTGCTACCGACTCAATAGCAGCCTGGGCTAACCTTGACCTTTCCCGAGACCCCGCTCCATCTGGTGCCAGCCTGCTTTCCACCACCACCCCCTCCTTTCTTGCTTCATAGTCAACATTGATCAAGGCAGAACGGAGCGCCTCGTCTCCTGGAAGGGCTGGGCAGGCTCAGGAGGACAGCACATTTCAGTATATGGAAATGATCAAGCTTCTTATGCAATCATAAATCTACATAGGAGTCTTGTGATTTGATATTTCATTCACCTCCAAAGATTTTTTTTCTCCCTCCCAACAGGGATTTATAAGCTCTGTAAGAGCTCCCGGACAACGGCTTTCCCCAACACCTGGAAATTATCAAGCTTGCTGCTTGCTGAATGATGCTAACAGCTCTAATGCTGCAAATTCATTTTTAACAACTCACTGGCTTTTATCTAGGATCTGTGTGTGTGTGTGTGTGTGTGTGTGTGTGTGTGTGCCTTTCTTTAAGAAAAATCTACCAAAGCAACGGATAGTACCAAAGACACCAAAATAAAATCTGACTTGAATCTCCTACATCTCCACACCATCCCCATTATATATCCATAGATAGATTTTTCTATCTCTGTGTTCTGTCCCCTTTTCTTAACTGCCTAGAGAGGGAGAGAGAAAGAGGAAGAGAGGAGAGGGAGGGAAGAAGAGAGAGGAGATGGAGATGGAAAGATGCCAGAGAGAGGTAACTGGATGTAACACTTGAATGGAGCTTGAAAACCTACCTCTCCCCTCCCCAGGCCACATTCCTTCTTTCCCAAAGACCCACACAAATGTCTCCTTCTCCAAATCACCCACTACAGTACACAGATGCCTCCTCTGCCTCACTCTCTTTCTTTCCTCTTCTATCTGTTTCTGGGGCTGGGTGGTAAAGAGGCTGACTGAGGGGGAGTCACGTGGGCAGCCCGTGGGCAGCGGCGGCAGCAGCTCAAAAGAAATTGACTGACTGGCCGCTTGGGCGCATTTCAATATATGGAAATGACCAGAGGCTTCTGCAATAAATCAGCACTCAACACTGTCATTTTTCTAGTTCTGCTTCATTTTCCTATTTTCCTCTTCTCACAGAAGCCTCATTTCTTGCCTTTTCCCTGCTGTGTCTCTTCCCACCTCCGACCCCCACCCTCTCCGAATCTGGCCCCAGCCTCGCCAAACGCCCCCCCCCTTTCTGTTCTCTGGCTACCCTGTAATTGGAAACATCCGGTCGAGAACGATTCTTTTCTTTTCTTTCCCTTTAAAATTTTTTTCTTACAAAATCGGGCAGCATTTGCTGGCGTGCATCAGATTTCCTCCGACCAGAGGCGCCCGGGATGCGCTCACTTAATCCCTAGGACAGGGGAACTCAAGCCCCTTGTGATGTAGAAAAAAGAAAAAGACCGCGGTCCTCATTTCACCTTTCCCCATCCCAGCTCCCGCTGCCACCCTCGAGGAGTTCCCTTAGCAAACTTAAAAGAATATCAGAAGCAACTCGTGTTATGAAATGCCCGGGATAGCGCTGTGTGGACAGCCAGGGGAAAGGGAGGGACGTAGTGGGAATCTGAATGGGTTTGCAGGGATGCTGTTTTTCTTTTGCAGATCCTCTGGTGCCCTCCACCTAACCCTGCCCCTGTGCCTCGGGTTTTTTGTTTTTTTTTTTAAACTAAAGCGGCGAGTCCCTGAAATCTGCAAATACTCTGGATGTTTCTCAGGAGCTCCACGGAGCCCGGATTTCGTGGCGAGTGCAAAAAGCGAAATTAACAAAACCCCATCACCGCGCTGCGGGGTTTTGATTTTTGTTTTTGCTTTTAAGTTCCGTGCTGAAGCAAACATTACCTAGCTTCCTCCATCCCCTCTCCCTGCTCCTACTTGAGATTTCTAATCTTTCAACTTGGTTCTCTCTTGTGTCGACTGGGCAGCCTCTTTTTTTCTTTCGCTTGGATCTGGGAACAATAGGCATGTAAAGGGTCAGTGGGCATCACCTTATATAGCTCAGAACCTAATTAATTTTATTAAAGGAGGATCTGTTTATGCAATATGACAGCCTGGGGGAATTAACCATTTGAGGACGCAGACGCTGTTCAGACACCAGAGATTCCCACCTCACATCATAAGCTTATACATACTTCCTGCCCCTTTTGATCCTGGGCGGCACCGTGATCCGGGTCTGGTTTTTTGTTTGACCTCGTGAAGAGCTTGTCTAAATCCCGGGGTTCAGCACAATTCGAAGGACACCCAGAAAATCCATAGATTCCTATTACCAGATGACAATCGAAGTGCCCACCCATTCGCAGTTTGTTGCAGTGACAGCTCAAAAGGTCTTACTATGGGAACGGAGGATGAACCTCTCACGTGTCCTAAAGTGGATATTTGGTGCTTGCAAAATTCTACTTGGAAATCACATCGTGTGAAATCCAATGTTCCTTCTCAAGAGCACAGGAAAATGTAACTGTTTTTAAGTTATTATTTTTTTCCTGCCACTCTGGTAATTTGAAATACATTTTTAATAACCTCCTGGAAAAAACAGTTTAATAGTTCAGACATATTGTTCTTTGACTTAATATCCCTGTATATTCTTTAATTGCCAAAAACAAAGTTTATTTTATTTACAAGGGCTAACTTTACATCTCCTAGGAATTCTAATGTCATAGTTTTTTTTTTAATCATCACCTTGGATTTTGTTCAAGAGGGATCTAGAAATGTATAGCATATGTATAGAAATAGATATGATAAAATATTCAAGAGCTCTCTGAAGGAAAATGTGCTTGAAAATAACCCCCTCTTTTATGGAATTTGTTTTGATTTAGATCTATAGATAGTAAAAAGAATGAAAGAAACTGTGAATTACACTGAATATAAGATGTTTATCACTTTAATATTACACTTCCTAGCTTCCATATTACAGAGCTTTAGAATACTCCCCAAACTTTCAGATTGAAGCTCTGCCTTGTACGGTCTGAGGTTTGTCTGGAAAGACCTGCCAGCACATGCCAGCTAAAAATGAGTGTCAATTAATAATAATAAAAAAGCTCCCTTATTTCTACACTCATGTAATTTAACAGGTTTGCAGAGGAACATAGGATGACAACAGTTGTGAGAACATTCCAATATATGCAGTTCTAACAGCTTTCATTCTAAGACGCCAAACCTTCTTAAAATAGAATGGCTTAACATTTCTTTTTTATATTAAAAGTCCAATCTACATTTCACATAAAATGTTTTTTATCACAAAAATATTTGTCTCTAACAAAATGCACTTTTTGTTCTACCAAAAAAGCAAACCTCTTGAAACAGATTCTCCCAGTTTTTTGCAGCTCCCCACTGCAATTTTCTGTACTATTTTCAACTGCCCCTCCCTCATATGAGATACTTTGAATAAAAATCATGACAATTGAAATGCTGAACTAGAATGCTATGTTTCCCAATATTGCTAATAAAATTTCTAATTCTTAAACTGCTCTCTGATGGAACTAGGCAAATTGGGGAACTTACACTGATATTTCTAAGTGCAGTTTGTTGTTTTAAAAACATATTGTACTGATTAATAAAAATGTGAAATAATTTGAGTTACAAATTTTGAACGACAAATCGCCATCTGCTCAAATGGGGGAAAACCAAAAATTGCCGAATATATTTTCTCACCTCTTTTTTTCATGATAACATAAACAACATTCCTGAATAATTAAAAAAAGAAACTGACTGCACTTAACGCATTTTTATAGTTCAACAACTGCTTGATGAGTCCACCTTCTCAAACGTGCAATTATTTTTTTCTTAATTACTTACATATGCTCTATCAGAAGATGCAGGTTCTAGTGCTTTTCCTGTGTATTGTGCAAATCTGTTTAGTTCTATCTACTAGACTATAAGCCCCTGGATTGATATGATAAAGTAGACTGCAATGTGCAGTAACCCCGACTTGGTCATAGGTGCCAGCTATGTCAGAGACCCGAGAGAACACTCAGAGTACTCTCTGGAGGTGGGGAGAAAATTTTTTAATTTCTATGAACCCAGATTTGGAGGAAAAGGCACAACCCATCAAATAGATACCTAGATACAAAGAAGTATGATAAGTTAGCTTACCATGTGTGGGAGAGAAAGTAAGGGGGGAAAAAAAAAAAAGAAAGTGGGTAGGTAGCTCTTCCATCCATGGCTATTAAAAACAGTTACTGGGCTTCCCTGGTGGCGCAGTGGTTGAGAGTCCGCCTGCCGATGCAGGGGACACGGGTTTGTGCCCCGGTCCGGGAAGAACCCACATGCGGCGGAGCGGCTGGGCCCGTGAGCCATGGCCGCTGAGCCTGCGTGTCCGGAGCCTGTGCTCCGCAATGGGAGAGGCCACAGCAGTGAGAGGTCCGCGTACCGCAAAAAACAAAACAAAACAAAACAGTTACTGATGGCCTGGCAAACAGGACCCAGTGGAATTTACTATTCCACCAGCAGAAACAGTGAAAAATCATCTAGGATGTACCAACTTGTTGGCATTCAAGCAAGGAAGGGAAGAAGCCAGGAGTCATCAGTGCAAGGAGTCTAACAAGAGATCCAATACAAAGTTAAACAGACTGCTTTTTAAACCATAACCTAGGCTTAGACAGGAGAGAGAAGTATGTTGCTTTTTAATCATCCTGAGAATAAAAAAATCCCATTCTATTCAGTTAATCATAGAATAATATGATGCATTTTTTTCTTTCTTTTTTAAAAGCTTAACTATTTTGGGGGGAATGGTGTTCCTTTTTTTTTTTTTTTGGTAGAGAAACATTTGCAACATGATCAAAAAGCTGAAACTTCACAGATCATGTATGCCAAGGAGACGGAAGAGTGGGCCAAATCATGTCATGCTCTCATGCCATGCCCACCACTATCCCTGTCCAGTTTCAGTGCAGGTAAAAGTTAGGGTGTGACTCCCCAGGTCCTGGGAAGGATGTGGAAGTTGCTTTCATCATGTTGGGATGGGGTAGAAGGGAATGAAGAAATGGCTGAAGAATGCCTCCAGCTGACCCTAGACATCAGCTGCTTTCACTCTTTCTACTCAAAGTGTAATTCCTTGAACGTGGCAGCTGTTGTTTTATTGTTTTGCTTTTAATTCACAGCCGATCTCTCTAATTTAGAGAATACTGAATACCGTGCATAATGTGAAATGGGCAGACCTCTTATTTAGGGTCAATGAAATGCCAGGTGCTTTTGAGTGTCTACCGCACCCAGGGACCTCTACCAGGTGTGGAAGGGACTTAAACTAAAAAAAAAAAAAAAAAAAGTTCCAATGTCCCCATCTTCTCAAGTGGTTCACATTCTAGGGTGGAGCTTAGACACACCTGGCTACGAAACCAATCAGACTGGGGCTAGGAAATAAAGAGGAGATCAAGAAGCCAGCACAAAGCAGTAGATTCCTCAACTGCTGGAGAAGGATGAGTCGGGCTTTGCTAGGTGGGAAGATGTGGGAGGAACATTCAGGGTGGAAGGAACAACCTGACCAGTCACACGAACGGGCTTGGTGAGCTTGGGGGCCCACAAGTCTCCTGGTGCAGCTAAAGCATAGAGCAGAGTGGCAGAAAGTTGTCTGGAAAGAGTCTGGGCAAGTTTGGGAAGGGTGCCAAAGTCAGGCTTTAGAGTCTTGACCAAATTCTGCAAGCCGTGGAAAACCATTGGATGTTTCTGAGTAGTAGTAGTCATGTGACACGGCACACTCTTTGGAAAAATGAAAACTGGAGGCAATTTAGAGGATGGCTTGAAGCAAGTTGTCCTCTGCCAATCAACCTATTTTTCTGTCCACCAATCTGTAGAAGAAGCGGTCAGCATGACAATGATGTGACTTGAACCTTACGAGGGATGGAATATTCATTGCTTCCTCCTCCATAACCGAAGAAGATGCTCTCGACAGGGATCTCTATTTGTATGCACAGGATGACTGACTTTCGGAATCTTCACGTATAAAAATCTGTTCATTGAATGCGTCTATATTTGAAATCTCTAAGAATCTAATTTGTCTTTCCCTGGATGCGTCCCAAACATTTTTATCTCCAACCCTTACCTCTTCTCCTGACCCAATATGCCAAAAGGTAAGACCCAAACTCATGAAAGAAACCCCTCTTTTCTACCTCTTAAGAATAAACGTTTGAAGATATTTAAGCCTCTTATTATCCAGCATCTACTATATGCACATCCCTTTGCTGAATCTTCTTCCAGAAAAATGAACCCAAACACAGATATTAAGAAAACAAGGATGAATAATACATGCTTTTATAAATTTTTTAAAATAACCTAAAATCAAATAACTGAAGAGTAGCAAGTGTGCTCTGTTAACTGGTTGGATGGTGATCTGGTTTTTAACACAACTCTCCTAGTGCAGCAAAGCTAAGTTCTGTAAATTAAAAACCCTTTAAAATTAGATTCTAGATTCGATCTTTACAGGGCTGGAGAGACCAATTTATAGAAATTTGACTATGAGGTTTCATGGCTTTTGTTTTACTTCTCTAGTTCTACCCAGTAGAAAATAACAGTATGAAAAATGGGACACCATGCTGCATTTCAAATAGCCTTCTGCTAATTAGAAAATTACCCTGTATGATCGTAAGGGCTGACAGCATTGTTTTAATATGGGTCTGCTAATATTCCATTCTGAAGGCCCTAATTTAAAAATCTCGTACTTTGGCTGCTAAAATCACCGCAGGCTGAATCTTGTCAAACAGGAGGAGACTTTTTTTTCCAGTCTTGGACCTGGAGCATAATGGTGTCATTTTAAAAGGCCTGGAGTGTGTGTATGTGGAGGTGGGGGGAGAGTACAAGAAAATTGTCTTTAAATGCTTTCCTTTCGGCACACCTTAGCTGTGATCCTAGAGCAGAACCTAATTCTCTTGAGAATGAAGACTGCTTTGACATTTTTAGTGAGGAAAATCTCAAGTAACCCACATGGATTTCTCCTACAGTATTTAGCCAAAATATATATTTGTAGGAGATTTAAACAAAGTAGCTTCTATTGTAACATTTACAATTATTATCTGTTTCTCTGTTAAATTATTTGTTTTGGTTTAAATTAAATCTACTCTCAATAAGAATGAGCGAAAAGTGCGGACCCTAGGTATGTGAACACATATTCATATGTGTATCAGCAAATTTAACAGACTATATGGAAGTATACAGTGTGTTCACTTTAACTAATATCAAAAGTGAGCACTTATGATCTGACTTCAGAAAAATTCTTGCAAAAATCAGACTTACCACCATAATTCCATTCTTAACTATGCCATTGTGGCTTGGTATTATTTTTATATGTTTCCCTACTTCAAATATCAGATAGTAAAAGACTTCATTCATCTTACATATCATATATACCACAGTGTCAAGGCAAAAGAGTACGGCATAAGAAAGCATTCAGCCTGAACCCTAAAACATCAGGTTTCACTCTATCTGTTTAGGGTATGATTTTAATGTAGATCAGTATATGGCTATGATAATATTCAAAAGAAGTGATACTTATAAAAAGCTATATCCCTTGGCAACGATTTAACTCAGAAAATTAATCTTGGCCTTGTCTCTTTCTTTTTTGCTAGCTGCACTTTCAAAAGTGTTATATATTTTAGGCAACTTCTATTTAAATGTAAAAACTGATTAATCCCTTGAGTTATTCTTATTTAAATTACAGACCCATAAGCATTGCCTTTCATTGCTGGCAAAAATTAGAAAGCATCAACTTAAAGTCTAGACGCATCTCCATCTAAGAAACAAGTTGAATAGTTTACAGTATGTGGCAATTTGGGTATGACGACTACTTGGAGCTCTGGAAGCATTCATTAGCTTACCTTCCTCCCTTTAGCTTGCAATAAAAATAATAACATTTGCCACTTAGTAGAGGCTTTTCGCCCTCAAAGTGCTCTATGGGCATCAAGTGGTTTATTTATTAATAATCTATGTTTCTGCTTAATAAACTAGGTTTCTATTGACAATCAAAGAGAAAATTAGAAAATGTTCTGCAAGCCGTAAGTAAAAGGAGTTGCTAATGGACTATCAAATTACATATTTATTTTGCCCTGCCCATTATTTTTAAATGACTTTCTGCTAGCCAGTTAAAAATTTCAAGGTCCTGGGCAATGAGATATTGACGTCTATTTCATGTCTGTTTTTTCTGTTTGGGGAGGTCGTAGGTTATTTTCAAAGTTTTTATCCCTCGATTTATTCATGCAAAAGGAAACTGGGTTTTAGATACTACAGATTAGCCACCAAAGAGATTTCATTTGTGTTTATAAGAACATATCAGCAGCTCCGTGCTGGAGAGGGGGAGCCCCTGGAAGTCCTAGGGTGTCAGCTCAGAAGCCCTCAGTGGGTTCTGTTCCAACCACAGGAGGGACTGCAAGCATACATTTTAAAGACCCAAGGCCTCAAGGACATTTGAATTGTGCCCCTTCAGCTCTGGCTTCTGGACAGTTGAGTGGGTGAGGGCAGAGGTTAGCATAGCCCCTTGGTAGATGACCACTAGAAAGGAAATCAAACTGATCTGGGGGTGATGAGGGGGTTTTAAATGACATCCATAGACTCAGATTTCAAACTGACCTTCTCATCTCAAGATCTGCTTGAGGGTTTAGTTGGAACTGCTTATGCTTCAATTTTGAGTTTACCATCCAGCGTTCTCAGGAGGAACATCTGAAATGTTCTAAGGTTTCTAGAAATTCCTTTGAGGGGGCACAGCATAAAAGGAAAGTACAAACTGGTTTACAAAGAGGTGTAAATGGCTCACCGTACCGCAACTTAAATATATAAATATACAGACCATCAGACAGCCCAGCACACTGGGAAGGCTGCACCGCCTCTGAAGACTTAGAGATAGTTCTGCTGATAGGCTATTACCTTATGTGTGGTGACACTTCACAATTTTTACAGTATTTTCGCATACATTCTCTTTTTCAATTAGGCATACTTTCATCTCTCTTCTCACTGATTTTGGTTTATTTGCTCTTTAATATTTTTGTTGTATTTCTTCTAACTGACAAGAATGGGGTAGTGTAAACATCACCCAGATATGTTTGCATAATGCTGCCTTGTTATAATTAAGTGTATTTTTCAAAGGTCTCTAAGCAGGTCATAAAAATCTGCTCGGTGCTAAGCGTGGAATGTTCAGGTCTGATCCTATGAGTGAATTCTTTTAAACACCATAAGAACCTGAATTTTGGCCATTTAAAAACATATACACGTGAAACAAACTCTCCGAGAGAGCGTTTGGGTTTTACAAAGTGACTGGGTGTACTTCCCATTTTTATTTGTGTAAAGAATGGATGTGTTTAAAAGTTAATTTTGGGGGGAGAGAGATGCAAGAGGGAGGAGATATGGGGATATATGTATACATATAGCTGATTCACTTTGTTATGAAGCAGAGACTAACACACCATTGTAAAGCAATTATACTCCAATAAAGATGTTTTTAAAAAAAGTTAATTTTGGTCTTTTTAAATTGTTGAACAGAAGCACTTGAAGCAGAAGTTGGCCTTGTGGTTCACCTTCAGTTTAAAAATGCTAATTTCTGCCTACTGGGTGCCTTTATAATGACTTGTCCCAATCTTTGGCATCAGAAAGCAACTTTCCAGTGAGAGGGGCGGAGGGGATAGAGGGAGCCATCCCCCTCACCCTGCTTGCACGCCTCTCCTCTGACGTTTTCCAAGAAGGAGGCCCAGAAGAATGATCTGCAAAATCCCTGCAGGCGGGACAGAAGGGGAGGTGCAGCCCTGTTTAACAATTCCTTCTGAGGGAACACCCAGCAAGGCCGGCCTCCTCACACGCTGGGGCCTGTACGCACCATCACCAGCCCTATACACACTGAGGGCTAAGTAGGTGAGAGGACTCACCTTGCTCTATAAAAAGCCATTTTCTGCCTCATTCCTCATCACTTTCCAAAAGCAGCATTCATATAAAATAGAATTGCGGAGTTGGCCAGGAATGGGAACAAAATTGCAATTCAATTGCTTTTTTTCCATTTTGTAAAATAATGGCAATAAATTAAATAATCAAAATATTTAGCTGTGTAAACTGGCTTCTGCCACTTGTGCAGTTACTTCTTTTCATGAGGAAGTTTGCTTTACATACCAATAGATGTTTTTAAAATTATTTCGATATCTGTTTAGACATGCTGCTCCAGGAAGGTCTTCTGGTTTTCTTTCAGTTGAAATTACTATTTGCTAATAAAAGAACTGTCAGGACTTTGAAGTAAACATTCATTTATGGACCCAAAAGAACAGACTGTTTCCAGTCTTCATTTGTGTGGTGTCCTTCTGCCCCAGTCAGTCAGCAACTCTGAGTGGCTGCAGCTCTGGCCAGAGCTGGACATCAAGCTCGGGGTGACAGAGAGCTGCCTCCTGAAACGTGGGACATAGAATATTGAATTCATTCGTTTTACCAGCCCTGTATGCTCCCGGCAAAAACAAAGACAGTGTGTGGGCTGGATTCTGCATGTACTCATAAAGTTTAAGGTGTTGGCTTTAAGAATGACTGTCAAAAGGTGATTGTACCATAACCCATGAGGATAAGAGGGGCGACCCCCGAGGAAAAACTCAATCTCACACCTACTAAATTTTCATATCTATTTCAGGCATAAATGGATTCTAAAATTTTGTGGCTTAAGAAAAAAAGTTCAGTGAACACAGCAGAAACTGCAATGCTGAGACAGTTCAGCATGGAGACCTGGAAGCACAGATCGGACTGTGGAACCTACCTGGGTGTATGTTCATGATCAGTGTTCAAATCAAATGCTGCCAATGGGATCATCAGGCAGGAGCGGCACCCCAAACGTGCCTGGACCTCAAGTTCTCTTCCCAGGCCTTCTCTTCTGCCCCTGCCTTCCTTCCTCAGCAAGGCCTGCACAATAATTGAAAAAAACTGAGATTTTGTAAGACTTTTCAAGGATTACCAAGTCAATTACTGAGAGGGAGAAAAATAAAAGGGAAATAGTTGAGCGTCGCATGCTAGGGCACATTCAATTCAAACAGCTCCCGGGGAGTTGCAATTCTCTCTATAGGGTGAACAGTGGGTTCCTACATGTTGCTGGCAAGCCCACAGCAGTTTAAGGTAATATTTTGGTCAACAGGTGTAGACCCCAAATGA
Organism: Neophocaena asiaeorientalis asiaeorientalis; assembly: GCF_003031525.2. NCBI lineage: Eukaryota > Metazoa > Chordata > Mammalia > Artiodactyla > Phocoenidae > Neophocaena > Neophocaena asiaeorientalis. Next base: position 3,985,001 of record NW_020173955.1, on the reverse strand, counting down.
ACAGTGGAGTGGCTTAAGACCTGGATTGTGAGAGGCGGACATGTGCTGAAATTAGAAAAGCATTCTCGGGCTATTATTTAACATTCTACATATGTGAGATACAGAATGAAAGAATGAGAATTATCTTAAAATCCCTGTTAAAGCAGGGCCTGCTTTCTCAAGGCAATCTCAAGCTTTAGTAGTTCAGACAGATTCTCTAGCTGACAATTAATATTAATGGGTAGATTTCACAATGTGGCATTATCACACGGGAGATGGGTGGGCACACCATCTGGGTTTTGGCAGGTATTAGATGTAATCAAAAGGATTACTTGGCTCAGGGAGAAATAGAAAACCTTGGGTTTGTTTAGTCTCTTTCCTCTTTTGTTTGGACGCAGCTCTAGGTGTGCTTAACTATTTTCCCCCTTGTCCTTTATTTGTGGTCGGGAACATCTCCAGGAGAAAAAAATCAAAACAAAACAAAAAGGGATGGACAACCCGCAAAGATCATTTGGATATAGAATCATGGCCCGTTTTCCCTTCTCACTAAAAATTCACCAAATATTTATTGAATGCCTACTGTGGGTAAGGAGCTCTGCCAGGACACCTCCGTCAGCTTTAGTTCAAACAAGCCATCAGTGTTTGCAGGTCTATTTCTGGATACTTTAGAATAGGTTAAAAGGCACACTGATCCTCAAAGATAATACAAACTTTTTTGGTCGATTTTTGCCCCCTTCCCTCCATTTGCCTCCACCCCACTCCCACATACACACAGACATACACACGCACACAAAAATGTTATTTAGATGATCAAAGGGAGCATCCACCTCAGATTTTAGAATAGTCACATCATTGGATTGCTTATTGGAAACATTCAATTAGCTAGACCAGGGAACCTACACAGGTGTACATGTTTATTTTCAATAAAAAATAAATGAAGTTGTTGATTGGTTAACAGTCTTGGAAGAGACAGGTGATTAGTCAGTCTTGAGGTACCAGAACCCTGCTGACTGCCGCTGCAGGTAACTTCTAAGTTTTACATTTAACTGTGCTCTGATGATGAGTAAGAAGATGGCTTGTAACCTAAGACATTCTGCTCATGAAGAAGCACTTCCAATCCTCTGGTTTCCTATCCGGGATTGTCTTGCATCCCACAGATACACGTCCTCCTGACCCACGAGGCACTGTCATCACTGGCCAGTGGTGATGCAGACCCAGGCCCTCCTCTGCACTCATCGCAAGCACCCAGGACCACAGAAGAACCCAAGTTCTGTCAAGGTTGTTTCTGGGTCTGACCATCTTGTCCCAGGAAGCCCAGCATGTGGGATGTCTATATTTAGCCACTTAATACATGATGGTGATTATGCCCCCCCCAATTTTCTCTAAACATAGCTCAAAGCTGAGACAGTCCCATTTGCAAGACCAGAAAGACATTATAAGGATCCATTTCCTCTTCCCCTTCTTTGCCATGTCACCTTACCACAGACAGTTCGCCCTCTAAAAGCATCTCCCCAAAAAGCCAAAATAAACTCAGCTGACACCACTGTCTCTTTCTCCCCACCAGCTACTATGGGGCATCTTTTCAGGTGCAACAGGCATACACTCCATGCTTTATCTGTATTTTTATAAAGTTTTGCTGCTAACAACATAACTGCATATTCAACTGCCCAGATCAACTTGAGATCTTAAAGCTGCATGTCGAAGAGGGTAGCCATAGACCTACACACATGTGAGCACAGGTGGCTACATAGATTTAAGTTCGTTAAAATTAAATATAATTAAAAATTCAGTTCTTCAGCCACACTTCAGGCACGCAGTCGTTACATGTGACTAATGGCTACCAAATACTGGACAGGGAAGATGCGGAACATTTCCAATATCACAGAAAGTTCTACTGGGCTGCAGGACTAAAGGGTGTGATGACAGGAGAGGAAAGAAGTTTTCCCGGACCCTGCAGAGACGAGGTTGGGCGACCTAGGCCCAGTCACTCCTGATTTCCACTCAAATCTAAATGCCAGTGTCTCCTCTGCAGACGTGACACCCAGGTCCTATAGCATTTCAACCCGGGAGGCGGGTCAGGGCAGTGGTGAAAAACCTCCACAGTGCGGAATTCTGGGGCAAATTCTTTGCTACAGGTGGAAGGGAAAGGAAGCTTCCTGGGCAGGCGTTTGGAGGCCGTTCGCACTCGGACGCTTCCAGCTTCTTGACCACGACCCAAGCTCACATGGGGCCGAGCTGTGGGGTGTCGGGGCCGAGTCGGGACTCCGGTGGATGCCCGGCTGGCGCCGCCTGCGCCCGGCATCCTCTTGTCTTGTCCTTTAGCACAAGGGCGGGCAGAGCAGGACAAAGGCTCTAGCAGGCGTCAGCTGCCAGCTTCGGCGCGCAGGGGCGGCCGCGGCCACCCCGGGCGCCCACCGCCTCCGCGGCCCCGCGAGGGAGGCCAAGCGCCCGCCTTTGTCTGCGCCTCCGCCGAGGGACGGGTCCGCAGGAAGCGGGCGCCATCGTGCGGCCGGAGCCGGGCACTGCGCCCCGGGAGGCGCGGCGCGACCCTAGCGCGGTCAGAACCACCGAGCTTGGACGGAATCCTCGCGGGGACCGCGGTGTCACAGCGGAGGCGACTGCCTGAATTGCTACGGTGCGTACTATTAGATATGCTGTGTGTTAGGGAAACACATTACCACTCCTGATAAAGGCAGCTGAGCCACTGCCAGCAGAAAAAGTAGAGGGAAGTGGACACACTTGTCTATGTATAACGAACAAAAATACCCAGTAGCTATGATCAAAAATATTTATTAATATAGTTGCTTGCATACGTGTGGACTATCTCTGGAATGTCACAAAAGAAACTGGTTACAGTACTTGCCCTGCTGACCTAAGGGGCCGGTGTGTCTAGGGGATGATGTGAGACGGTGGCTTCTGATTCTTTGGACTTTTGTACTGTGTGCACATATTTCCTGTTCAAAACCAAAGCATTTAATAATATAAAGATATGTTTGATAGACTGTGTCTGTGGTATGTATCATGTGCAAATGTTGGTGGAGCCAAAAAGAAGTAAATACATACAGTCATTAAACATTCCATGTCCCGGCCCTCTGGGGACCCTGGGTCTACAGGGAAAACCCAGCAAGTCCCAGAAATGGAATTAACCATCATTTTCAATGATGCGTGATCAAGTACAGGTTTTCCCAGCTTGAAAGACCCTGTTCAGCACGTGAGGCTCTTGCAGTCTGAGTGAGGATACAAAGTGTGTCTGTTGTCCCTTACTTTGTTGACTAAACTCCTCTTACATGGCTTTTGTCTCAGAAAATGGGGAAGATTTAGCAGAAAAGGAGCAGTTACCCTCTGGCTTATTTTAGAAGGCAGGAGTAGAGTTGAAGCTCTCAGAAATGATACTCTATCTCCCTCCAACCCAGTCTTCTCTCCTAACCATCTAACCCCATCTTCCAGTATGGATTCCAACAAATTTAACCTATGAGGCCACTTGCCAAGGTAGAACTGGTTACGCTTAAGCTACTTCTACTCCCCATAGCCTTGACTCTGTGACACATTTGCAGAATTGGGCCTTGTGAGATGAACCCAGTCATTCCTGGCCCCTGAGAGCATTAAATCTAGCCAAGGAGCCAAGGCATGTGCACCAGGCCTGGGGCTCCTCCAGGCAGAGACCATGTCATCATCCTTCAACTTTGTTGAACTGAACTCTAAGTTGATTCTTTATTTACCCTGGAAGTGCTCTGTGGGGTCACAGAAAGCGATGGGACAGCCAGATTGGCATCCCTGCAGTTGGGGTGGAAGGAGTGTGGGCAGCAGGGCTGGCTGTAGGGCCTGACCGAGTCTCTCCTGATCATAAAGAAGACTTAAACTGCATGCTAAATGGGATCAGCAGGAGACCTGAGAGCAGGGAGAGCAGAGCCAGGAAGGCCTCACCTGGGAGGGAATCTAGCTGGGCTGGGTAGAGGGGAATATGTGTGTACAGGTGTGTGTGTGCATGTGTATGTGTGGGCATGGGCGTGCGTGTGTGCTTGGGTCTAGGCAGTGAGCATTCAGGAGCCCCGCTTTGCCCACCTGCTTGGAGCAGATGGGCTGATTTGAGGAGCAGGTGAGTGAGAGCTTCTCGAGTCATTGTCTCTACGGCTTTGTTTCCATTCCCCAGATACAAGTTCCAAAAATTGCAAAATCTAACCCCTGGCCCTCTCCTGGAGCTCTGATGAATCTCCTAAGCACAGGTAGGAGTAAGGGAGGGGGGCTTGGCAGGACAGTGAGAACTTGGTCAGCGTTTCCTTCACAGTGAGGGAAGGCACTATGGCTGAGTCTGAGAAGGGCAAGAGGCAGGAGGTGAGCACGTTGGTTTTTCTGTTGTCTCTTTAGAACTCAGGATGGGAGCATCTTTCCTTTGCTCCAGCCGCCAGGTATCTCTTGGACCTTCCTTGGTCCTGCTTCTGGTGGGGGAGACAAAATAAATTCGTGACAGTAAGGAGCCCACTGCCTGGAAAATCTGCCCAGCCAACTGGGATGCACTTACAATTGAAACCCTCCACTTGGGAAAGGGACCAAGTCCACCCGCAGTGGGTTCAGAGTGAGGTTCATTTCTCGAGCACCCGCTCAGGGCCCTGCACTGTGCTGGGCACTTGCCAGCAGGTGTGAGCTTCCATCTTGTTTTGTTGGGATCCCTCTGACCTAACAAGGGTGGCAGTGAACCCCACTCTCTCCACAGCTCCAAAGAAGACAGCAGTTCCACAGCACGATCAGTGTTTGGATGGACAGCATCCTTGGAAATCGTTCACTCGTCAGGTCTTCAGCCTTGATAAGTGGTTAAGATGCCTCTTGCCTCAGCTGAAGCTGATGGAACATGTCAGGAGTCAGAGACGTTCTCCAGCTAGCTCCTTAACCACCGTATATGGCCTTCCCGTCTCTCCTCTCAGAAAGGAAGACTGTTGCCGTTGGTTCCTTGAGGAAGACTTGGGCCTCGGTGCCTGTCTTCCCAGTGGGGAAGCCCTTTGCCCTCTCCATGGGGGAGCCATGAAGCTTCCAAGCCTTGCTTTGGGCTCCCCTTGGGCTCCTGGCTCGTGGGACGCAGAGGTTAGTGAGAATTAATTGTAAAGTGCATTGAGAGGCACAAATGAAAACCAGTCCTGCGGCGGAGAGATTATTACTGTTGGCAATTTGGGTTTTCTGAAATAGCTCTTAGGATTATGACTGTGGCAGCCCAAACCCCAGAGGTGAGCTCAAGGCTGATAGATTTTCAGAGTGGCCCTGTTTTGCTACAGCCTTCCCGCCTCCCCTCCCTGAAGGTGAGCCAGTCGGAGAGGGGCCTGCGCTGGGCTGGGAGCGGCATCCCCTCCAAAGCCTGCAGATGCGAGGGCAGCTGAAGGCTGACCCCCACGTTCTTGAGAGAGGGTCCCCAGACTTCCCGGCGTAATTTCCTTCTCACTTCACTGTTCCCTTCCCTGTCTGAAATGGCAGGTGACCTACGTGGGAGCGGTGTGCAAATTGATTTGGAGGCGATCAATGGCCCGGGGCGCGGCCCCGGCTCGCTATTGTGTCACTGAACCTCTCCAAATCGATTCACACACCGTTCCTTCTCAGCACACCTGCCACGTCAGATGGAGAGGGACGAGTGAAGTGAGAAGAAAATTACGCGTTTGTTACCGCCACCGCCGTGGAGCCGTCTGCTTCCTGCTCTCCACCACCTCCCAGGCCGCCACCACTCGCCTCGGGAATCTGGGGAGCCCCTTGCCGGGCATGTGGAGAAAGAACCCAGGAGACGATGGAGCTGCAGGGACATTGGCACCACCCCACGGAGGATTCTGAACCAGGAGATCACCGAGATCGCCCTCTCCCACCACACGGGGCTCCTAAGGCGTTTGCTCAGAGCTTTTCATTTGTTTACTCTCTTTAAAGACCACTGTTGACCAACTTATAAACAGACCACTTATTTGGTGGGCCCAGAGTCATTCAATATTTGAAGTCAATTAAATTTGAATTAATTCACTCATCCATTCATCGACTCAACAAGCCTCCGTGGAAGCCCCACTGAGTGTCCAGCACTGACCAGAGACCAGGCCGGCTCCTCAACCTTCTGGGTTATCACCAACACAATCTGCTTTGGAGAAGACAGAGCATGCTCATAGGAGCACCCAAGAATAGCCCGAACCAACATCAAAAAAGAGAACAAGTGAAATAATGGAAAGATTCTTGTAGCCATTTTACACAGACCTCATCAACTTACTGCAGTTCTGCCGGTCCCCTAACTGTCCGTTACTGGTCTGCTAAGAGAGCTTGCACTGAAAGGGAAATAGACTGTGTCACGAAGCACAGTTCTTTCAGAACAAGACTTTCTCAATGAAGGAAGCAGTGCATTTTACATTCTGGTGCAAACACTTCCTGGAGTGGCACTTTGAGTCAGGACCAACTTATCCACTAGTCATGGGAGGCATGGTGCCTCAGCCCCGCAACACTTAGGGACTGTGGTGGGCTGAATAATATCCTCCCCCAAGATGTCCACATCCTAATTCCCAGAACCCGTGGACATTACATGGCAAAAGGGACTTTGCAGATGTAATTGCACTAAGGATCTTGAGATGGGGAATTTATCCTGGATCACCTGGGTAGGCCCAAAATAATCACAAGGGTCCTTATCAGAGGGAAGCAGGAGGAAAAGGGTCAGAGAAGGAGATGAGATGGGAGCAGCAGAGTTCAGAAAGCCAGAGAGAGGTCTGAAGATGTGAATCTGCTGGCTTTGAGGACAGAAGAAGGAACCGCAAGCAAAGGAATGGGGGCAGCCTCTAGAAGCTCAACAAGGCTGAAAGTGATTCTCCCCTAGAGCCTCCGGGAGGAACCAGACCTGCCAACACCTTGATTTCAGCCCAGTGAGACAGATTTTGGGCTTCTGACCTCCAGAACCGTAAGATGATAAATTTGTGGTATTTGAAGCTGCTAATTCTATGGTAATTCGTTACGGCAGCCATAGGAAGCTAACAGGGGGCACACAAAAATGTTTTAATTTCTTTTCAGAAGGAAAAAATATGAATTTTTAGGTTAAAGAAAATGTCTTAACATATACACTTAATATAGCCATCTTTATACCAATGCAGTGGTGAAATAGAATTTTTTTTTATGGAGGAAGAGCCCCACGAAGGCCAAAGTGCTGAGGGCTCACGAAAGCCACGACTCGACCCTGCTTCAAGCAGGGAGAATCGTGAAGAGCCCTCTCTTTTAGCAATTCTGGAAGGATAAGAAAGCACAGATCTGATGCAGAACTAAACAATCCATTTGACCACCAATCTAGAAACCACCACTTCGGCTGCTTATTGTAAATCCTTCAAAAACCAATCTTTTTAAATAGAATTTAAAACTGAGCTAAATTTATTTGTCAGAACACATCCAAGTGACTTATTTATAATAAGAGAGGCCGGGTATGCCTCCTTCTTTTTTCATACTGTCTTCTGTTGTACAGAAATGGGCTTTCCCCAAAATTAATGGTGTTTCCACATTTATAAGTGAGGATTCCTTTTGTTGGAGAAGCCCCCTTGGAGATTTCTGGATTACTTGGAAGCTAAATAAACTAAAAGTTTTTTTTTTTAATCCTTTAATCCTGCTTCCGCCTGTTTTGAGCCGCTGAAATCAAGAGTCTCCCACAGGCAGAGAACCAAAGCGATTCCTCTCAGCAAACTCTTTGACTTACTGTCCAGGTTCTGACACGTTCCTTTGCCAGCAGCAAATAAGTGAGAACTCTTCCAATGAGCAGTGGCACCTCTTCTCATTTGTAGAAGGGAGTGTCAGCCTGAAAATAGTGGCCAAGTGTTTTGACGCAAAAAGCAAGAATTTCAGGCCAACTGCAGCCAAGTGGGCTATTCTTAGATGTGCATAGGAGGCTGAGAGGTCTCTGTGTGGGTTGTTGGGAAATGGTTAGGGATTTGTGACTTTTAAGTGGCTCTTGAAAAATGTTTAGAGATGAACAAGCCCCTGCAGATCCCATTCATCACAGATGCTCGATTCCACCTGACATTCAGAGCCCTTCTTAAACAGCAGCTGGTTTCTGAGGTCTTCCCCAATCACTCAAGGATCAGTGTGGACCGATCCTTCTCCTGGTCCCTTTATTCAGTACTGGATTTGTACAGTCCATTTGGGCTGCTACAACAAAATACCACAGACTGGGTACCACAGCAATCTACTCTCACAGTTCTGGAGGCCGAGGACTCCAAGATAAGATGCCAGCAAGGTCGAGTACTAGTGAAGGTTCCTGGTTCCTCGCTGGCATCTCCTCCCTGAGTCCTCACGTAGAAGGGGGCTAGGGAGCTCTCTGGAGCCTCTTTTATAAGACATTAATTCCATTCATGAGGGCTCCACCTCACAACTTAAACACCTCCTAAAGTCCCACCTTTTAATACCATCATCTTTGGGGGTTAGGATTTCAACATAGGAGTTTGGAGGGGACACAAACAGACAGACCATGGCAGATAACATCCTCGGTAGCACTTGGGTGATACCTTTGGAGAGTCATATTGACATGGTCTTCATCCTGCTTGAGTTTTCAGGGGTGTTTGATGTGGTTGCTAACTAGCTGTGTAACTCTGGGCCACTGGCGTTTTGTGGACCTCAGTTCCTGTGACGCTAAAATGAGCACGGGCCATCTGGAACACGCAGATGTAAGAAGAGGCCTGGGATAAATCAGCAAGGAGTGGAGAGCACCACGGGACTCCAGAGACTGCCGGCGTGCCCGACTTCTTTTATACAATCTCTTGTATCCATGCAGACTTTTATTTCCTCCTTTCCTTCTGCCTAGACTGGACAGGGTCCTTTTGCTGTTTCTTAGTAGATTCTGCAAGTCCCACTTCCTCCCTCATGTTCACAAGAACGGCTGGAACCCTCAGTCAATGCCTACTCTCATGGACAGTGCCAGCACCTGATATGTGGGCCACCCTTTTGGAACCGGCTTCTCTATTCCCCTGTAATGCCGCTTGTGTTCCGGTTTATAAAACAGAAACAGAGGGTGGAGAGCTAAGGACTTGGGCACTCTCCAGACAACTCAGGGCAAAAGCATCGTGATTGAAAGCGAAGATTTCTGGCTTACACTACTCAAATAATTGCCCAACTGCATACAATGTACCAGCAGAAGTATTTTGTCTTACAGACTTCAAGACATGGCTATGAGATCATCATAAAGTCCTTCAAAACACTATTTGCCGAATAGAGGCAGCAAGCGGAGCTGATCAGGAGTGGGGAGAAGAGCTGCTACTCTGTTTTGGGAGCTCCTGTGTTCACAGAGAACCCGTTCTCTGAGACACCGTCGTGGACCTGATGTCCTCATGCCTTTGACATCTGAGCAGGAGCTGCTGGAGCCCTACCACATTGAAGGGCCACTTGAAAAGGCCTCATGATTTGGCCATGCTGTGCCTCCTTCCACAACAGCTACCTGCAGTCTGCCTGAGGCTCTTGCAAGGCATAAAGGCTATCAGGCCCCACAAGGTGGGTTTTGTTTTTTTTTTAACATCTTTATTGGAGTATAATTGCTTTACAATGGTGTGTTAGTTTCTGCTTTATAACAAAGTGAATCAGCTATACATATACATATATCCCCATATCTCCTCCCTCTCGAGTCTCCTTCCCACCCTCCCTATCCCACCCCTCTAGGTGGTCACAAAGCACCGAGCTGATCTCCCTGTGCTATGCGGCTGCTTCCCACTAGCAATCTATTTTACGTTTGGTAGTGTATATATATGTCCATGCCACTCTCTCACTTTGTCACAGCTTACCCTTCCCCCTCCTCATATCCCCCAAGGTGTTTTATCAGTACCTCTTTGGGTCAGTCCCTAGCAGACTAAGCAGAGAGGAGAGATAAGCAAACAAGCAGCTGAATATTGGTGCCTCAACCAAGCTGCTCAGCATTCTACTCTGGAAACAGCGTCTCTTTGGACAGGCTGGGCAGAGTGGTGGCTGCACTCTTTCTTTGTGCAGGGAAGGAAAAGTGTCATTGAGTAATTCCAAACTAACGTGATTACCGTAACTATGCAGATTAATTCATATTGTTAATTCCCCTGATGTGTGTTTACAGTAACCCAAGGACAGGAGATAAGCCTTGTAAGGGTGACCCATCACATGCAAAATTCCCATTTCCTCATCACTTCCTTTGAAATTTATCTGAAGTCAAAGGGAATGGGCTGCCCAAAGAGTAGTGTCCTGCGATATGGTTGGTGCAAGAAGAAACTCAGGAGAAAATCTGAATCTACACTGGGGTGCTATGGGTTGAATTGTGTTCCCCCGCCGCCCCGCAAATTCATGTGAAGTCCTAACCGCCAGAACTTCAGACTATGACCTTATTTGGAAACAGGGTCATTGCAGATGTAACTAGTTAAGTTGAGGTCATACTGGAGTAGGGTGGGTCACAAATTTTCAAATACAGTTGAAGAACTTCTGGAACACTAATTTATAACACAGATGTACTAATTATGAATTATATTTATTATTAATTTGACAGATTCCCTGAGGACCTCTACTGAGTTAAATTCTTATCTGTGTATATTCTGTTTCTTTTATAACACTTTTCAGACCGTGTGATGACATATCTTTGTATGTCTGTCTCTCCATTAAGCTATAAGATCTTCGAAGACTGAAATCTTCTTCTATGCCACTTAGTATCCCCGCCACCTAGCAGGACACGCAGAGTCGTTGGTAAACCAAGTGTTGGTTGAGTGAGATTCCAACTGTTGAACATTTTCAAAATTTCTATCATTCACACTTTTGTTTGACTAAAGATGCCATTATTAATCTGGTTCTACTCCCAAGAGTAATCTTGATATAAGTTGAACCCTGGTAAACTGAGACTAAGCAGAAGCAGAAAGGTTAATAAGAAAAATTTTACTTCCTCCAATGCTATTATTTGAGATTTGTTAAAAATAGGAGTGGGCTTCCCTGGTGGCACAGTGGTTGAGAGTCCGCCTGCCGATGCAGGGGACACGGGTTCGTGCCCCGGTCCGGGAAGAACCCACATGCCGTGGAGCGGCTGGGCCCGTGAGCCATGGCTTTTGAGCCTGCGCGTCTGGAGCCTGTGCTCCGCAACGGGAGAGGCCACAACAGTGAGAGGCCCGCGTACCACAAAAAGAAAAAAAGGAGCATATACTTTGTTTGCCCAGATGTGGATTGTACAAGACATGTGAAGTATAAAAATACCCAGTTTTTTTATTGAAGTATAGTTGGTTTACAATGTTTCAGGTATACAGCAAAGTAATTCAGTTTATATATATATATATATATATATATATATATATATA
>NW_020173955.1:3841516-3973565 GCF_003031525.2 Neophocaena asiaeorientalis asiaeorientalis | reverse complement strand
AAAAAAAAAAGAATCTCTGTAGCTCCTACTCCTCGGAAATGAGGCCACCCAGCTCATGTTAAAAGCCTTTATTATGGTCACAGAAAATCTGCTCTGACAAGATCCACTTCGACAAGATTGTGTTCCTGGAGATCCTTCCCTCATTTTATCTGTCATCTCACTTTCTAGGTCACATCATTTCCTGGCATCTAAAGTGTTGTCTGTTTATATATATTGTTAAAGAAATGGAGGAGTGGCAAGTGGAGTGAGTGCCTTGTGGGGCTGCAATGTAGAAAAGGCTCTTCTAACTTCCATGCAGGGCACCTGCCATTTTCTGGAGAAGGAAGAGGAACAAACGCACACACATAACTATTTCTCCAAAGAACCTGTTGACTCTGATGGGGATTTTAGTTCTTCGAGGCAGCCAAGGGCAGCCCAAAGCCTAGACATGGACTCCAGTCAAACCTTCAGAGACGTGAGTATGAATGTTTGCTGGATTCTTCCAGAAACACAGACAGCACGGGGGCGGGGTGGTGGTGGAGGGGAGGAGGGCTTGGGGCCATGAGAGCCCCAGGATAGGATGACACTGCAGGTCCATCCTCTTAGGAAATCGCCAGTCACACAGTAGGTCGGCTTGCATCAGGCTGGCCCAGTACCATCATCCTGATGTCTTGCTCCTCAGACCAGTCCGTCACCTGCCTTATAATAGTACAGGCAGATCTGAGATATGGCGGGTTTGGCTCCAGACCACTGTAATCAAGCAAATATCACAATAAAGCAAGTTCCGTGAATTTCTTGGTTTCCCAGTGCAGATAAAAGTTGTGTTTCTGTTACACTGTGGTCTATAAGGTTGCAATAGCATTGTGGCTAAAAAAAAAAAAAAAAAAGTACATACCTTAATTTTAAAATACTTTATTGCTAAAAGTCCTAACCATCATCTGACAATGCAGGTTGCCACAAACCTTCAATTTGTAAAAAGATTCCAATACGTGCAGAACACAATGAAGTGCCATAAAACACGGTCTGCCTCTAATGCTATCTATTTATTGGGTGTTTACTAGCTACCAGCACTGTGCCAAGCATGTGACAAGCACAGTCATGTGTACGGTTTCACAGCCACCCTAAGAGGGAGGTTCTGTTACTAACATTCCCATCTACAGTGAGGAAACGGAGACCCAGTGAAATGACTTGCCTCAAGGTGCAGAGGAAAGAGCAGCGTCAGGATGTGAACTTGGGCAGTGAGGCTCAGAGTCCAGGCTCTTAGCTTGGCTTGGTTAGTGTTACGGGTTGAATTGAAATCCAACCCCCCAAAAAAACAGATATGTTGGAGCCCACCCTCAGGATCTCAGAATGAGTCTTTAACTGGAGATAGGGTCCTCTTTTTTTTTTTTTTAAATAAATTTATTTATTTATTTATTTTTGGCTGCCTTGGGTCTTTGTTGCTGCGTGCAGGCTTTCTCTAGTTACGGCGAGCAGGGGCTACTCTTCGTTGCAGTACGCAGGCTTCTCATGGCGGTGGCTTCTCTTGTTGCGGAGCACGGGCTCTAGGCGTGCGGGCTTCAGTAGTTGTGGCTCACGGGCCCTAGAGTGCAGGCTCAGCAGTTGTGGCCACGGGCTTAGTTGCTCTGCGGCATGTGGGATCTTCCCGGACAAGGCCTCAAACCTGTGTCCCAGGCATTGGCAGGCGGTTTCTTAACCACTGCGCCACTAGGGAAGCCCGGGAGATAGGGTCTTTACACAAGTAACCAAGTTAAAGTGAGGTCATTAAGGTGAACCCTAATCCAATATGATGGGTATCATTATAAAAGGGGAAATTTGGACACAGAGACAGACATGCACAGAGGGAAGATTATATGAAGAGACACAGGGAGAAGATGGCCATCGATAAGCCAAGGAGAGAGGCCTGGAACAGATTCTTCCTCACAGCCCTCAGAAGGAACCAACCCTGTCAACACCTTGATTTCAGACTCTGGCCTCCAGAACTGTGAGACAGTACATTTCTGTTGTTGAAGCCTCCCAGTTTGTGGTATTTTGTCATGGTAGCACTAGCAAGATAATACAGTCAGTGACCCTCATTGTAAAGCAAAGACACTTCAAAATTCATTTAGCAAAACCTCTTTCTCTTTCAGTGTGATCATTTGACCCTGGCTGGGGTTCATTCAAATACATTTAAATCCTAGGACTGCAGGGAATAAACTAACAGGGGTTAAACTGTTCTTATGCAAGGATGAGTTACACGCACCCAGGTTCCGTGCATCAGCAGCAGGGCTCACATCGAAGACGGCTGAGGTCCCCCAGAACACACTCGCCAGCAGTCAGGTCACGGAGGTTTGCGTAAAAGAGAATAGCTTCGTGTAATTTTAGAATCAGCACCTTGCGGGACACTCAAATCCTCCTCCTGCCCACTAGACTTGGGCCTGGGTCTTCAAGAGAGGGGACCATGGGTGAATAATGTAACAGTGACGTCCGCATGGCTTCTAAGTAGCACGCTGCTTACAGATACAGATATGTTGACTATCACTGGCTAGTGTTTCCATCCGTGTGTATGTTCTATCAGCTGTGGATTCAGGGCCAGATTCTTAGATGAGCTAATGAGACTCAGCACCTTAACAAAGCGATAGCTGACATCCTCTGATTAAACAGTATTGGCCAGCCAGACACTTGTTCTTTCTCTACCTTTCCTTCTTTTTTCCTTTCCTTCCTTCCTTTCTTATTTGTCTATCTATTCTGGGTGTATACTTTTCATATTTCCATTTTGGTCTGCATATATTCATCAGAAGGTGTGTTAGTTTCAGAGGGCTGCTATAACAAATTACCATAAATTTGGTGGCTTAAAACAACGAAAATTCATTCTCTTGCAGTTCTGAAGGCCAGATATCCTAAATCAAGGTGTAGCATGGTTGGTTCCTTCTTGGCTCAGAGGGGGAATCTGTTCACTGCCTCTCTCCTAGCTTCAGGTGGTTGCCAGTAATTCCTGGCATTCCTTGGTTTGTGGCAACGTAACTCCAACCTCTGCCTCCATTCTCACGTGGTATTCTCCTTGTGTCCAAATTCCCCTCTTCTGGATTCAGGGCCCAACCTAATCTGGTATGACCTTGTTTTAACTTGATTATATCTGCAAAGACTCTATTTCCTAAAAATGTCGCATTCATGGGTTCCAGGTGGACATGAACTAACTTTGGGGGGACACCATTCAACCCACTGCAGAAGGTGGCTACCACCAAGCATGAAGTCTGTGCCCTTTCTCCTCACCGTGAGCTCCCTCCAGAAGCCCTTTCGGATCAAAACCCGTGTCAAGGGCTAGACAGGCAGCAGGGCCAGCCGACTTTCAGACTATGTTGGTTCCACAACTCAGAATCAGCTTATAACTGGAGATGAAACTTCAGCTGGGCATTCAAGTCCCCAAACAATAATAAAGCATTGATTCTGCTTAAGAAGTAATTCTACCATGTTATCACCCTAGGACATGACTAGACTTCCAGGGGGCGTTTGAACCCGCCCTAATGCATATGAGCCCCTTGGACGCTCTTGGAGACCAACTGCCCTCTGCTTGCTTGGGGTCTGGCTGCCAAGTCAGCTCACAGACCTGGATGTTATTTACTTTGCTCTCTTTAACAATACTGAATCGTGTGATGGGAATCTACAGGAGAAGGACCTGGTTTGTGGCATTTATTTTCAAGACTGATTGAGTCCAACAAATATCCAATATAGTCCGATTTCTTCTTTGTTCTTTCTTTTTTAAAAAATATGAATTTATAGTTACTAACAAGGAAAGGTGTCTGAAAGCTATTATGTTTAAAAAATAGTAGGTGACAAAAGAGTATGTATAACTTGATCCCAATTGTGTGGAAAATAAATATAGAGATACACTTATAAGTAATAATAATAATGATAATATTAAACATTTTACTCTGTGCTCCCGTTATGAACATTTTACATATTTTAAGCCTCACAACAGCCCTGTGGAGGTCCTACTTTTATCCTTACTTTACCACTTTCAATAAAGTTGGCTAATCTGCTACATATTAAGTGTGACAATATTGATATTCACAAATCAAAGGGAAAGGAAAGAGTTTTGTTTAAATATTTTAAAATAGAAATTAAATCTTGTGAATCTATAGAAAATCATAAATATAAATCTTAAATAAACTCTTATGTGATTTTGTTTTATTGTATTTTGGGGTTGGGGGGGCATATTGGATTCTTCCCTAAGTATAAACTATTTTCTTCTGGAAGGTTCCCTGGTTTTTAAACTTATATTCCTGTCCTTTGATTCATTCAATTTTTGGCCATTCTTTCATTAAATTAAAAAAAAATCTCTTGCGGGGAGAGGGGTTAAGAGCAACTCAGAGTTTTGTGGGGAACAGCCAACTTCTTCCTTTCCAAGATCTGCTGTGTACTTCCTGCTTCTCTCACTGGGGGCAAATAAAAAACAGGAGATTTAAGAGACAAATTATCCCTGAGAAAGCCCCCTAGAACAGAGTAAAAATAATTGAAAAATGATAACAAGTGGCTGAAATGTTTGGAGAGATAAATGTGATTTATCATAGAGCACATAAGCACAGATGTGAAATTGTAATTGTTCCCTCAACATCTGTGTGACCTTCAGAGCATCCATAAAACTTCCACCACACACAAAAACCCGTGTACTTCTGGTTGGAGATGAACCCCGGTTTGTGTTCTACTTTCTCATATGCACCTTTTAATTTTTCTTGTTTTTGTATTTTAATCCGTCTTGAGAGGCATTCCTTAAGAACTTAAGCAAAAGCTTGAAAACAAAAGCAGCTCTGAATCTATAAATTATGAAGTCAAGGCTATACATTTTTGAGTCTTCTTGTGTGGAGATGTGAAAGATTGTTTTATGTTAAGATATTTTTTCTTCTCAACATATTTGCTTAAGAAAGAGGGGAGAAAAGAACATATGCTTACTGCTTCATTGTTATCAGCGAGTTAGTTTTAAGTTTCTGCCAGCGCAGTATTTCCCCTTCTTATAGCTGATTTTCTCACCATCCTGTGACAGAATATGAGACAAGCACTGCCACTAAAGAGATAAAGTTTTCCAAGAAGAGCCTAGTGCTCTTTGGTATGGAAATGGAAGGTTTATGCCTCTTTGAGGTTTTTTTTAAGTATAGCAGCCAAGAATTCAAGAGTTAAGGCTGATAAAACTGTATTCAGATTATCTCACCTGCCCAAGTGTGGGAGAAAACATGAGTCCAGAATAAATTGCTTTTCTCAAAATAGAAAGACTTCTCTGGTTTTAGTTGGCCTGGGAACAAAGCTGAAAGGTAGGTGGGGCTTCCTCCTCACAACATCTGCTTCTTGGATTGCTGGGAGCTCAGAAACTGGGAATCCCCCAAGCACCTGAATGGATGAAATGAGGACTTGGGCTCCCCCAAAGAGCAGAGGGCAGGATGGGACACAGGCAGCCACAGGACCACTCCTGCAGCATCCTTGAGGCTCACAGACTCAGGTAGCATCAAAAATCCTGATTCAGGACCTAGCAGGCACCTCATTTCGAACAGAGTAGGGCCCCGATCAATAGCTGTTGAATTACAACCTAATACATATATCTGTAGGTGTTTTAAAGACATATTTTCCACAAACAAAAATATTTTACAGGTAAAGCCAATACAAATCCCAACAAGTGTGCTAAGTGTGCATATGTAGTACTTTATAACCAAATAACGGCTGTTAACCCCATTACAACCCATCATGCATGCATGTACCTTGAAAGCCACATTACCAACACATAGCTGATCATGCTGTCCTGTCGGGCCACCAAACCCAATTGCTGCTAGAACTCTTTGGGTTGTTCATATCCAAATCAACATCTTTAAATTCCGTAACTGTGCTGGTCAACCAATTTCTCAGTTCCTTTTAACATGCATCTTCCAAATCCACCAACTTCCCAAATCAGGCCTATTAACCAGAAATCAATTCTGAAAATTGTTTGTTTAAAATTTTTAATTACCATTTAACTACCCACACCCTGGCATCATGGACCAAAAGCCCAAATGGAGAATAATAATTTTTTTAAGACAGCTCTGGGTAAGAATAACCTTGGAAAATGTATTTTGCACATGTTCCATTGGTGAATTTTTTGCTGTTCATTTTTTTTTTTTAATGGGAAGCCATCGTTTTAGGAGATAATATAGTAACCTCAGTTAATTCACATGCTGCTGTTCAATCGGAGTCTGAAAGCTGAAGGCCACGAGGTTGTGCTGTAATGGAAAAAAGCTTTTTAACTAAAAGCCAGGAGACCTGGGTCCTAATATCAGCTGAGCCGCTGCCTTGCTGTGAGACAATGGGCAAGTCGCTTAACCTGCCTGTGCCTCAATCCCTTCATCTCTGAAATGGGGATAATGGCCCTGTCCTCGCACACCTGGGGTTCTTAGAAAGATGAAAAGCAGTGACGGAAGTAGAAAGCTATCGTGAATTAGGAGCGTGTTATATTTTCCATGTGTTTGCCATTGTACGGTTTTATCTGTGCCGACTTCAGACACCAAGCACCTGGCTTTGCTTCAGGAACAAAGCTGAATATAAGTCTTATGAGCCTGGCCGTTGAGTCTGGCCAGCCTGGGGTTGAATACTGGCTTCACTACATAAGCTGACTAACCTTGGGCAACCACATAACCTCTGTCAGTAGCTGCATCTGTAAAATGGACATCATGAGATCTACCTCTTTGGGTTGTTGTGAAGCCTAAATGAGTCATGGAGGCTAAATATACATAATGAGTGCTTAACAACACCATCATCATACTTACTAGGGCTAGATGTTTAAGGAGACATTCTTCTATGGAAATTATACTCAGTCATTACTATGTCCCAAGTCTATTCATCAGGTCCCTAATTGTGTTTAAGAAGCTCACCCTTGGGTAAGTTTGAAATAATTGGAAACCAAAACTTCAACTGTTTCCTGATCATGTGATCCAAAGAAATCAGGGAGTATTCAACTTGAAAATTGCTCCATTCCCTCCAAAAGCCAGAGGTGCCTTAGGAGAGAGAGAGAGGACAACAGGTAGAGGTGGTTTAGCAGAGCATGCAGCACACGCGAAGGGACTAAAGCTGCAGCACTGACCAAGTCTGTGCCGTTCAACTCAAAAATGAGATCAACTGGAGCCGCCCAAATAGTTGTTAATGACTCTGGTCTTAAAAACACAAATATTGAATTTTTAAAGGCAGAGAGATGAGAATTCTTTGAAATTGCCTTTAAAATCTGAATATAGTAAGTATATATTCAGATTTGTGATAAGGACATATATATACTTATTTTAATACCTATATACTTATAGTATATACTTATACTATACTAAAGCATAGTATATGCATTATATACTAATAATATATATACTAATAGTATATGTATATACTTATTATTATTTTTTTTTGCGGTACGCGGGCCTCTCACTGTTGCGGCCTCTCCCGTTGCGGAGCACAGGCTCCGGACGCGCAGGCTCAGCGGCCATGGCTCACGGGCCCAGCCGCTCCGCGGCATGTGGGATATTCCCGGACCGGGGCACGAACCCGTGTACCCTGCATCGGCAGGCAGACTCTCAACCACTGCGCCACCAGGGGAGCCCTATACTTATTTTTAATAAGATATATATTCACGTTCAATAAACATCAAATATAGTTCAATGCTTCAACTGTCTCCTGCATGCAATTAATTCTCGTTTCCATTTTTTTTGACGTTTTTAATGCTTTATTTATTTATTTATTTTAACATCTTTTTTGGAGTATAATTGCTTTACAATGTTGTGTTAGTTTCTGCTGTATAACAAAGTGTTCAGCTATACATATACGTATATCCCCCTATCCCCTCCCTCTTGCATCTCCCCCCGCTCCCTATCCCACCCCTCTAGGTGGTCCCAAAGCACAGAGCTTATCTCCCTGTGCTATGCAGCTGCTTCCCACTAGCTATCTATTTTACATTTGGTAGTGTATATATGTCAATGTTACTCTCTCAACAAGTTTCCATTTAAATCTCCAACCTTGTCTTCTCCATCAGGTTCCAGAGTGATAGTCCCCAATTCTCTGCTAGAAAACAGTTATCACAAATTCATATAGCAAATGTATATTGAGGGTCTACTGTGTGCCAAGCAAACACACAGGGAGCTTGCATGTTGGTGGGAGACACAGAAATGTGAATAGGTAATTAAGGTGTGAGCAGAGCCACAAGGCACTTGGGAACAGCTGCATGGGCTACCCACCCTGCTTAGGGAAGCAGAGCAAAGCCCACTGGAAGAAGTGACGTCTAAGCTGACACAGGAGGGGCAAGTCAACCAGGTGTGTGGAGGGGGCTTTAGAGGAACATTCAAACAGAAGGAGCAGCATGCATGGTGACCCTGGGGCAAGAGGAGTCACGTTGAAGTGACTGGAAAACCAGTTGTTAAGTGTGGGACACCATGATCAGATTCACACTGTAGAAAATCTCTCGGGAAAACTATGTGTATTTGAGAGAGGCAAGTTTGGAGGTAGGGAGACCAGTTAGGAGGCTTTGAGGTAATTCAGGCAAGAGATGATGGATGGTGGTGGTTGGAAATCGGAGAGTGGCAGTGGAGATGATGAGAAGCCAATGGATTTAGAGTTGTGAAAGAGAGGCAGCAGGAAGCGGAGACAGATTGGATGTGCTCTTAAGCAGTCTTAAGCAGGACGGAAGTAGAAATTCGAGAATCACCACAGAAATCATGGAAATAAATGAGACCACCCAGGGAGAGTGTAGAGTGTGATGAGAAGGGGTCAAGTATGGAATTCTGAAGCATGTTGAAGTTTAACTGATGGCAGGGGAAATGGAGCAAATGTACAACTGGAGAAGTAGGAAGAAACCAGAAAAGGGTAATTTTCTACAAGCCAAGGCAAGAGAGTTCTGCAAGAAAAGAGTAACACTGCTGTCAAAAACCCAAGAGTAGGGGATGGGGGGATTTAGGATGACAGTTAAAGGGTGTGAGGTTTCCTTTTGAGGTGATGAAAATGTTATAAAACTGATTATGGTGATTAATATCCAGAATATATAAAGAACTCCTACAACTCAACAACAGAAATACCTCAGACAACACAATTCAAACATGGGCAAAGGACTTGAACAGACATTTCTCCAAAGAGGATATACAAATGACCAATAAGCACATGAAAAGATATTTCATTCGCCATTAGGGAAATGCAAATCAAAACCACAATGAGATACAAGCTTCCACCTATTAGGATGACTACTATAAAAAAAAAAAGTGTTGGTGAGGATGTGGAGAAATTGAACCCTTTCGCACTGCTGAATAGAATATAAAATGGGGGCTTCCCTGGTAGCGCAGTGGTTGGGGGTCCGCCTGCCGATGCAGGGGACACGGGTTCATGCCCTGGTCCGGGAAGATCCCACATGCCACAGAGCGGCTGGGCCCGTGAGCCATGGCCGCTGGGCCTGCATGTCCAGAGCCTGTGCTCCCCGGCGGGAGAGGCCACACAGTGAGAGGCCAGCGTACCACAAAAAAAAAAAAAAAAAAAAAAGGTAAAATGGTACAGCTGCTATGGAAAACACTATGGCAATTCCTCAAAATATTAAAAATATAATTACCTATGATCCAGTAATTCCACTTCTCCATGTATACCCCAAAGAATTGAAAGCCAGGACTCAAAGAGATACCTGTACACCAGTGTTAATAGCAGCAAGGAGTCACAATAGTCAAAAGGTGAAAACAGGGCTTCCCTGGTGGCGCAGTGGTTGAGAGTCCGCCTGCCGATGCAGGGGACGCAGGTTCGTGCCCCGGTCCGGGAGGATCCCGCATGCCGCAGAGCGGCTGGGCCCGTGAGCCATGGCCGCTGAGCCTGCGCGTCTGGAGCCTGTGCTACGCAACGGAAGAGAGGCCCGTGTGCCGCAAAAAAAAAAAAAAAAAAGGTGGAAACAAGCCAAGAGTCCATAGATGGATAAATGGATGAACAAAATGTGATATATATATGCAATGGAATATTATTCAGCCTTAACAAGGAAGGCAATTCTGACAGATGCTACAACATATATGAAGCTTGAGGACATTCTGCTGTGCAATAAGCCAATCACAAAAGGACAAATACTGTATGATTCCACTTACATGAGTCACCTAGAGTAGTCAAATTCATCGGAACAGAAAGTAGAATGGTAGCTGCCAGAGGTTGAGAAGAAGTAGGGAGCTATTTATTCATGGGTATAGAGTTTCAGTTTTGCAAGATGAAAAGAGTTCTGAAGATCGATGGTGATGATGGTTGCGTAACAATGTGAATGTACTTAACATACTAAACTGTATACTTAAAAATGGCTAAGAAGAGACTTTCCTGGTGGCGCAGTGATTAAGAATCCGCCTGCCAGTGCAGGGAACACGGGTTCGGTCCCTGGTCTGGGAAGATCCCAAATGCCGTGGTGCAATGAAGCCCGTTGTACCACAACAACTGAGCCTGCGCTCTAGAGCCCGCGAGCCACAACTACTGAGCCCACGTGTCACAACTGTTGAAGCCTGCATGCCTCGAGCCCGTGCTCTGCAACGAGAGAAGCCACCTCAGTGAGAAGCCCATGCACTGCAACGAAGAGCAGCCCCTGCTCGCCGCAACTAGAGAAAAGCCTCCGTGCAGCAATGAAGACCCAATGCAGCCAAAAAAAAAAAAAAGGCTAAGATGGTAAATGTTATGTTTTGTGTATTTTACCACAATAAAAAAAAATACATAGGTGATAACTGAAAAGAATTGATTGTGGTGATAGTTACACAACTCTGTGAATATACTAAAATGTGAATATACTAATTGTACCTTTTTAAATGGGTGTATTATATGGTGTGTAGATTATATCTCAATAAATCTTAAAAAAAAAAAACAAGATTAGTCAAGTAAGAATAGAACTGATCAATGTTCTTTTGACAGTTACTAAGAGGTTGTTAGTGACGTTTGTAGCAGCAGTTTGAGTGGAGGGATGGAGGTGGAAGCCAGGTGATGAGTGAGGAGTGAGCTGGAAGTGAGAAAGGAGAGTGAGATTACCTCACCATGAGTGTACAGCGCCAACCATTTTTTCAACAAGATTGGCTGGAGTGGGGAAGCAAGAAGCAGCAGTATCTGGAAAGGACAAGTGCCAATGCCTTCATTTTTCAAGAAGAGAGAGATTTGCTTTTAAGAAGAGAGATTTGAGCATTTAAAAGTCTATAAGCAATTATACTCCAATAAAGATGTTAAAAAAAAAAAAAGTCTCTATGGGAAGGATCCAATGGAGAGGCGAAGGTTGGCATTATAGGAGAGGGGATCACTGATCATTCCAGGTTCCAAAGGAGGTGGGTAGAGCTCAGTGCATAGAGCAGGAGGAGGAAAGGAGAAGAGAGCAGGTTCAGAGGCAAGTCAGTTTGCTGCTAGGATAGCAAGAAGCTGACAGGATTCTGATTTGATGATGTCAGTGATTCTTGGCAAAGTCGGAAGCTGAGAATGAGGAGGAAGATGGCGGGACAGGAGGAAATCTGAGGAAGGTGGAGAAGGCTTGAAATATCTCCTGCAGAGAATGAGAGAGAGCCGGGTGGGGAAGGCCTTGCTAGGATTCACAAGTATGAATCTGTGGTGCTTTCACTATGTGAGGCCTCTTGCAGACCAGTGTGGGAAATTGAATTCTCCGACCTCTCTCCTCAAATGCCTTCCTCTCCATACTTGCCTATTTCCTTTTCTCCACCCCCCACCCAAAGAGGTTCTCCTCTGAGGAACATTCCTCATCTTGCTCTGGGCTGGACTGTGTCTGCTGCCACCACCTTATTTGAGCTCCTTGCCTGAACTCCCACGCTGAAACCAGACGAATCCTGCAGAAATGCAGCTCCAATCATATCTCTTCACAGTTGGCTTCCAAATGATGTATGTTGCCCCCAGCCCAGCCTTGCAAGTTCTCTACAACAGGCCACCTTTACAGCCTTGCCGTCTCGTTCTCCCTCAGCATATCCTAACCTAGATCACGCTGAGTACTTCCTGTTCCCCAGATATGCTTGCGTTTCCCTGCCTTGGAATCTCCACTCACGTTGTTTGCTCTCTCTAGACTGGAATGCTCTCCCCACTCACTCACCTCTGCATAGTGAAGTCTTATCTACCATTCAAGACCAAGCTCTTGTCAAAACGTATATGATTCCTTGAACCAGTTCTATCCCAGAACTGGATATAGCCTTCCCTTTCCATGGTTCTTTGTTAATATTCTTATTTCCCCTCCACAAGTCCTTTAATGAATTAATTGGGAGCAGAGACACTGCCTTGTACAGAGTAGGTACTCAACAAGGATTTGTTACATTGAGTTACAATACATTAATGACTTTGAATTTAGGAAGGGAAGCCATGTCTAATAGAACTTCAAGAAGACTATTCTTTAACCAATATGGCAATAACTGATGAGCTTATGAACTCTATTCCCTCAAAAGAGTGGCTTTTTTTATGCATATGCTACATTTTTGTGGCAAGTTGTACAGAACATAAAGTTTATCATTTTAACCATTTGTTAGTGTACAATTCAATGCCATTAAATATATTCACTATGCCATGTACCTATCACCACTATCTCTACCCAAACTGTTTTCATCAAACCCATCTCCCTGTACAAACCCATCTCTATGGGTACAATCCCTGTAGCCCCTGAACTATAACTTCCCCTTCCCCCTCCCCTCCAGCTCCTGGAACTTTTCTACTTTCTGTCTCTATGAGTTTGCCTGTTCTAGATACCTCATACAAGTGGATTCATACAATATATGTCCTTTGGTATCTAGCCTATTTCACTAAGCATAATGTTTACAAGGACCATCTATGTTGTAGGGTACATCAAAATTTCATTTCTTTTTGTGGCTGAAGAGTATTCCATTGTGTGTATATGCCACATTTTGTATACTCATTCATCTGTTAATATTTTCCACCTTTTGGCTATTAAGAATTATGGTGCTATTGGGACTTCCCTGGTGGCACAGTGGTTGGGAATCCGCCTGCCAGTGCAGGGGACATGGGTTCAATCCCTAGTCCTGGAGGACTCCACATGCCACAGAGCGACTAAGCCCATGTGCCGTAACGACTGAGCCTGCGCTCTAGAGCCCGTGAGCCACAACTGCTGAGCCCACGTGCCACAATTACTGGGGCCCACGTACCTAGAGCTCCACAACAAGAGAAGCCACTGCAATGAGAAACCCGTGCACCGCAATGAAGAGTAGCCCCCGCTCGCCTCAACTAAAGAAAGCCCACGCGCAGCAGCGAAGACCCAACGCAGGAAAAAAAAAGAATGATGGTACTATTGGGACTTCCCTGGTGGTGCAGTGGTTAAGAATCTGCCTACCAATGCAGGGGACATGGGTTCAATCCCTGGTCTGGGAAGATCCCACATGCCACGGAGCAACTAAGTCCGTGCGCCACAACTACTGAGCCTGCGCTCTGGAGCCCGCGAGCTGCAACTACTGAGCCTGCATGCCACAGCTACTGAAGCCCACACACCTAGAGCCCGTGCTCTGCAACAGGAGAAGCCACGGCAATGAGAAGCCCATGCACCGCAACGGAGAGTAGCCTCCGCTCACCGCAACTAGAGAAAGCCTGCGCACAGCAACAAAGACCCAACGCAGCCAAAAATAAATAAATAATATAGATATATAAAAAAGAATGACGGTGCTAGTAACATTGTTGTGCAAGTATCTCTTCAAGTCCCAGCTTTTAATTATTTTGGATATATACCTAGGAGTGGAACATAGGTATGTTCCACTGGGCCATATGGTAGTTCTATGTTTCACTTTTTGAGGATCCGCCAACCTGCTTTCCACAGAGGCTGCACCATTTTACAGTTCTCACCAGCAAGGCACAAGGGTTCCAATTTATCTACATCCTCACTAACACAGTGCTACTCTCAGGAACAAGTGCTGTATTTATCTAAATTTTAAACACTAACACTCCTCCAGAAAGAGGTCAGTTTCAAAAAAATCACTACAAAAGGAAACGGAAAAGAGGACGAGAACAGAAAGGTAGGACACTTTATGCTGGATTTCTTTTCAGCACATTGATCCTATGTTAGTCAGTGGAAGTGAATTAGTAAGGAAATTGGCCCGTGACTACAACTTTTATTTCCAGAAACTCAGTGTTTTCCTTATCCTGTTAAATATAAGGTAAGCAGTTCTTTAAAAATATTGCTTTGGGGCTCCCCTGGTGGCGCAGTGGTTGAGAGTCCGCCTGCCAATGCAGGGGATGTGGGTTCGTGCCCCGGTCTGGGAAGATCCCACATGCCGCGGAGCGGTTGGGCCCATGAGCCATGGCCGCTGAGCCTGCGTGTCCAGAGCCTGTGCTCCGCAACGGGAGAGGCCACAACAGTGAGAGGCCCACGTACCGCAACAACAACAAAAAAAAATTGTTTTGAAGGGAGGTCAAATTACTGGCATGCGTGGGGTGCTTTCAGGTCTCTAATCCAGGTACTAAGAGGTTTTCAAAACAACATGGCTTTCATAAAATAAGTTGGATGCAGGTGCAAAGGCATGTGAGGGTCAGACTGTCGAGGGATCCTGATTCCTCATGGCTCCATCAACCCAGTGCTGTCCCTTAGCTCCCCCTTTGCCTGCTTGCTTTCTCCTTTTTCCACCCCTCTATTTTCCTATTCATCATGTCATGAAGGGATGCTTGCCAAGGGTCAATTCCGCCCAGTATGGTTCTAGTGGAGATACGAATCACCAACAGCAGCAACTACAAGACGTGGATCAAAATTATATAGGACGCTTCTCTCAAAGGGAGTTACAGAAATAGAATATGTCACAACCATCCCAAAGATTGAGACTTGATCAACACTTGAAGAGAATGAAGCCACAACTCCTGGGGCTGTGTCTTTGGTCAAAGGTAGCCATTATCCTGGGACGATTAACTCCAGTATCTTCACTGAAAACAGAGTCTTCTCCATGTGTCAAATGGAAAAGTGAAATTCTTCCATTTCCAAGGGAAGCAGTTACTCAGAATACTTTTACCCAACAAAATGATTTTCTTCCTCACCTCCTGGGCCTGGAGGCTGCACAGGCTGCCTCATGGAAGAGGCAGTTCAGTGGGGAGAAAGCTCTCATCTGTACTCTTGTTGCTTTCACATTTGGTGCTTTGTCTCTCAGGGACTTTTCATGGAAGCAAGTTCATTGTGATTTCAATGTATATGGATTATTTGTTTTCCTCTGCTGAGGAAATTTCTCACAAAGGGTCTCCACAAAAATATAATGCTGGTTGTGCCTGCGCTTTTCACAAAGCTATATACCTTCTTACCGATGAGAAGTTGAAAACAATGGTTAAAATTATTCCAGGAAGGAGCAACTGTATAATAAACAGAGCCTTAGTAAACATGTACCAAAGTGTATCAGCTTGATTCCTGCCTTCACTCCCTTTGTCTCCGTCCCTAGCCTGGTGGCACATGCTGTATATCACCATGTCCTTGTCAGTTTACTAACATCGCCCTCTACCTGAGACACCAACATTCCTTTTGATTTGGCACCGTATGCTTTCCATAGCCAGTGGGATTTCTGAGTTAGCCTGATTTCTACTCCTGAACTTGCTGTTAAGCAACTGTGTGACCTTGGGTAAATTGCTTAGTATCTCTGGGCCTTTATTCAACAAATCCTTATTGAGCACCTACCTTGGACTAACACCATGATAGCAAGCTAAGAGAAGGCCCCTCTTCTAAGAAGCTTCAAATTTACTAAGAGAAAAATAAAGGAAGGGAAGGAAAGAGGGAGAAAGATAAGCAGGAAAGAAAAAGGGGTCTGGTGTAAGTTAAGCTTTGAAAGGAAGACAGGATTTAGTTTTTTTTATCTTTTTGTATCACTACCACCAAAAGGAAGGGACCAAGTAAACTCTGCTGTCCCAGGTCCCAGGCCAGCTTCTGCTTCCCATCTCTGAGGACTTTCTTCCTCATCTTCCCAAGAAGCATTTGGGCACTGGAGTCAACTATAACTGGGAAATGAGGCACAGGGAATGGCTGGTGATACTCATAGAACTCAGGAGGTAAGCTAAGAAAATACATACACATCAAATCCATGATGTATTTTTATGAGTGTTGCATTATTTTTGTGAGTTTTATTTTAGTATTATTTTATATTTTTTAAATTCCTTATTTTGTTTTTATTTCAAGAACAATTCATGTTCATTAGAGAAAGAGAAGAAAAAGGGAGAAATGGGAAAGCACTCATGAGCTCATGCACCCAGACAACAACCATCAACACCTAGTTTTGGTGTAGATCATTCTTGTCGTTCTAAACCACATGTAATTGTTTCAATTTACAAAATTGGAATCATACTATTCGAATTGTTCTGACACCTGTTTTTTCTTCCTATGTAGAAATACAAAATTTATATTTTAGACACATTAATGAAAAATAGTTCTTATGTGTCGACTTTTCTAAATTAGTATATTTTAATTACTCTCAATGACCAATTTTGTAAAGCAAACAAGTCTCTTTCAATGTATGACACATTTTGCTCCCACCTTCTTAGAAAAGAAGAAAGGAAATTTAATATGGAAAGGCTATAGTGTATGCATTTGTTTTTAATGTCAAACTTCCAAGAATCAGGAATCTTATTACATTTATTCTCATTCAGTTTGGGGTCAGGAGGAAAAACGATTTATGAACTAAGTAGATGTTTAATGATTGCAAAAACTGTATCTGTTTGCTTCTTAAGACTGATCTTTTCTACATGCCATAAAAGAGTTCCATCACACTGATAAATTGTTTCCAACCTTTTGGATTAAGGATATAAAGAAATTTGTTCTCATCAGGGCATGAGCTTTCACTGAGTAAAAATACATAGCTCAGATTTTCAAATAATGGCTAAAATCCTTTGTTTTATGAATGACAAGAAGCACACCTGGTATAAAACTTGTCTCCAAATGACATGAAAATTCACTGGCTCACCTGCTCCTCATTTGTGATGATCAAGAAACATTGTTCAGCCTTGAAAGAGATCTGACTGAGGAGCGTGTCAGCTCTCTGTTCTCTTGCGTTTATTTTGGAAGGGATAAGAGAGAAACTTTTGAGACTTTCTAGAAGAGTCTGAGTTCAGTTCCGCCATTGTACTTTGGCTTCTCTTTGGAGGAGGGTGACTGAAAACAGCCTCAATCTGATGCCCTCTTAGGGGTGCCATGATCCTCTTTTACTTCTGTACCTTTGGGTAAAGAAATTCATTTTCACATGCCTGACATTACTGTCTCTTTGGAAGAAAAATGCAACACTTTTTTTGCAGGCAGATCTTGCCCAGTCTCAAACCTGGTGGTAGACTTTGTAACCAGCATAGAGATGTTGGTGATAAGAAAGGATCCAATTCAGAATGTCATTCACACACATTGTAGCTGAAGACAGCTCCAAGTTGGCCTTGTCTGTGTTGGGTCAACTGTATTTTCTGTGTCTTTAGTTTTCTAGAAGTTATAAACCCCTCTGGGTTGGTTTCTCCTTCCCTCTATTATTTAAGTTAGATTTAATTTCTCCTTCCATCTTCTTTTTACAACTACTATTGCCCTTGAATATTCAACGTTGTACCTCCTCTTCACTGCGTTTTATGCCTCCATCTAAGGAAAACAGGGACCACGAGAGGCTGTGTTCTGAAAGGACTCAGACCAGCATAGTAGAAACAAGACATCACTTAATACTTGATGTTGGAAAGCTGTTATCCCTGGGGACTCTCCCATGCCCTTCCCAATGGAACAAGTACAGATGCCTCTGGCCAGGGCTCCTTTGTGATACATGGATTCTGGTCTAGAAGTCAAAGCAGCACAAGAGGTTATATAGATAGCCCAAATTAAGCAAAACAGTCCTTGTTTTTGATAGACATATGTGGGAAGCTTGGATTTGTGCCTCATCCCAGGAAGCTGGCACTCACCTGACCGAGGATTTCTTGCTTGCCTCATCAAGCCTGGTCCTAGGATTACTCACCAACCTGTCTTCTCCTGTCCCTCAGCATTTTAGGAACATGTACCATGTAGTTTCCATCATTAAATGTTTCTTTTATAGGTCAAATGCTAGACATGATGCATATGCCACTCTACAGACTTGTTTAGTATTGTTCAATAGAGGAAGAAATTTCACGGCTTAATTAGAACCTTGAAGTGTGGACAGTCAAGATTTCATTAAGCATGCTTCATACAGATGCAGCTTCTATTACCTACAATGGTATACAGCAGTCTGTAATTAAACAATAAATATTACTTTTACTCCCTTCCTTTTGCCAGGGCTTATGATATTCATCTAGTCAACAAATATGTATCGAGCCTCTACTATGCACTATGTTTAGCACTGAGAATAAGCACTGAAAAGACAGATAGAGCCTTGCTATCCTAGATGGATATGGGCTATTGACCATGAAAGCTGGTTATTACATGTAAGAAAAAAAGAAAAGGTAAATTTTGGAAAAGAAACCCTTCACTGTCTTTCGATTTAAAAACTAGCCTTTGGAGACCATGCCCAGAGAGTCTGAGGGTCCAGTGGCCAACCATTCCATACAAAAGACTCTAACCTCACTCATCATTTTGAAATATTCCTTTCTATTCTGATCAGTTGAAGTCCAGGCTTTAAAGAGCTTTTGGTTTTTTATTTTTCTGGCTGTTTCATCCTGTCTTTTAAACCATGACAGAAAAGGATTAATAGCCAAGAGAACAGAGGGCCTGACAACTCAATTCTGTCACCCAAGAGTACTTATTAAGCTGCCACCTGTACATAGCCCTGTGCTAGATGCTCTTGCTAATAACATGTGTGTGTCTCTTCTCCCTACAGGACCTTAGCACACACCAAACTTAACATGAAACTGCAGCTCCAAGGCCCATGGCGAGTGTGGGATCAGGGCCTTGGATGAGACTTCAAGTGTGTGAAAAAAAGAGGCAGATACGAGTCTAAGGTTAATTATATCGGGGGGAGCTTGCACTCCTAAAGACATTGTGGAGAGGGGCTGGCTGGTGACCACATGGAGGTTAATGGCACTATTATATATCGAAAGATTCTATATTGTGTCAATAAAGAGATAGACTTCTTTTTAACAATGACATAATCTACTATAACCGCTTCTCTGGTGTACTGAGACAGGACAGTGAAAATGAGGTTTGTTATTAGAAGACACACACATGCACACATCCACACACCTGTGTACACCCCAAGCACTCTGCCAAGGAGACTCACTCCACTGTCTTTGGGTTCTCAAATGACCATGGCGTCAGTTAAAATTAGGAGAACTTAATTATTCTTTTGGTTGTTGGGTGAAACCCATTTGAAGATACCAAAATGCTGAAGCTTAGCATGGAGAGAGTTCAGAATTCTCTTAGGGTGGGATTTTTTTTTTTTTTTTTTTTTGCGGTACGTGGGCCTCTCACTGTTGTGGCCTCTCCCGTTGTGGAGCACAGGCTCCGGATGCGCAGGCTCAGCGGCCATGACTCACGGGCCCAGCCGCTCCGTGGCATGTGGGATCTTCCCGGACCGGGGCACGAACCCGTGTCCCCTGCATCGGCAGGCTGACTCTCAACCACTGTGCCACCAGGGAAGCCCTCTTAGCGTGGGATTTTAAGGCAATGTAATAATTTCTGTATCGGACCTGGGGAAGGCTTGGCACAAGAGGTAAATGGGGCAGATTTGAAAACTGTGTCCTCCTTGCCACGTCCTGGGTGTGGAGTGTGTGCTCTGTGATGACTTGCTAAGTGAAGACTTCAAAGCTAGGAAAGGTGGGCAAGGCGGTGCTCCATCACCCCACAGGCAGGACGAATATGGAACCAGGAAACTAACTATTGTTT
The DNA here is from genome assembly GCF_003031525.2 of Neophocaena asiaeorientalis asiaeorientalis. Taxonomy (NCBI): domain Eukaryota; kingdom Metazoa; phylum Chordata; class Mammalia; order Artiodactyla; family Phocoenidae; genus Neophocaena; species Neophocaena asiaeorientalis. Next base: position 3,953,860 of record NW_020173955.1, on the reverse strand, counting down.
TCAGCCTCAGTTTTATTTTCTCTAAAATGGAGTTATTGCCCTAATTTTGAGGACATGGGACAATAACTGTGAAAAAAATTTAATTAATGAAAGGATTATAGATGTAAAAAACTCATTTTTATTAATAGGTTAGATATCTATTTAAATGTTTCAACTTACTAAGGGTGAGAGTAGAATGCTTTAAAAGGAGGTGTTTGCAGTCTGGAGATATATATCTATATCTATATCTAAAATGCAAGTGCCTCTTAGCTCTCCCAGATCATTTAAATGGGGTTTAAGGATGACAAAGGCGGGAAAGCTCTTAGGGTCATCATCCATGCCCAGGGGTTTCCTGGGATGCAGGACTTTCAGTGCTAAAACGGGGACAGACCCCGGAAAACCAGGATGAGCTGTCCACCCTAGTCCTATTCAACCCTCTTCATTCCGTGACTTCTAATTTCAGTCCTCTCATATCTAACAGAGAGTTAATAAACCTATGAAAATGAATGCCATATCCTTTAAGTAAACAGCAACAAAGCTGTCCCTGCAGTTCTTGGTGGAATTTTAGGGGTGCCGTGGGAGCAGAGGGGAAAATAGTCCATTTCGTTCTGGTGGTTCTCCCAGCCTCCCGTTATCCGTCTTTAAAAAGAGCTGTGGGTTAAACAATGCACACTCAGCACTGCCCACTTGAAACCAGTCACTGCACGACTGCCGGGCTTCTCCCACCACAAATACACAAGAATAACGTTCCCAGGATGTCAGCAGAAAACATAAGTTCTACTGAGCACAAGCATGGAAGGCAAGTAATTGAGGTGTTTACCTGATGAATGAAGAGGGGGGCGAAGGTAGTATCATCTCAAATATATCTAGCATTTTCCCATTGAGCCATGAAACTTGCAGGTATTAATCATCAAAATAAAATCGCCCTGCCCTTAGGTGCGTGCTGCCTTGCACAAGAGAAACCGCCAGTACAGCGTTTCCTTTCATCAAATTACCAAAGATGAAATGAATTTTGAAACAATATCCCAGGTGAATTAGACATTTAGCCACTTAACAAGAGGCTTTGCTAAGACCCTCGTTTATTATTTCCAGAAGTTAAGTCAGTTCCTGCTAATAATTCAGTACCATCCTGTTCACATCTCCATTCTTTCATGAGCAGGAGATTCCATGGCCAATGGCCAGACCCTATTGTGTCTTGAGTTTGGCATTGGAAATGGTTCTGAGAGCTTCCCACTGAGCCAAGAGTCAAGTTAGAGATCTCCTGTGCAGAAAAGGGTGGGTATTCCATTATTCTGCAATATAGCAGAGTAAAATAAGTAGGATTTCATTTAAGCTGTGTTTCTCTTTTAGATTAGGTTAAATGGCCACGATGCTAAAAGCCTCCTATCTTGTACAAATCGAGTGCCTCTGGCTGCTGATTCTGGCTGCAAGTCATATTTTGAAAAGCTTTTGATAAGCGTCTTAAGTGTAGGGAGACATCTCATGTGTCTTGCTAAGAATGGGCACATTTTTATACCAAAAAAGAAGGGTACTGCTCCTTCTTTAAGTGTCTTTCTTCCTTCAGGGGTATTTTAAAGGCAAGATTGAGAGTTTTAAACCAAAATGCAAGTTTGAGTTTCAAATGTTAGTCCCCAGTTTTTTGGAGGGAAAAAAGTATTTAGAGGACAAGTCAGAATATCAATATTTCAAGGTGTAATCCCCTAGAAAGATATCTGTTCAGGAAGGAAGTTCTTAAAACAGAGAAAGCTCATTTCAGAGTTTAAAAAAAAAAAAAAGAAGCACAACGTGGAAAAGAGAAAAGCAGTATTGGTCTCCTTGCTACCAAATCTCCCTCCACCCTCCTCTGGTCTGACCTTGCCCACCAGGGACTGTCCTCCTCTCCCATCAAGGCTTGAGGGAAAGTCCCTCTGACAGCAGAAAAATCCTCTTCCACCCACTGGTTGATGCTTAAAATTCTACTATTAGGACTTAATCCCTTTAGTTTCAGCTTTGATCCCAGTTAAAATGTAAATACCTCTGGGTGGGGTAACCCTTTTAAACTGTTATCAGCCCTTTACAGTCCACTGAGAAGGAAGAAGCCAGGCAGATTTCAATAGGGTTGAGAGGGGGAGATCTTGAGGCCAAAGAGCAATGGAAGATGAAGTGTGAGCATAGAAGGAGGGTTCCCAGGGCCAGAAAACAACCTGCCTTTCCCAACTGCCGAATCATGACAGGATCTGAAAAAAGGAATCTTGTTCCAACTGAACAGGGCACCGTTAATTTATGTAGAAATCCCTCCACCAAAGAATCTGAGACAAGCATTAGCTGAACAATGGACCAAGCTACCATTCTACTAAAAGATAATTCAAATGTTGGGGCCCGTTCTGTGATAAAATATAATGGCTAATCCTCAGGGTTCAGCCTTTCTCTTCTAACTTTAACTAAGGAAAAAAGTTTAGCCTTGTTAAAGCTATTATCTGTTCCTAAATTTCACAGTATATAAAATGTAAATGTGATCACACCACTCTTAAATTATTATAACAATATGCCATTCTGTTTTCTTCCCCTTGACATTTACAAAATTCATTTGGAAGAGTGGGATCTACCTCACAGAGATTAGTGATAAATCATGTATTTTTAATGAATATCAATAGGAGAAACCCCATGACATAGCCCACCATCTAATTTGATTAAACTGTGCTTAAGGCAATACTACCTCTCTGGCTAGGGAATAGCTCCATAATGACTTTGTGAGCATTATTGCAGGCTGTTTTAATGATTTAATGAACTGCCTCTATATTTAGTTCAATAGCCTTAAAATGATTAGTGTTTAAGAAAAATTAGCTCACTTTGATTTGATTCCATTTGATGGTAAGTTTAAATAACCTAACCCTTCAAAACACAGTGGAAAAAAAATCCTAGAATCACAGCCAACTAACTGCTAGAAAACATTATGACCATCATTAATAACAGTTCATTTATGTTTAGCTACAGTATCCAGCCTGACATGCTCATCTGAGGATCTGGGCTGTAGGAACAAGGGCTAATGCTGCACTTCATCTTCCCTTTCTACGACTGGAAGGGGAGGGAGAGGGGAGGAGATGGGAGAAGTAAGAAAGAGCCTTCAATTTCAAGTGTGGGGCTATGAGGAATTTTCTCTAGTTCAGGTCCAAAATGGGTCTCTGTCTACATTTGGGATAAGTTCCAAGTTTCTGAGGGAGGAGGAGGGGAAAATTGGTGTGAGGTTTTGGGCCAACCCCTCCTGCTGTGATGTGGGCAGCCAGCATGGTTAGGTTTGAGCAGCATGGTCAGGAAACTCCCTGGGACACCCTGACAGGAGTCAGGGTGGCTTTCTGCAAAGAGGACTGAGGCAGATGGCATTTTTTAACAATGGTAAGTGATCTGAGAGTTGGTGTGACACAGCAGAGACCAGAGCTAGCTCCTCACTCCAAAATAAAGAGTGTCACAGCACACAAATAGAAGTCTGTTCTGTAGTATCCCCATGGGTCACCACTGCATGGCCACACCCCAAAATATGGAAAATAATTGCAATATTGGAGAACTGAGTACTGCACTTCATCTGAAATGTCTAGGCCAATGGTCTGGCTGTACAGAACACAATGTTAAAAACCATCTTAAAGGAAAGTTACAGATCGAGAAATTTGTTCAGCTTTGAACTTTGGAATAATAATAGGGAATTTATGGGGCATTTTGATTATCTTCACTTTCAGCAGAGAAGGCAAGGCTCAGAGAGACTAAAGAGCTTGCCTAAGGTCACACAGCTAAGTGGGGGGAGGGGAGTGTAGTGCAGACGAGCTCAGGTCTGTTTGACTTCAGGTCGACTCTGTCACATCACCTTTCACATCCTCATCCATGCCAAATGACATGCTGAGAATATTCTGAGTTAGAAACAGGGACAGATTTAAAGAAAATGGATGTCAGAGGAGGGTTGGTGAGTATCCAGTGATTTACTAAATGAGGCCGCTCACCCCAGCCTTCATTACTCAGAGCTGTCACTGCAGATTCCTGGGCTTTGGGGGCAAGAATGCAATCCACTAACCATCCCTACTCCTTGTCCTTGGGAGGGGAGGGAAATATTTCCAAATGAACCATTGTCATCTGATGACAAAGCCCTGTATTTCTTGGCATATGTTATATACCCCCAAGATGCTTTTCCTCTTCTGTCTCTCTGTTAATGTCCACCCTTCATCCATTCCCCACTCCTGCCCTGTCTGCACTCAGGGGTGTACACAGGCCCACAACATGCATACGCATGCACATACACGGGCACACATTTTAAGGCCACTTACTAAGCCCCTAGCATGGACACCATAACACAGAGAAGAATGAAACAGAGTCCCTGCCCACGGCTCTGTACTTGATGGAGCACACAGTCTCCTGGGGTGAAGGGACTGGTTCAAATATACACAGTGTCACATGACCATCACCTCTCCCTTGGCATTTTCCCAGACAACCCAAGACTTTTTCATAGTCTACTTTGCAAAGGAGTCAGCCTCCTTCTGGTACCACCTTCTCTGGTCTCAGAGCCACCCCTTGTCTTTCCCACCCTCACTCCAGACCTTGATCTTCCTTCCCCATCACCTCACGAAAAAACCTGCTCCATAGATCGCGACTCATTTTCTCACGGCCACCCATTCTGACACACTTCTTCTGGACTTATATGTAAATAACGGAATAACTTGAGTCTTTTCCCATCCAACAGAGTCTGTGAGCATCTAATCTTATGCTGTTGAGGAGTATCAGCCCATTTGTGTAGGACATCGCTGGATGGCAGAGTGGCAGATTCTTACACAGCAGGAAATGTAAATGAATGACGTAAGCTGTGTGGGAGCTGGTAAACTGGACATACGCGTCCCATCCTAAAGGGGGCAGCACCGCTCAGAAACAGCCTGTCGTTACCAAGCAGGAATGCCAGTGTTAACAGAACACCTGAGTTTTCAAGAACACAAAATCCTGTTCTAATTTTTTTTAAGTTAGCTCATTTTAAAAGAGAGAGAGAGAATATTGGTCAGGCTAAACAAGACACACCTGCGTTTTAAATATAGCCTGCAGTGCCAGTTTGCAAGCTCGAACCTCCAACCCATGCAAGAATTTTAGCACCTCGGCCACGGCTCAGTATGGAGGGGTGCTCGCCCCGTTCACCAATGGCTTTCTAGACACTAAAATAAGCGCATAACATCAGATAAGCCTGACATGTGCCTCTTGGAGTGAACCAAAGATTCTAGATGTTGCTGCTAATAACTTTTCCAGTAACCCACCCAAATCTCTAACTCTTGATGGGGGTGTGTGTGGGGGGGTGGAGGGTGGGGCAAGCTCCTGGCTGTACATAGGCAATATCCAATCAGAATTTTAAATTACTTGACCTACATTTAGATCTTGTGACTCTGGTTTTGAGTACTGTGTTCTTGAAACAGCTGCTGTGGTGTTGTGGTTGAGGATTCTAACCTTACTTATTTGCTTCTGCCCTGCCTCTGAGAGCTTCCTGTAATCATAAATCCAGTTGGTTTAATAGAAAATATGAAGTTTCATACAGGAGGTAGGTCTTGAAATTTAGAAAACTTTATAGGAAAGTGGGAGACCGTGGTTTTCTTAGGGTGGGGAATCTCGTAAATTTCCCACTTTAAATTCCATCCTTTCCTGGCCAATGGAAAACTTACCCTGAAAACTGGAATAAAGGGATGGATCAGTGGTTTTGAACCCAAAAGGGAAAATCTCAACAGGTTTCCTGTATGTGCAAAGCCACTTGAAACTGAGTATGTGTCAACACAGATTTAATTAACTCCCAGCCAGGACATATTGGAAATGATCCCAGAAAGCTGGGACAAAGGAGAAGGTGTTAATTTCTCAGCAGGAAGAAAGTGCCTTTTAACTGCACTGGATTATGGCTCAGGGCTGGGTGAATTTTCAGGTGATCCATTTCAGGTGAGTTGAAAACAGGTGGCAATAAAAATCAACAAGTCAGTCCCTGCCAGTAAGGCTGGAAGACATAGGACAGTGTCCAGGAACCAACACTACAAACGTTATTCGATGTATAGATAGTCCCAGAATCCCTGATTATGGAAGGGATAGCAGTGAGGTGTCCTCAAGAACTTAAACTCGAGTTTCTCTGCAAGAATTAAACCAGTTAAACATTTTGTTTTAACTTGCACACATTGGATGTGGTTACTCATCTGTGGGAGAAAGCCAAGAGATCAAGAAATTTGGCAGTCTCAAACCCCAATTGATAATGGCAGCGCCTATATCAGGATCCTCCCTCGCATCCCCCAAAGCCAGAGAGATCCACAAGGAGAGCAAATAAAGTGCACATAAGCCATGCCTGCAGCATAACTAGGAGACAAAGAACACTAGGAATTTCAAATTACTATGGATGGATAGATAGATAGATAGACAGACAGATAGATAGATAGATAGATAAGCAAGCACTGATTGAGATGATGAAGCAGAGTATAATCTTAGTGCTATGGACTGAATGTTTTTGTCCCCCCACCCAAATTCACATACGGAAGCCCCAACTTCCCAGTGTGATGGTATTAGGAGGTGGGTGGGATGATATTAGGGCCCTTGGGAGGAAATTAGGTTTAGATGAGGTCCTGAGGGCAGAGCCCCCATGATAAGATTAGTGTCCTTATAAGAAGAGAAAGACCCCAGAGCTCTCTTTCTCTCCATCTCTGTCTCCACTCTGTGAAGATACAGCAAGAAGGCTGTCTGCAAGCCTGGAAGGGGGCTCCCCCCAGGAACCGTACTGGCACCTTGATCTTGGACTCCCCAGTTTCTAGAACTATGAGAAATAAATATCAGTTAAGCCACCCAGTCTATGGCATTTTAAAATTATGTAAGTTTCCAGTGTACAGCATTATAATTTGACATCCCTATACACTACAAAGTGATCACCAGCATAAGTCTAGTTACCATCCATCACCACACAGTTGACTCTCTTTACCTGTTTCACCCACTCCCCCAACCCCCTTCCCCTCTAGTAACCACTAATCTGATCTCTGTATCTATGAGTTTGCTTTTGTTTTGTTTTTTTAGATTCCACGTATGAGTGAAATCATAAGGTATTTGTCTTTCTCTTTATGACTTATTTCACTTAGAATAATATCTTCAAGGTCCATCCATGTCATCACAAGTGGCAGGATTTCATTCTTTTTTAGAGCTGAGTAGTATTCCACTAAGCATATATACCACATTTTTATCCACTCATCCATTAATAGACACAAATTATTTCCATATCTTGGCTATTATAAATAATGCTGCAATGAATATAGGGATGCATATGTATTTTTAAATTAGTCTTCTCATGTTCTTTGGATAAATACCCATCTATGGTGTTTTGTTGTAGCAGCCCAAGCTAAGACACTGGGGAAGCACAACTGAATATGATTGTAATTTAATAAGCAGACACAAAATCAATTCTATTGTACCCAGTTAAGAGAAAGCCTGGAACATGGAAAGGGAAGTCTGGAGTGGGAAGTTGACCCTTTATGTTGTTTTTTTTAATTTTTAAATTTTATTTTTGACCCTGTTTATTCACTGGTATTCAAGGGAGAGGCCCTAAGTCCAGGGGATGTGAACTTTCTATTCCCAGGGGAAGTGGACTCTGTTTTGGCTCAGAGATGACTTATGAAACCACAGAGTAGGCAAGATTGAATACTCCTCAAAACAGTCTACTTCTCCACACCATGATTCTAGGTTGACCAAGCAACCTTCTTAATATAAATCCCTGGAATACAGGTACCAGGAAAGGGCTAGGCAGGAAGCATGAGCATTTCAGTGATCAGAAAACACTTCCCCACTCTAATAAGTTGACATTTGGGCTGCTATACATCAGTCTCCTGTGAGCTTGGTTGATGTGAGTTTGCCTCCACAAGTCCAATCAGCTCCTGAAAATAATATAGCAAAGAGCTAGATGCAAGGCAATAGTACATTTACCAACAAAATATTTTTTGTTGGATAGCAACTCTGACTCCATCTATGCCTCCTTTTGTACCTAAAATGCTTACTGTATGCCCAGCCCTCTTCTAGGTTCTCAGAGATTATAAAACATGGTCTTTGCCTTCTAGGACCTGCCAATCTACTTGGAAAAATAAAATTTGAGACACAAAATCATTAGAGAACAATATACAATAGCAGGTGATTGAGCATCTGTGGAGCTCATCAGATGGCATTAAAGCTAAGAGAAGCACAACCCTTGGGATTAGGGCTGTGATACCAGTAATCATAATATGCTTAATTTTATCACATTGCATCATCAATCAAGCAATTACACATATTTTATCTAATTTCATCTTCTGGCTAACTAGTTACAGCAAATGCTATCATCCTCTCATTACAGATTAGAAAAGCTGAAGCCCAGGGACTTCCCTGGTGAACCAGTGGGTAAGACTCCTCACTCCCAATGCAGGGAGCCCAGGTTCGATCCCTGGTGGGGGAACTAGATCCCACATGCATGCTGCAACGAAGAGTCCGCATGTCACAATGGAGATCCCGCGTGCCGCAACTAAGACCCGGCCCATGTCCATAGACAGATGAATGAATGAACAAAGAAGATGTGGCACATATATACAATGGAATATTACTCAACCGTAAAAAGAAACGAAACTGAGTTATTTGTAGTGAGGTGGATGGACCTAGAGTCTGTCATACAGAGTGAAGGAAGTCAGAAAGAGAAAAACAAATACTGTATGCTAACACATATATATGGAATCTAAAAAAAAAAAAATTGTTCTGATGAACTTAAGGGCAGGACAGGAATAAAGACTCAGATGTAGAGAATGGACTTGAGGACACAGGGAGGGGGAAGGGTAAGCTGGGACGAAGTGAGAGAGTGGCGTGGACATATATACACTACCAAATGTAAAATAGATAGCTAGTGGGAAGCAGCCACATAGCACAGGGAGATCAGCTCGGTGCTTTGTGACCACCTAGAGGGGTGGGATAGGAAGGGTGGGAGGGAGATGCAAGAGGGAGGAGATATGGGGATATATGTATATGTATAGCTGATTCACGTTATTATAAAGCAGAAACTAAAACACCATTGTAAAGCAATTATACTCCAATAAAGATGTTAAAAAAAATTCTAAAAAAAAAAAGACCTGGCCCAGCCAAGTAAATAAATAAATATTAAAAAATAAATTAAAAAAAAAAAACCCTGAAAAAAAAAAAAAAAACCCTGAAGCTCAGAGAGCCTAAGTTACTTGGTCAAGGTGTTATGTCTCCATGTCTCATTAGAAGTCAAGTCAGACCTCAAGTCCAGCTCTTCTGATTCCAAGGCCAATGCACTTTCTACAACACCCAGCTGAGAACAGGCAAGGAAATAAGGTGAGTCCTGGGGACCACTAGTTGGGGAGAAAAAGACACAAGCTGTTTCTGACATTCAGGGAAGGCTTCCTGAGGGAGACAAGATTTGGGGGAGATCCTACAGGATGGATGGGGATAAGACAGAGGAAACAGCATGTCTTTAGGCACAAGGTCAGACCCTCCTTCCTGCGATGTCCTGAGGTCTCCCTGAGTCATTCCCTTGCAAGTCAAGACAAAAACAGCAGTCCATGCCACCACTGGATCCAGGTTTTGTGGAGCCTGAAGTTTGTAACACCGAAGATAAAGAATACAAATACAAAAAAAAAGTCCCTTCAGGTCCCCTGGGATATGTCCCTACAAATCTTCAGCAGCACATAAAGCCATCTCTGGGGTCAGTCACTCTGATATTCATAATCCCTCAGACTCTATTCAGGACCCATCTGCTGATTGGTCTCCAAAGCTGTGAAAGGCTCCTGCCTTTGCCCTGGACCTGATTTACAGAAAGGACCTGTATTAGTTAGGATGAGGTTCAGATGCTAGTGATGACAACAATGATAGCAACACCAAAACAGTGGCATACGTGAAAGAGGTATTTCTCCCAATACAAATGTAGGCAACTTGGGGTTTACATGGAAACCTAGTGATCATCAGAGCCCCAAGCTCCTTCTGTCTTGTTGCTCCACCATCCTTAACACATGGTTCTACCTCATGGTCCAAGATGGATGCTTGAGTCCAACAATCATCTGTATTCCAGCCAACATAAAGGAGAAATTGCTGTAGGATATACATGCTTTTCTCTTTAAGGTTACTGCCTGGGTGTTTCACACACCTCTTATGCTTGCATCCCATTGGTTGTAACCTAGTCACATGAAGAAATATGGCTCCACCAAGAAATATGGTCTTTATTCTAGATAACCATGTAAACAGCTAAACATGAAGTATTTTATTACTAAGGAAGAAAGGAAGATACATATTAAGAAACTAGCTACAGAACTCAAGTTCCTTTGAGGAAGACTGTGGAGAGTCCAGTGGGTCACTAAAAATGGGCATGATAATGATTACCCTGCAACTTGGAAGCAAGAAGATCACACCCAGACAAGAAACAGTTCATTTGATGTACCCTACTTCAAGCTCTAATGAAAAACACCAGGGAGGAATGTTGAACATGTGCAGCTCTCACAGCCATTAGTATCCTCAGGGCCCTTGAGGGACTAGCTCAGGCTCCTTGGCAAGCCTGACTTCCAAGCCCAGCTCTACCAGTTACCAGATATGTGACATTCAACAGGTTATTTAATCTCTATATCATTCAGCACTCTTCTGGTTGCAAGTGATGGAAATCCAACTCAAATTAGCTTAAACTACAAAGGGGGCTTGCTGCCCTCTACCTCAACCCAGGAGTTTAAAATATTGACCAACTTCAGGAAGGACTTCATGCAACCACATATCTGTCCACCAGCAGACTTTACAGTCTCCCTGCTTAGCAACTCCAGGAGGACAGCCCCTCTTCTGATAGTCCCATCAAAGACCCAGAGTTAACTCTCATTGGCCCAATGTAGGTGATTTGTACATCTCTGAGCCAATCACGGTGTCTCTACAAGTCAGGAGCTGGGTGGAGTTAGCCTCAATTGAATCACAAGGGCTGAGAGTGGGAAAAGAGTAGTGTCTCAAAGGAAACTTGGCATGCTATTAGCAGAAAAGGAGGGAATTATGCTCGTCAGGCAGATGCAACAGAAGGTCGTTTTTTCATCTCTTAGTATAATACTAATTTCATCAGATAATTATGAGAATTCACAGAGATAACATGTATGAATGCATTTAGTATAATCCCAGGCATATAGCAGGAGCCTAATAGACATCTTTGATCCATTGTAAGGAGTTTTAACAGAGTCAGAAACCAGGACAGACATTTCAGAGCAGAAGGCCAGTAAAGGAGGTGATGGCCTAGAATAGAGACAGTTGGGAGAAGAGATAGATTGAAGTGTGTGGCAGGGCAGAGGAGAGAGGTCCCAGAAGAAGAGTGTGGGAGTTCCCCAGAGTGGACCAGCAACTGGGAGCAGCTTCAGCTGATGAGGCTTTAGACGTGCAGGGGAGACAGCTGCGGTAGAAGGGGCAAGGACCGGGGTATCAGGCAAGGCCTGGCTGGAATCAGAACCCACTCAGCAGGGTTTGACTGAAGAGTTTAATGAAGGGGCTCTTTACAGAGGGGTTGTCAGGATGAAATGAACCCTGAGGGGTGTGGAGGTCCCAGGAGCAGCAAGAGAGGGCAGCAGTTTCCATCTCTCAGCTTGAGGGGCCTGGGAGGAGTCGTATTGCTGGAAGCCAGTGAGAGCTGGAGCCCCCCCATGAGGAGGGGCCGCCTGGCAGGAACTGTCCTCACAGAGAGACACAACGGGGGGGCCAGTACCAAAGCCCTCTCCTCTGGCCCTCTGACCTGCTGGTGAGTCTGTTTCTGTTTTGTAAGTAAGCTCATTTGTATCATTTTTTAGATTCCACATATAAGCAATATCATATATTTGTCTTTATGTGTATGACTTACTTCACGTAGTATGATACACCATCTCTTTTTTACTTTAAAAGATAAAGCAACATAGATTTATTTAAAGTTGTGAGTATGTTTCCCCAGTTCCTCCCTTGTTATTTCCTGTTCCCACATTCAGGCCTCCTCACCATCAGCAGTAATGTTTCTCTGCCTTGGGCTCTTTAATGACCATATCATGTTCTGAGGGTCTCTCCCACCATTTCCCTCTGTCTGTAAATTTCTGACACCAGAGCTGAACCCCAGAATCCCTCTTCACATTCATCTATCCAGTGAGAGGGTAAAAGCTGAGTCCTAGAAGTGTTAGATCTGGAAGGAATCTTATGTATCATCTAGAACCATCATTTCAACTTACTGATAAGGAAGCTGTGGTCCAAATAGGAGACAGGACTTAGACAAGATTATACGGCCAATGTTTCAGATCCAATAATGTAATTTTTATTGTTTTTTAAAAAAATTATTGAAATATAGTTGATTTACAATGTTGTATTAGTTTCCAGTATAGAGCAAAGTGATTCAGATATATATATTCTTTTATATATATATAGTTTTATATATATATTCTTTTTTAGATTCTTTTCCATTATAGGTTATTAATAAGATATTGAGTATAGTTCCCTGTGCTATACAGTAGGTCCTTGTTGGTTATCTATTTTATATATGGTAATATATATCTATTTTATATATGGTAATAAAATATATGTGTATATTTTAATCCCAAACTTCTAAATGTATCCCTCCCCACCCTTTCCCCTTTGGTAACCATAAGTTTGTTTTCTGTATCTGTGAGTCTATTTCTCTTCTGTAAATAAGTTCATTTGCATCATTTTTAAAGATTCCACATATAAGCAATATCATATGATATTTGTCTTTCTCTGTCTGACTTACTTCACTTAGTATGATAATCTCTAGGCCCATCCATGTTGCTGCAAATGGCAGTATTTCATCCTTTTTTATGTCTGAGTAATATTCCATTGTGTATATATACCACATCTTCTTTATCCATTCATCTGTTGATGGACATTTAGGTTGCTTCTGTGTCTTGGCTATTGTAAATGGTGCTGCTGTGAACAGTGGGGTGTATGTATCTTTTTGAATTATAGGTTTCTCTGGACATATGCCCAGGAGTGGGATTCCTGGAACATACAGTAACTCTATTTTTAGTTTTTTTAAGGAACCTCCATACTGCTCTCCATAGTGGCTGCACCAATTTACATTCCCACCAACAGTGTAGAAGTGTTCTTTTTTCACCACACCCTCTCCAGCACTTATTATTTGTAGAGTTTTGGACGATGGCCATCCTGGCCGGTGTGAGATGGTACCTCATTGTAGTTTTGATTTGCATTTCTCTAATAATTAGTGATGTTGAGTATCTTTTCATGTACCTGTTGGCCATCTGTATGTCTTCTTTGGAGAAATGTCAATTTAGATCTTCTGTCCATTTTTTGATTGGATTATTTGTTGGGTTTTTTTTTTTGGTATTGAGCTGTATGAGCTGTTTGTATATTTTGGAAATTAATCTCATCAGTTGCATCGTTGGCAAATATTTTCTCCCATTCTGTCGGTTGTCTTTTCGTTTTGTTTATGGTTTCCTCTGTTTTGCAAAAGGTTTTAAGTTTAATTAGGTCCCATTTGTTTGCCTTTGTTCTTATTTCCATTACTCTAGGAGACAGATCCAAAAAACTATTGCTGCGATTTATGTCAAAGAGTGTTCTGCCTGTATTTTCCTCTAGGAGTTTTATAGTATCCGGTCTTACCTTTAAGACCGGATACTATAATGGTCTTTAATGGTCTTTAATCCATTTTGAGTTTATTTTTGTATATGGTGTTGGAGAATGTTCTAATTTCATTCTTTTACATGTAGCTGTCCAGTTTTCCCAGCACCACTTACTGAAGAGACTGTCTTCTCCATTGTACATTCTTGCCTCCTTTGTCAGAGATTAATTGATCATATGTGCGTGCGTTTATTTCTGGGCTTTCTATCCTGTTCCATTGATCTATATGTCTGTCTTTGTGCTAGTACCATATTGTTTTGATGACCGTAGCTTTGCAGTATAGTCAAGAATGTAACTTTGATCTCAAGACTTTCATGCAGTCATGCATGCATTCATTCTTCAGCTTGGGTATTTGACAAATATTTTTGCATAACTATCATGTACCAAGCACCAGATAAGTGAGATAGACAGAGCCCTGCCATCACAGAGCTTTTATTCTCTCAAGGGATATAGGCAGTATGAACCATTTTCACATAGGTTTATAGCTCAGAGCTTTTTTCCTTAAACCTCGCAGCTGGTATTTGGACAAAGAATCTGACTCTCCTCATCTACGAAAGATTGTACATCTACAGTTTAGATACACATCACTTACTATCATTCTGACAAGACTGACAAGAATAGCACCAAACTACTCCCTTTAATCTGAGCTGTGATGACAAGGACAAAAACGAAAATTTACACACTAAAGCATCATCCTTCCCCAGAAAGATTGTGTGCAAAAAGAAAGAGCATGGACTTAGGAATCAGAAAGACCTGAATTTTAAACTCTGATCTTTTTTTTCTCCTGATCTACTCTTAATACTTACTGGCTGTGTAACACTGTGTAAGTGACTTCACCCCTCTGGGCCTCATTATGTATACAAAATTTCTTCATCTATGAAAAGGCGGTGACAATGCTGTTTCATAGAGTTATACAGTATTAAATGAGATAATGGTTGCAGTGCACTCCACACTGTGCTCAAAATACATCAGCAACTTTTCTTTCTCTACCACTCTCTCTTCTATCGTTAGCACTGACAGTTGCATGGCTGGTACCTTTGAAGAAGTCATGGCATTTAGGGGACTTAGTAAAATGAGGCACCTGAGGCAGTAAAATGAGGCACCTGAGGCAGGTGATCTAATCACAAACAAAACTTATGACCACTTTTCCTTTTATTTCCCAGGATTTGTTCTTTTTTTTGCAGTATGCGAGCCTCTCACTGTTGTGGCCTTTCCTGTTGCGGAGCACAGGCTCTGGATGCGCAGGCTCGGCGGCCGTGACTCAGGGCCCAGCCGCTCTGCGGCAGGTAGGGATCTTTCCCGACCTGGGTACGAACCTGTGTCTCTTGCATCAGCAGGCGGACTCTCAACCACTGCGCCACCAGGGAAGCCCAGGGCTGTTTTATTCTTGAAAGCTATTAAACATATTCTTTGCACTTATTAATGTATTCGAGTCTGCCCCCTAGTGGTCATGGTACACAGTGCCAGTTTTGCTAATGACAGTTCAGCCCACAAAACTTTCCCCCCATCTGTGTTTGATTAACCTTCAGTGGTGCTTCTTGGCCCTAGTCACAACGCATTTTTATCCCAACAGAAAAACTAACTAGGAACAACTATGACCAAAGTTAATAAGATCGGTTCTTTAACATGGAGGTTAATCCTGGCTGAACATTCAAATCACGCACACATGCACACACACACACACGCAAATACAAAATCAATGTCTGGGCCCCACCCCAAACCGGTTGAACCTGAACCTCTGGGGAGCAGGTCTGCACATGGAGGGTTTACAAAGCTCCCCAGGTGATTCTGATGAACAGCCAGGATTCAGACAAATGAAAACTCTATTAGAACTTGACGAATGATAAATGACAGCAAAGACTATCCCCTTGAAGGCAGCCCTCTCAGAAGCCTCCAAGCTCTGTGGAGATGCTGTCCAGGCTCAAAATGGTTTTATCTCCTCTTGGGGAGTTGCTTTCAGATCATATGGCATATATTTTGGAACAATCTCAATATTGGCAATGTTTTGTCTTTTGACAGTGAATTTGAGTGAGTTTGAATAAAAATCCTGAAGTGATTCTAAAATCAAGCCAGCTGACTATCCTGGACCATTTTTCAGGATAACCTGGGTAAGACCATTTTGGGTCAAAAACAACATATGGCCAAGGGGATGGATTTGTCTTGTGCCCCTCATAATTGACACAAAAGGCAATTCTAAAAGAGGGCCACAAACACTTTTATTAGTAACAGCTGTATTGGAGCCTGTGTACTGCTCCCCAAAGTACCATCTTTAAAAGGCAATGTTCATCTGGACGTGTGAAGTCTGATGGGACTATTAAAAAAACTGCCTCATTACTTAAGGGTCAAACCCGAATTTAGAATTGAAAGGGGGAAAACTGATGGGAAGAGTCAGACCAGGACAGCCCCTGGGTTTTATGGAACTCTGTTCATGATCCAACACTGTCAGCATCCAATTTGCCACATTTAAGAAGGACCCGACTCCAGGCTGGCAGAGCACTTGCCAGAACTAGGAGCCGCTGAGGATCTCTGTCCAGGAGCACCAGGAGCCTCAGGAAGTTCTGTGGCTGAGTGAGATGACTAAAAATTGCGTTGTGATCTTCGTCTGCTCTCTGAACCCTCATAATGAAATTCTCCAACATTACGTCAGATAACTCCTAACAGACGAGCACACAAAACACAGGTGAGGGCTTCCCTGGTAGCGCAGTGGTTAAGAATCCGCCTGCCAATGCAGGGGACATGGGTTCGAGCCCTGGTCTGGGAAGATCCCACATGCCACAGAGCAACTAAGCCCGTGCACCACAACTACTGAGCCTGTGCTCTAGAGCCTGCAAGCCACAACTACTGAGCCCACGAGCCACAACTGCTGAAGCCCACGTGCCACAACTACTGAAGCCCACACGCCTAGAGCCCATGCTCCGCAACAAGAGAAGCCACTGCAATGAGAAGCCTGAGCACCTCAACGAAGAGTAACCTCTGCTCGCCGCAACTAGAGAAAGCCCGTGTGCAGCAACGAAGACCCAACACAGCCCCCAAAAATAAACAAATAAAATAAATAAATTTATTTTTTTTTAAATAAGACACTGGTGAGCCCTCTTCATCAGTCACAAATCAGATGGACTTTATTTCCAACTCCAATATTTTGCAGTTATTTTCTTTCCCAGGTGAGATTTTATTCCTCTCTCCTACCTCCTCTATCTAATGTGAACATTAACCACCGGGCCCTCCTGTTTGGAGTCCCCTGTCTCAACAATGGTGTTTTCCAATGTGTATTCCAAGGAACACTGGTTTCCTAGTATCTGTTCATTCATTTATTCAATAAATATTTGTTGAGCACCTTGTGTGTTCCAGGCAGGGGCAGATCCAGGTTTTACAGGACCTGAAGCTTATAACGATCGTGGAGGTCCTTTTTAAGGGAAAGAACACAAAACTGAATACAAAACTAGATACAGGGACACAAAAGGGCAATCCTGAAGCTTAAGCCCCCTTACTTTATGGTGCCTTTGTGAACAGTTCCAGGCACGATCCTGGGCATAGAATCGTGAATAAAACTGACCTGTCCTTGTGAAGTGTACATTCTAAAGGGATAGAAATAAGAGCTGGAAATTAATAGAATTTAGAGGGGGGAAAATCCAGGATTATATGTTTGAGAACTAAGGAGCTAAACAAAATTAAACACATTTCTTCATTTAAGGGCTTCTTAGAGCCATTAAAATGCTGATGTGCCCATGACTCTCCAAGAGGGGAACCGTGTTTTCATCATTCCCCAGCTTTATTTATCAGACAACCCTTCTTTTGTGAGGTATCCCTGTGGACTAAACTCTGTGAAACCCACTCTGGGGAAATCCTGCCCTATAATGTATTGGAAGCTCAGCACATGACATCATCTGTCATCTGCCATGAAACGGCGTCCCCTTCTTATTTGGGAAAAGCATTTGGTTCTTGTGCTAATGAAATAATTTAAATCATTTCTCATTATTGTCATTTTTCTAACCCCTCTTTTAGTGTTTTAGGCATTTGGAACAATTGTCTCCTCTGCTTCCAACATTTCAGACTATAAATCTCAAAAAAACATGTTTTAAAACCTTTCCAATCCAGCCTTGGATTTTACACAGCATGGGTTCCGCCTAAAGTAACGAAGAATTCACCTTATGAGGGATTCTCAAATTTAGAAATGCAAAATACCAGGACACCTCGTGGCTTAAAAATCATCTGTTATCCTCCAGAATCACAGAAGAGTCAGCATTTGGGGTCATAAATCTGCCTTCACACTTCCCTTCAACCCCTCCACCAGGGTGAGAAGGCTCTTGTGTGGAGCCTTGCTTTCCAGTGGTAAGAATTATATTTGTCTTGGGTGCTGGTTCCAGAGACATCTGTGATGGCAGCCCATCCAGCTCTGTTCTCAGTGAGCTAACTTTAGCAGCAGATTCTGCATCTGTTGGTGGAGTTTGACACAGCATATGTTTTCCAAAGCAGCCCTTCCCAATAGCTGACTCCCTTCTTATGTGAGGACATTTAATATATCCTGAGAACTAATCAACTCCCCTCTTTCCCAAATGTTTAAGCTATTTTAAATTTCATCCAGTTTAACAAGCAGTCATGTGTGGAGCCCACCTTTTGATTTCAAAATAAATAAAAAAGAATTTCTATGACTCACAATAGATTTCACCTCTGGGCAGGCCAGCAAATTTATCCACACCTTTCTCCAAATAAAGTCCTTCTCTCATATGTTTCCTGACATGATTGTTAACCTTTTAACCTCTTGAAGGGATTAAATACAAGAGAACCGCATTGTGGTGGTTTTTAAATATGTCCACAATTTCTTTGACACTTCTCTCCTCAAAAGGTGGAGCCTAATACCCCTCCCCTTGAGCATGGGTTGGACTTAGTGACATGCTTCTAACAAAGAGAGTATAGCAAAGTGGCAGTGTGTGACTTACAAGGCTGGGTTATAAAAGGCACTGTGGCCTCTTCTCTGTTTTTTCTTGGATTACTTATTCTGGGGAAAACCAGCTGCCACATAATGAAGACATTCAGGCAGATCTATGGAGAGATCCACATGGTGAGGAACTGAGGCCTCTTGCCAACAGCCATCCAGGAACTGAGGATTTTGCCCACAGCCTTGTGAGGAAGCCATCTTGGAAGTGGATCTTCCGGTCAAGCCTTCAGATGACTGCAGCCTCAGCCAACTTCTTGACTTGGACCACATGCAGGTCTCTGAGACCGAATCACCCAGCTAAGCTGCTCCCAAATTCCTGAACTACTATGTGAGATAATAAGTGTTTATTGTTGTCTTAAGCCATTAAGGTTTGGGGTGATTTGTTACACAGCAAGAGCTAACTAATACAACCATCCTAAGTGTTCTTGTATGATGTTCCAGCTGTACTCCCTGAGGCACTTGTCTCTTCTGTCTGAAACAGTTAGGCTGGATTAGCCAGGAGTGTAATTACTTCAGTAATTGGAAGGATGTCCATGGGTTTTACCCTATGGGTAAAATTTACCCTATGGGTAAAAATAGTTCCTATTAATATAGTGGAGCTAGCTTCTACTAGTCCCAAGGCCTGCTTTCAAGATTCCCAGCCCGTGGGAGTGGGGAGTGCCCCCAGAACTGCTGGTTTAATCCTATCTTCTTCTCACATGCCATATAGCTGTCACTGCTCATCTCCAAAGCCCATCTTCATGCTTCCCCAGACCACTGCTGAAGCTGCCATCACTTTCCACTTCTTGGCTACAGAGTCACACTCCCTGAGCCCTGTCATTGTCACTCTATCTAACAGCTGTCCTTCCCTCTGTTAGTATCTTTTAGAGATGTCTCAAAGCAGTTTTCGGGCTCCTTGAACTTGACACACACAGCCTTCTGCAGGGAGGATGCCACCACGAGGGTGACACATGCAGGGCAGCAGCCAGCACACCAGAGAAAGACCACTGCCCCCTTTTGACCCCCAGAGCCCTATTTCTGAATTTGGCTAATCATGCCTAACACTTGTTGGTTAGAGTAAATTCTCCCCCAGCAGGCCCCTCCCTGCATTTTTTTCTAAGACTTTATTTATTTAGAGCAGTTTTAGGTTCACAGCAAAATTGAGGGGAAGGTAGAGAGATTTCCCACGTACCCCTTGCTCCACACATGCATATTCCCCCCATTAACATTCCTCACCAGAGTGGTATATTTGTCACAACTGATGAACCTACACTGACACATCATAATCACCCAAAGTTCATAGTTTATAGTAGGGTTCACTCTTGGAGTTGTGTAGTCCATGGGTTTGGACAAATGTATAATGACATGTATCCATCATTATAGCATCATACAGAGTATTTTCAATGCCCTAAAAATCCTCTGTACATCTCCTATTTATCCTTCCTCCTTCCCCAACTCCTGGCAACCACTGATCTTTTTACTGTCTCCATAGTTTTGCCTTTTCCAGAGTGTCACATAGTTGGAATCATACAGTGTAGCCTTTTCAGATTGGCTTCTTTCACTTAGTAATGGATTTAAGATTCTTCCATGTCTTTTCAGGGCTTGAAAGCTCATTTCATTTTAATGCTAAATAACATTCCATTTTCTGGATATACCATAGTTTATCCATTCACCTACAGAAGGACATCATGGTTGCTTCCAGGTTTGGGCAATTATGAATAAACCTGCTATAAACATCTGTGTGCAGGTTTTTTTTAATTTTTCAACTCCTTTGGGTAAATACCAAGGAGCACAATTGCTGGGCCATGTGGTAAGAGTGCGTATAGTTTGTAAGAAAGTGCCAAACTGTCTTCCAAGGTGGCTCTACTATTTTGCATCCTCACCAGCAGTGAATGAGAGTGACTGCTGCTTCACATCCCCACCAGCATTGGGTGTTGTCAGTGTTCTAAATTTTGACCATTCTTATAGGTGTGTAGCAGTACCTCACTGTTGCTTTAATTTGCATTTCCCGAATGACATATGATGTGGAGCATCTTTTCATACATATGCTTATTTGCCATCCTTATATCTTGTCTGATATATATATATATATATATATATGTAACAGACATGAGGTGTCTTTGGCTTCGGCTTTACACTTTTTAATTGAGTTGTTTCGTTTTCTTATTGTTGCGTCTTAAGAATTCTTTGTATATTTTGGATACCAGTCCTTTATACTCTCCTTGCATTCTAGTGACCACCACCATCAAAACACAAATAAGTCCATCAAATCTTCCTACACAAATGTGAATCCTAGTCATTTATCTTATATAAGTTATTTTCCTAAAATCTCCTTGGCCCCCAGAACAGTAAAATAACCCTTCCTATGCATGGGGAAGCTCTCAATTTTTAATCTTAATAGGCTATTAAAAAAAAAATTTCTAAGACAAGTGCATATGTGTATGTGTTGGTGGAAGGAAGCAGTGATTGACCTGTCAATGGTTTCTTTCTGGAAAATATTATGGCTATTTTTATGAATCACCGAAGCCTCGGATTTTCAGAATTCCCCCCAATACATTATGCAGCATACTAGCTCCGCAAGACGTTGGGGGACGGGGTGGGATTCTGTGATCATCTTTGGGAAATGCCAAAATTAAGGTGCTTCTCTGCTGTTGGACTTCTTCAAGCCTTTAATATGCTAATGTTAACCATTAGGTGATCCTAAAATAAGGTTTTAGATTAGGTGCACTGTTTCCCAAACTCACTTCACCACAAAGCATCTCATGGAACTAGTGTTATATGGAACACACTTTGTAAAATCCTGGGCAAGACCTAACCCCAGAGAAAACGGAATGTAGCAAAAATCAAAAGTTCTTTAATCAAAAACTTCCTGTCCTAGATCATCCAGGTCACTCAAATTTAACCTGCTTCTAACAAGTCTTAAAAATGTGCAGGGAAAATTGTTCCTTAAAGACATAGATCTGAGGTCCAAAGAATCTTTATAACAAAGTAAGCTTGTTAGCCTATTTTTCTCTCCAAGGATAGAAGAAAGACAAGGGTGCTCAGTAGATATTTTTTGGTAAGCCGAATCCAAATTTGCTTTCAGGCATTGAACTAGGACCAAGATCTCCCACCTCAAGCCCCAACTGAAAGCTGGGATGCCTGGGCAGAGAATCATCATAGTCAAGGCCCACATCCCATCCCTCCCTGTCAAAACACCTCCATAAAGAAGGTGGGAGATGCAGGAGGGGGAGAGGGAGAAAAAAACTTTATTCTTTCAACATTGACCCATTTTGTTCAGGTCTAACAACTCAAAAGCAGCAGAGTCATTGAAACACGGATTGTAAAACTATAACACTCCTCAATTACTTCTTGTTGGCCAGACAAGCAAACCTATTATTTGACAATGCATCGTGCTCCAAGAAAGTAAACTTTATCATACAGAGGTCATGAGAAAAAGACCACAGGTACAGTTTGCTAACCTCCACTAGATAATTTTTCACAGTTATCATCCAAGCACTGTAAAAGCACAAAAGATATGTTATCTTTGGGCTCAGTTTATTATAACGTGTGGGTGAAACTCCCTATAAAACCACTTACTAGGTAACTGTTGCACGTTCTCCTGCACAGAAAGTCAGATCAGTAAAACATCTTTTTGACAGTGTCTTTTTAAGTGTCAGGAATAAAAGGACGTGCTCTTAAAGGAAAAGTAGCACACAATTTATCACCCCCTCACTTTCCCACACGTACACACACAGATCCCCATCGCCTCTCTGCATGCCAGAGACACTCAAAAGAATCCTTCTCAGTAGTCTCATTTCTTTTAGAGCTGAGTATTTCACGGCAGAACTGTTCCTGGATAAAGCGGCAAGTAACATTAATTCAAGATACTATAGGAGCCAGCAGTTGAAGTACTAGTTGTGGTATTTTTTCCCCTAGAGTCATCATATCGAGTAAGACCCAGGAAATACAAGATAAAAGGACGATGGATTCCCTCAGCAAATGCTCTCAAGAGTCTCAAATTTAACATTAGAGCCTAAGAGAGGTCATCTAACTCTAGCTTGAAACTTAGATTTTTTTAAAGAGCTTACCTCTCTCCCACAGTAATGTCTTCACAGTCCTTGGGGATACATGGAGAGGGGGGGCAAGTCTTGGATGATTAAATCCCAGGATGTATAATGACATCCCAGGAAACTCAGGGTTCACCCTTCTATCCCCAAAAGAAAAGACAAGTTAAAGAGTGTGAGATGGAGAATTCCTCCCACAATGCAGTTCTCTTTAGAATTCACTTCTTACAATGGTCCACAACTAAGAGCTACATTCTCCATCCATTCAAGCAAAGGAAACCGCTTTTTATTTATATATATATATATATATTTTTTTTTTCATTTTCACCAAGAACTTTATTGAACAACATATTCACCCTTTTGTTCCACTACCTTCTGCCATTTTTCAGGCAACTTCATAATTCCATCTTCCCAAAATTTTTTATCTTTTTGAGCAAAGAACTGTTCCAGGTGCCTTTTACAGTCTTCCAGGGAATTGAAATTTTTTCCATTGAATTTCCATTTCCATTACAAGAATTTTGTAAAGACTGAAATAAATGGAAATCCGCAGGTGCAATGTCTGGTGAATACGGCGGATGACACCAAACTTTGCAGCCAACCTGTAACAGTTTTTGCCTGGTCATCAAAGAAACAAGCGGTCTTGCATTATCCTGATGGAAGATTATGCGTTTTCTAAAGCTGACCAATTCCGGACACTTTCTGTCGAGTGCTGGGAAGCAGCTTTTTAGATTGCTACACACAAGAGCAAGTTTTTTCAAAGGATACTGACAGAAATCTGTTGGGTGGGGGTGGTTAGTCATATCTCCCCACAAAGATCTGCTGAATAAATACTGAGGGGCTTATATGTTCCCAAGACAAAATAGGGACTGTGAGAAAATCAAAAGAGAGAGAATATGCAGTCCCCATGCTTGAAAAATTTATAATTTTGTTGAAGAAATGAGACTTTTACACAGACAACAAAGAACAATCAGCAAAATGCTTAAATGGTTGTCTTCTGGTTGAAATGTTTCTTCATTACCAAACTATGTTTGGGAGCCAGCAAAAAGAAATATAGAGAGTTCCTTTACCTGGAACCTAGCTCAAAAATAACCTCTAGGAACATGAAATACAGCCACGAACCTTTAAGGCTAAGCAAAACCTCATTTCCAAATAATTTTCCTATATCCAGCCATGTCGAAAGGTCTTTGAGATATTTCTAGTGAGTTCCTCATGTATTCAACATTCAGTCACTCAACAAACATGTATGGAGCCCTCTCCATGGGTTGCGTACACGGGCTACAGAAGTAAAAGCCCTAGTCAATGCCCTCCCAGGGCCAGAGTTAGGCGTGGGATCTATCCTGCACCTCAGGTAATCACACATGGGGAAATGTAAGACAGAGCAAGTGGATCACAGCAAATTTCTCAAAGGAAATTGATATCTGAGTTGAGGTATGAAGGTTAGTGGGTGTTAGCCAGTTGGAAAGGGGTGAAGGAAAAACATGCAGCACACGCAAGGGCCAAGAGGCTTGGGAAACGGTGTGGTCACAGGTTTGGCTTGTTTGGAGAAGAAGATGTAAGAAGAGTTCAGAGGAAAGCAAAGTTTTTTGTTTTTTGTTTTTGATGTGGACCATTTTATTTTTAAGTCTTTATTGAATTTGTTACAATATTTCTTCTGTTTTATGTTTTGGTTTTTTGGCCAGGAGGCACATGGGATCTTAGCTCCCCGACCAGGGATCGAACCCGCACCCCCTGCTTTAGAAGGTGAAGTCTTAACTGGACCACCAGGGAAGTACCACAAAGATCATTTTTGCGTAAGAGATCTGGGGAGACTTCATGGAAGAAGTGAGGTTTGGAGCAGGGACTTGGAAAACTGGTAGAATTTCAGTTAGATGAAGAGAGAAGATGGGGGGAGGGCAATGTTTCAGTATTCCTTAGTTTCTTGCACATTGCCTGGCATGAATAGTGCTCAGAAAGCATTATTAAATGTTGAAAAAGTAAACCAAGTTATCCAGGCAGAAGAGCGAGCTCAAGGTGTGTTTGGAATGGTGAGTTGTCTGATTTGCTGGACGTATAGAATCCTTACAGAGAAGACATAGGAGATAAGGCAGGAAAAATAAACTGAGGTCAGATTAAAGAAGTCTCTCTCAGTTAAGGAATGAGGGGAAAGGCTCTAAGCAATGGAGATCCATCAATGAATTCTGAGCAAGATAGTTGCAAAACCAAACTGTGCATTTGGTAGGATGGAGGGAAGGGGGACCCAAGTCCACAGGCCAGTTAAGATGCTAAGGATACAGGACTTCCCTGGTGGCGCAGTGGTTAAGAATCCGCCTGCCAATGCAGAGGACACGGGTTCGAGCCCTGGTCCAGGAAGATCCCACATGCCATGGAGAAACTAAGCCCATGCACCACAACTACTGAGCCCGTGCTCTAGAGCCCACGAGCCACAACGACTGAGCCCATGTGCCACGACTACTGATGCCTGTGCGCCTAGAGCCCGGTGCTCTGCAACAAGAGAAGCCACCACAATGAGAAGCCCACGCACTGCAACGAAGAATAGCCCCGCTTGCCGCAACCAGAGAAAGCCCGTGTTGTTGCGTGCAGCAACAAAGACCCAATGCAGCCAAAAATTTTAAAAATAAATAAATGTATATATATAAAAAAAGATGCTAAGGATGCAATCCATTGTGAAATAATTAGGTGGGGGCCAGGTGGGGGCAGAAGGAAGAGAAGAGACTTGTGGATTCACTGGTTAGAGGGCTCTAAGGACAGAAGGGTTACAATGCTCCAGAGGTTTTAGGCTCTGTGTTCCAGATATCCAACGTTGCATAAAAAACAAATTTTGAATCCTGAAACATAATGGCTTAAAACAACAATCATTTATTTTGCTTAGACACAAGCAATTTGGGCAGGGCTCAGTGGGGATGGCTCATTTATGCTCCATGTAGCATCAGTCAGGGCAGCTGACTGAGGGCTAGGGGACCCTCTTCCCAAATGGCTCGCTCACACAACTGGCACCTTGGTGCTGGCAGTCTCTGGGAACTCAGCTGGAACTGAGGGGTGAGAGCCCTCAGATTCTCTCCATGCGGTCCCCTCCTTGTGCCTGGGCTTCCTCACAGCATGGTGGTTTATTCCAAGGGCAAGCGTCATAAGAGAGAGAGGTAGGCAGAAGCTGTATGCCTTTTATGGCCCAGGCTTGGAAGTCACACAGCATCACTTCTGCTGTTTTGTGTTAATAGAAGTCAGCTCAAAGGCTCAATCTGTTCAAGGGAACAGGGCAAGACTTCACCTCTTAATGGGAGAGTGGCAAGGCTCTAGAGGTGCACGTGGGATAGGAAATATTGTTGTAGTCTGTATTGGGTTAAATAGTGTCCTTCCAAAATTCATGTCTACCCACACCTGGGAATGTGACCTAACTTAGAAATAGGGTCTTCGCAGATGTAATTAAGATGAGTTCATACTGGATTCGGGTAGGCCCTAAATCCAGTGACTGTTGTCTTTACAAAAAGAAGAATGACACACAGACACAGAGGAGACACACAGAGAAGATAGCCATATGAAGACAGAGGCAGAGATTGGAGTTATGCCCACACAAGCCAAGGAATGCCAGGAGCCACCAGAAGCTGGAAGAAGCAAGGAGAGATCCTCCCTAGAGCCTTCAGAGGGAGCACAGCCCTGGCGACACCTTGATTTTGGACTTCTGGCTTCCAAAACAGTGAACGAATACATTTCTGTAGTTTGAAGACACCACGTTTGTGATCATTTGTTACGGCAGCCCTAGGAAATGAATACATGGCCTTTTTAGAGAATGCCATCTGCCATACTCTGTGGCTTGAAGACAGGAGTATAGTCTTGAAACATAACATCAGGAGGAAGAACTGGCCAAGAGGGGTAGGTTCTAGTTTCAGGATTTGCTCCGTGGAGTTTGTTGGGTGCAGCAAATGCCAGGATGGTGCCAGTTTGAAATATGGGGCTGGTGCTTAGAGAACTAGGCTGGGGCTAGAGATGCAGTTTGAAAATCTTGGCAATCAGCAAGAAGCTCGGCACAAAGTCAGACATCCTCTGCATTACCACTTCCTCTTGGGGCTGCATCAGGTGACCACACATGATTTGACATTTTAATTATTTATAGTGCACAGTCTAAAGTGGTGTTCAACCAGCCTAATGACTCAGGGTGATTGAATCAAGGGAGAAGGTGATTCAAGCTCTACATGGAGAGTTTCTAACAGACTTCTCTAGAGTTTACAGCTGAAGGGAAGAACCGCTCCCTCTGTTTTCTAATAGACTAACAAACCTCTCTAAGTCTTCTTCCAAGACCCCAAAGGTACCCGCCAATTGCTCTTTCATTCGAGAGCCAAAATGAGTACAATAAGTTTTGTGGCTGGCACAGATGAAATTAGGAATTTGTCAGTGAAATGTTCTATATACTGATTTTCCTGACAACCCTCTCATGGTCTTAGATAGCAGTCCCTGATCAACCAGATGCCAATTACAAGAGAACAGCCGTTTCACTCATCCAAATATTTCCAAAGAGTCCTGGATTCCAAAGAGTCCTGGGGTTCTCGGGGATGCTTTAAATCCTTTTTTCCTGGCTGGATGGCATTTTAGGTTTTCTATGTAAGACTCTCATGCCTCATTGCAAAGCTCAAAAAGAAATCGTATCTCAGTTTATATCTCCCCGCCCCCAGCCCCACCCCTTGGTAGGGCATTTATTAATTTAGATTTCCTGGGAACTCAGGTCCCCCCTGGCTGGGCCTGGTAACGAAATCCCATTAAAGATAATGAATTATTTTCCAAAACTTTTTGGGCTGTTGGTTTTCCTGAAAGGTGCAGAGGGACAGAATTTTTTTTTGCGAGGCACTAAGCTGAGACCATTGTGGATGAGTCCTTGGAGGGCTCTTTGGGGATGAGAAGAAGATAGACAGAAGGACCAGAAGGGGCTCCCCAGGAAGGAAAATGGGAGAGGGTGGAGCCAATGAGGAAAGGGAGAAAATAATGAGGGGCGGGGGGAGAAAGACACAGAGGTCCCTTGTTGCCACAAGACCATTGAAGACTCTGCAAGTGCTCCACGGGTTCTGAGAGTAGGTGAGCCAGAAAGCTCCCCTCCATAGTCGGGCACTTTGGGGGCAGGGGACAGAGTCTATGGACTCCAGAAAGGCAGGATGGGAGCAAATCGTGGGCCAGCCTCAGGAAGGCTTGCTTCAGAGCCCAGAGAAGTTCCTGTCCCCCTCTTCATACTCCCAAGTGAAGGCAACACTCTAGTAAGAACTTGGGGTGGGGGGGGAAGGGGTTCGACTCCTTTCTATACAAGTCTCCAAATAAAGACTAAATTTTTTTTTCTGGAAGAGGCAGTGGCTTTCTGGTTATACTTTAATAGAAACTTAAGCCCATAGTTTTTCCAAGTTCTAGAGAATAATAAAATTAATAGAACAGCGAACGTTTAGTACTTAGTGTATACCAAGGATTGTGTTAAGTAGTTTATGCATATTAGCTTATTTAAATCTTACAAGTTCTCTATGACGCTGGTACTATGATCAGATGAGAGAATTAAGGCATAGACAGGTTATAAAGTTTGCCCAGGGTCACTCAGAGCCAGGATTTGAACTAAGCCGTCCAACAGCAGAGCCCTGGGCCACTGTAACAAACGTTAGGAGGCATATCATCCTGAATAAAGGGAACTAATTATGAGGTTCTTTACTGAGGGCCTCTGCACAGGGCAGAGCAGAAGTTACAGGATCATGGTTAAAGCCGGAAGGACTTTAGCAATCACTGGTCCCAGTCTGAGAACCTGAGGCAATAGGGATTACTTGGTCAAGGTCCCACAACTACTTTGTGACAGAGTTGGGTTAGAATCAGAGCCGCCTAACTCCTGGCTTCCTGCAAGGATGACTCCTGCGTGGACATCGCTGTCTCCCAGAATTAACCAAGGGCACCATCAACCCAGAAGCCTGGTATGGAAACATCCAGGTGTGCTGTCCCAGAGGGAGGAATACACGAGGAAGAGCTGGTCACAGGGGCCCGCAGAGGAGACAGCGGAGAGAGAACGTGTTTGCTTTACCCTCACCTTCTGTGAATGTAGACCCCAAATTCCAGGTCTGTTTTTGGGAACACAGAGGGAAAGAAGGTGTTGATGAACCGGCCCTCTAGGGGCTG
The DNA here is from genome assembly GCF_003031525.2 of Neophocaena asiaeorientalis asiaeorientalis. Taxonomy (NCBI): domain Eukaryota; kingdom Metazoa; phylum Chordata; class Mammalia; order Artiodactyla; family Phocoenidae; genus Neophocaena; species Neophocaena asiaeorientalis. The sequence continues at coordinate 3,925,180 of NW_020173955.1, read as the reverse complement.
GAAACTCTATCTGAACAAATGGTAAAAGAATTGGAGCTGCAAAGAGAGCAGAGCTGCGGAAGGGCTTCTTATTTGTGTGAACAAAACAATCAAACCTTTCCTTAGATCCCTTTATGGCAGATTAAGCAGGGTTTGGGGGATCTTGGCATACCTGTCACTGAACATTTGCATTTCACACTGCAAAAACCCTTTAGATTAACGACCTCCCTATCTGCAAGATATTCTTGTCTTAATAGTCGAGTTATGTGTAATACCAGTCCCACCAAGATTAAAGAGGAAAGAATTTCTGGTACGAAATTTTGCTAATGACTGACTAAGACATAAAATCTCGCTGCAGTAAATTAACACGTGTCTTCTAATATGGACCTACTGATTTACTTGAGGCAAAGTTGCTCCAGAACCACACACCTGGGCATCATCGGGCCCCCCCTTAGAAGTGGCGGGCTTTATATTTACGTTCAGCTGCAGTGAACCCTGAGGACAGCCATCTAGTGCTGCGAGTACCAATAGCCCTGAAGCGGAGAGTGGCATTTCTGTAATACCTCAATCAGGAATCCTGCAGTCAGTGTGCAGTGGAGAGAAAAGGACACCTCCCTAGACCCATCATCACCACCCAGGCACCCCACGCTCTGCTTTACTGCCCTCTATGCACTCGACATTTTTATCTAATTTGTGAGTACTACCTGCCTTGAAAAGCAGTGCCACGTACTGTGAGAGCTCTCTCTGGGTTGTATAGGCAGCACAGCCTGGCCCCATGCACGAGGATGCTGACCCTGTGCTGACCTGGTTCGAATCCCAGTTCTGTCACTTATTTATTCATACAGCTTCAAACAGTTGACTTCTCTAAGCCTTGCTTGGCTTCCCTATCTGTAGAAAAGGGGCAACCAACATACATCACTTAAAATAGTTCCTGGCAGATAGTAGGACTTAGAGGACAAGTATAGAGCTGGGGCCCTCTTCCTTCTAATTTTTCCACCCAGGCCTCCATGCAGAGAAAACAGTTGACCCTCAAGGCTTACCTATAACTTCCTGAGAGTGCTGAGTAACACTCTTCCTGAGTGACTCTGAAGGCCATGAACTGGGCAAACTGCCGCTCTACTGAAGCATTTATGTAAGTCTTGAGCATTGCAAGGAAGGTGTTTCATGTCACTAACGAATAGGCCTAGCCACCTGCGCAGCATTAGGGTGGCCACAAAACCCAGCAGGCATCTCCGCCGCTGCACTGCTTTGTAGTTTCCCCCGGTGTGGGTGGTTTAAGTTCCTGCAGACTCCGGTGTTTCAGAATTTTGTTGCTTTTTGGTTCCACCAAGACCGCTTCCCAATGCTGATAGCATTCAGTAGTTGCAAATGGACGTTTGTCCATCAGCTTTGACAACATGAGTTTAACTGGTTCAACCCACAACACAGGACAGTGGCCACCAGGCTCAGTCGTTTCAGAGGCTGGGGTCTCAAATGTCCTTAACTCAAAGCCTAAGTCTCTGTATCTGGATTTATCTAATTGGTTCCCATGATTATGAAGATACCTGCTGCCCTCCCCTGCTGGAGTCTGGCTGAGTAGGGCATCTCTTCAGAACAGGAAGGGCCCTGACAAACCCCTGCTTCCCTTCTCCCTTGATTTTGACCCCTAAAGGAATGTGGAAGTTTGTGATGATGGAGCACTTAGCAGCCTGAGATAAAATGTAGTCCTGTGTAGGGGACACACAATTTTGAGAGCATTAGCCCTCTGTGGCCCCCTTTGCCTGGCAAAACAATAAGGCTATTCTTTTCTACTTCACCCCAAACAAACAACAAAAGGTAGTCCTGTGTAAGATGGGGATCGATACTCCAGAAGCTTCCACAAGGGTACTTCATTGGTCCACACACAAGAACCTCTGGTGGGCAAGAGGGGAACAGGTCTGGGATGGAGCTGGCTCCTCTGTCAGTTGCCTTTTCACAGGCAACATCTTGCACGTCTGTCCCTTAAGAGTGAGTGTGGAGGTTAAAAGTGGGCACCCCTATCTTGGGTATTGAAGGTTAAATTGACATTTCACCACATCTCCCCATCGCCCCACTCCCACACACACCTGCCTGGCTCCAGAAACCACACACCATTCTGATCATCCTCTGCTAAAAGCCCACTCCCTGAAGACCTCCTCTTAGGACCCTAGGCGAGAGTGTTCTTCAGTCAGAATGGTTCCTCAAGACTTAACTGGTAGTCTTAGATAATGAGCTCCCTGGGCCCCAGCAGAAAGAACTGGAATGTTGTCCCCACTTGAACACTGTCACACTGCCCCTGCTCTACTGCCCCCTAACCTAAGGCTTTAACCTAAGATCATCACTGGGGATGATCCAGTGATATGGTTCCTGGAGATTTTCGTTCTGCTGTTCAAAGGTTCATAATTGTTATCACCAGAACATTTGCATCCACGTGCGTTGTGTTTCCTGCACTCCTGTTTAAAAACTGAAGTGACCTTAAGTCCCACAATAAAAATGCTTTTTCTAGTTGTTATGCTTTATCTTGTTGTGGTAGACAGAATTGTAAGATGTCCCCCAAGATTTCTGCCCCCCTGGTGTACATGTCCTGTATAACACCCTCCCCTTGAGTATAGGCAGGACCTATGAATATGATGGCCTCTCATTCCTGTGAATATGCTACATTATATGGCACAAGGGATTTTGCAGATGTAATTAAGGTCCCTAATCAGTTGCCCTTGACTTTGAGTTAATCAAAGGGGAGATTATATTGGCTAAGCCTGACCTAATCAGCTGAGCCCTGGAAAGAGACAAGATGCAGCCACAGATGCTCTCCTGTTGGCCTGGTAGAAAGCAAACAGCTATGTCGTGAACTGCCTATGGAGTGAGCCATGTAGCTTGGACCTGAGAGCAGCCTTAGGAACAGAGAGCAACCACTGCCAATAGCCAGGAAGAAAACATGGCTCAGTCCTACAACCACAAGGAGCTGAATTCTGCCAACAACCTGAATGACTGCAGAAGAGAACCCTGAGCCCCAGATGAGAACACAACCCTGCCAGCACCTTGATTTCAGCTTTGCAAGAGACCCTGAGCAGAGAACCCAGCTATTCTGCACCCAGACTTCTAACCTACAGAACCTATGAGATAATAAGTGGGCATTGTTTCAAGCCACAAAGTTGGGAGAAATTTGTTACATAGGAATAAAAAACTAAAATACTCACCTGGGGCTTCTTCGTATCACATCAGTTTTAAGGTAGGGCCTAATGTAAGCCTGTTCCTGTTTAGCTTGGCCATCTTTAGCCTTTTTCCCCCAAATACTTCTCACACATCTCTTCATTTTTGGCTTAGAACTCTCTTTGTCTTTTCACCAATAGGCTCACAAGTCTTGGTTCATTATTCTTCTTTGAAACTATTGTTAAGTACTCAGTCCATCCAGAACTCTTCAGCATCCCATGCCTCTGTGACCTGCTAGGTTCTCTGTTTGATGGCCCAGCGTCAGCATTTGCACCTCAGCACAGCTTTGTTTTTCTCTACCTGTCTTCATCTCCACAACACTCCCCAAGAAGTGCTACTATGGAGTTCCCAGATTTGGAGATTGCAAAGTTCTCTTGGCTATATCCCTTGAGGACCTCCAGGGGCTCATGTGCCTTGGAGTTCCGACAGGATATAATTGGCAGATGTAGTAGCTGGTATTCTCAATTAAAGTGAGGTGTCTGAGTGTTTGAAGAACACATTGAGAGTCCGCTAATGAACCAGAGGCATCCACATAAACGCGGTTTTACTGTATTTGATTTAGATTGCAGAAAGCTTCTCTATGACTAGCACAAGAGTGTGATTAGTAGTTTGTAAATGAATGAACATATGAATGAATGAACAAAACGTTTTACTCAAGCAGCAATAGAATTAAGGGCCAGTAAGTAAGGTATCTAATTAAAGACATGCATTCATGGTTCTTTGCCTCTTGACTAAATTGTGCATCACCCACTCAAATACAATTGTCAGTAATATTAGTTAGCATTTATGCTTAGTTTTTTAAATAAAAAGGCTCTATTTTAATCCCATTTAACCGGGCGGTGGGGGGATATGCTAACTTCTCTCTGCATATGCCATGAGGAGAACAGTTAGCCAGCCCACAAGATAGAAATAAGACTCTGGAGGTGACCGTGGAGGGCAAAGCACCTTAGAGAAAATAACTGGTCACCTGGATATTGTCCCTGCAAAACTCCAATCTACAGAGTAATAGCAAGCAATTTGAAATTTCTTTATAAATATTTTATAATTCTCAAAAGTCGGAAACAATCTGAATATCCATCAATACAGGACGAGTTAAATAAATTATGGTACATCCAAATGGAGTAATATGCAGTCATTAAAAATAGTGGTAAGGGCTTCCCTGGTGGCGCAGTGGTTGAGAGTCCGCCTGCTGATGCAGGGGACACGGGTTCGTGCCCTGCTCCGGGAAGATCCCACATGCCGCGGAGCGGCTGGGCCTGTGAGCCATGGCCGCTGAGCCTGCGCGTCTGGAGCCTGTACTCTCAAAAAAAAAAAAAAAAAAAAAAAAAAAATAGTGGTAAAAATCTATACTTATTGATGAAAGGATTTCATGACATACTGTTAAGTAAAAGAAAAGCAGGGACTCCCCTGGTGGTCCAGTGGTAAAGAATCCGCCTTCCAATGCTGGGGACGCAGGTTCGATCCCTGGTCAGGGAACTAAGATCCCACATGCCGTGGGGCAACTAAGCCCGTGCGTGGCAACTACTAAGCTCACGCACCTCCACTAGAGAGCCCGTGTGCCACAAACTACGGAGCCCACACACTCTGGAGCCCATGCACCACAACTTCAGAGCCCAAGCGCCCTGGAGTCTACGTACCACAACTAGAGAGGGGAAAACCCGCACGCCACACCTAGAGAGAAGCCCATGTGCTGCAACCAAGACCTAACTCAGCCAAAAATTAATAAAATAAATAAATAATAAATAAATAAATCTTAAAAAAAAAAAAGAAAACCAGGTTAGAAAATAGTATTTACAACCTAAGTGTAAGGCAAAAAGAAAGAAAAGACTGACTAGAAGGCAATATAACAAAAATGCTAACCATGGTCATCTCTGGGGAGTGAAGCTTATAGGTGGAGTGACCGTACTTCCTGGTTTGCCTGGGAAGATCTATTGTAAGAGCATGACCATTCACTCTCAAAAGTGTTTGTTTATGTGATAAATTATATGATCACCCAAGTAGTTTTACTTTATCCTTGTATTTTTGCATTTTGGCATACCTTTCTTTCTATCATCAAGAATACAGCTATTTTAATTTGGGCAGGGAAGCATTTTATAATGTTCATTTCTCAGTCATTTAAACTGACCATCCCCAGGTTAATCCAAATTATATGTTTTGATTCAATTCAGTGATCCTCCTAAACACCTGGCACCGTGCCAGGCACAGGAGGTCCAAGAATGGATTCAGTGGTGTCCATTCTCTAAGCTGCAGGGCTCAGCACCACTGATCACTGTCCACGTCCCAGGCTAAGACTTTATGTGCATCACTGCCTTTACCCCTCACAACACAACTCTATGAGGTAAGCACTGTGGGTATTCCCCTTTTATAAGTGAGGAAGTATCAGAGAGGTTAAGCTACTTGCTCAAGGTTGCACAAGCAGAATTTAGAGCTGAGCTGTCTGCTCCAGAGCCCATACCCCTAACTACTGGAGTATACGGTGCGAGGACGGGGGTCGGGGGGGGTAGGTAGCAGACAGCAATCCGCTTTACCCTAGGACAACCCCGTGATAGAAGTATGCCGCGTGCCACGAGATAACCCAGCCCAGGATGAGGGGAGTTAGGGGTCCTTAAAGGATGAGCAGAAAGAGGAGGTGGAGAGTGAGGGAGGGGACATTCCAAGCAGAGGCAATAGATGAGTATTTGGTGTTGGAGTATTAAGGGAGTGACAAGTAATGTGGAGCTGATCACCTGTAACGTGCAAAGTGGAAGGGGAGGGGTTGGGCTGGCCCACGGAGGGCCTGGTGTGCCCACTAAGGGGCTTCACCTGTACCTAGGAGTCAAGGGCTGCTCGGGAAGGATGGTGAGCAGGGCCTGCCCACAGACTGTGCTGGAGGCCATCTGGAAAGGGCATCGGAGGGGCGGAGCAGTGCCAGGGAGATCAGTGAGCCCCCCCCCCACAAACTGGCAAGATGATTTACTGTAAAGCTATCGGTTTAAGTTTCAGGGCCCACCCTTGGCAGATGCCTCTTCCAAGGCCTGTTTCTAATTTTGCATGCACAATTCTGTATGCACAATTTTGTATGCACAATTCTGTAATCTTTCTCTTAGAAAGTCCCCTCCCCAAACTCTTTAAGCTGCTGGCCCCCGCAAACCTAGATCTGCCCCCTGTGACCAGTAATTGTTTTCTTGTGCCAGCATCCAATTCCTAGCCCTTTAGTAAAATTCATCTTCTTTAAATTCCTCTTTTGACTTCAGTTTCTCTTCCTCTTTTATTTTTCTAAAGAAATACCTTGTTTTTCTTAATGCCCTAATCTATTCTTATCTTCTTGTTTTCATTTTGCCACCTAGCTATATTTGTTACTGTCAAACTTCTGCTGCATTTCATACCATTCCTCTCTCTCTGCTGTACCTCATAATATTTTAAAGTGTAAACAACAACAGAGTCTGGTGAAATGGAAATAGAAGAGTGCATCCACCATGTAGCAGGGCCCTCTGCTGGCAAAGAGCCCAGCCAGGCCCCCTCGGCCCCTTTTTGCCCAACCTCTGACCAGCTTCTCCTCTCTCTGGGCTTCTTTCCTTCTTTACCATCTGTCTCCAAATTTTCTGCTAATTTACTTACCCTCTAATTCTTTTCTTTTAGCCTCTCACAGGCCTAAAGTCACTGCCCCCAGGTCCTGTCTTTCCTCCAAAATCAAGTTTGTCTTCTTCTCAGTGAGATACCTGTTATGCACTCTAGCAAGGCAGGTGATTACCACAGGGTTCCCAAGACATGGCCCTTGGGGGTACCTTGAGATGGGTGTTAAGAGAAAGAAGCAAAAAGGTATAGTCCAATGTATATGCACTTTGACTGCATATGCAGGCCAATGTGCAAATCTCACCCCCAGATTCTGCTGCTCGAACTTGCCTTGGGCGCTCATCCTCAGTGTTGAAGCTCACAAACTTTATCCTTATCTGTGTCCTTTCCACCATCCCCAGACCCATACCTTCTGAACCTTCTGGCAGCACCCTGGCTTAAATACTTAGCATCAATGACCATGTGTTCAACAATGCAACCAATTAGGCGTCCCCATCAGCAGATAAGTTAATATAGTCACCTTACTCATTATTTCAGACTATAAACTTCTTGGGGGAAGTGGCTAGTTTGTCTTCTTTGCTGTCTAGTACTGGAACTAAGTAGGTATTTGTCGTATAAATGAACAGCCCCCAAGGAGATAGTACAGCCTCAAAATGTGCCTTTTATGGTCCTTGCTCACTTTACGAGTCAGCCCACTTCCTGGACCCATCTCCCTCTCCATCACTGGCCTGGAGAACGTGCCTTCTTGTGCCTGCAGCTCCACACTCTCACCAGCCGTAAAAGCAGGGCAGAGAGCAGAAGAGACATGCACCAATTGCCTTAGTAACAAGTTCTAGGCCATTGAGTCTCCCAGCAGGGTCAAGCACTATTCCATTTTCTGAGTGCACTTTTCACCCTCCCAAGTCAAAGCAGCCAAACAAATGACCACAGGTCCACACTCCTGATGTCAGATCAGTCAATAGCAATTAAGGGTCTCACTTAAAAACTGGCTGGTTGGTCCACAGTACTGGCAGGATTCTTGCTCAGGCTACTGAAGATCAATGTCAGCACATGTATCATGATGCCACATCGGTTATAGTTAGAAAGACATGTGAACAGGAAAGTCATGGGTGTCATCCAGGGAAAGTCAGCTCCTGGGCTTTCAAGAGACCTCACGGCTTGGATGGTCTTGATGAATATCTCACTGACCAGCATAAGACTCTTAACCTTAAGTATTTGAAAATGGACTTGATCAACAAATTCAGAGACAGGCAGACTTTCAGTGGTAAACTTCAGCTAACTAAACTCACAAGAGACTGAACTATAAATCAGAATACCAGTTTCTTCCTTTTACATGGGTTATCTCTTTCCAGAAGCCAGAAACTTCCACTCCCCCAACCCAAGTTCTACCCTTTCCCTATGTCATGCTGAATTAATAATCTGAAGGTTGCTTGGTGAGATAGAAGCAGAGCTGAGTCAAATGATAACTTTATGTTTAACTTCTCAAGGAAGAGCCAGTCTGTTTTCCAAGGTAGCTGCACTAATTTACAGTCCCCCTGATAGTGTGCGAGAGTTCCAATTTTTCCATATCCTTGCCAACACTTGCTATTATCAGATTTTGTGATGACAGCCATCCTGCTGAGTATGAAGTGATACCTCATGATTTTGATTTGCATTTCCCTAACACTGAGCATCTTTTCATGTACTTATTGGCCATTTGTATATCTTATTGGGAGATGTCTACTCAAACCATTTTTTAATTGGGTTATTTTTATTATTGAGTTATAAGAGTTCTTACAACTAGATACAATGCACTTATTAGATACACATTCTTTCTTTCTACATGTTATTGGCACTGACTAAAATATTAAGGCATTCAGTCTCATTCCCCTTGCACTGTATTTCCAGAACTCAAGATGTTTTTCTACTTTAATATTTCTGTCATTGAAATAATTTTGTAACATGTATGTATGTATTTCTTTTCTCTCCATACCTCAAAGCTGGAATTAAAGCTATGTGAGTCTTATAATCGATGATGACCTGTTAAAGGGCATCTCAGGGGTCATCCCTAGGTAGTTATGGTTTTGTAGAGGGGAGAACTGATCGAAAGAATAAAATAATAATAAAAATAATAAATAAAATAAATAAATAAATAAAATAAAATAAAAAAATAATAAAAAACTGGGAGAGACAATCACCACGGACTAGGGACTGCTAGAAGTGGGGTGTGGGAAATATTTTTGTAAATATTTCTTAATATAGAAAAAAAATCTAAACGATTTTCTTTGACAGGCACAAGGAAGCCACTAATTAGGTCCCCAACTACCAAGTGTTCACCAGAGAGATCAGGGGCTCCTGCAGTCTTAATTGACCAGAAATCAAACCACAAGGTGTTAACAAGAAGCTAGAGGCTCTGGGCTGTGTTTCAACAACCTCTTCTGCACTGGAAGAGGATAGAGGGGGTTTCTTGTAAACTAAAATGACAGATCTGTCAAGCCACAGTAAAGAGCCATTTTTATAACCCAAGATGGGCTCTCATTTTTGTTAAGGCTCTTCTGGGTGTTAGGAATAGAAACTCCCACCCCAAAGCTGGCTTGGATACAAAACAGTGGGGTGGTAGTAACCATACAGAGGTGCTGCTTAAACAACTGGCTGCCAGCACTCGTGGTGCCTCGGCAGTCCTCAGGCAGGGGTGACTAGTCTCTGTCTCGTGCCCTTATGAAGCCAGGGATATAGGGCCTTCCATGAGCAGTAATCAGAATAATAGGTCATGTTTATTGAGGGCTGGCTACGTGTCAGACACTGTTCTAATCACTTTATGGGTAAATAGCTCATTTCATCCTCACGACAATCTATGAAGTGGAGACTTTTATTATGCCCATTTTAGAAATGAGAAAAACAAGGCATTGAGAGGTTAAGCAACTCTGCCAAGGTCACACAGCTAGGAAGTGATGGATTCAGGATTCAAACTGAAATATTTTGGCTCCAGAGTCTATGCTGTTAACCACTGGGCTTTGTTTTACTTTATTCCAGGCTCACAAACTAAACCCCAAGTTCCAGACAACTGTATAAAGATGCACACGAAGAGGAACTAGGAGGGAAATGTAAATGAATCTAAATTTGTCCTCATCTTAGATTCTTAAAGCTGAGCAGGACCTTCAAGATGATCTAGAACAGTGGCTCTCAACTTGAAGCCCACAGACCCCCGGGGGTCCCCAAGACCTTTTTAGGGGCACCTGAGAGGTCAAAGTTTATTTCATAATATTACTAAGACTCGGTATGTCTTTTTCACTGTGATGAATTTGCACTAATGACACAAAAGCAACAGCAGATAAAACTGCTGGTGCCTTGGCATGAATCAAAGGAGTGGCACCACTGTGTCATTGTATTTGTCACCATTACACAGTAGCAGTTAAAAAGAAAAGAGCCAGTGTCCCTTAAGAATGTCCTTAATGAAACGGTAAAAATTATTAATTTTATTGAATCTTGACCCTTGAGTTAACATGCTATGAGACAAGATGGCAAGTACATAAAGCACACCAGCTGCGTTCCCAGCACGAGGATCCTTAGCAAAAGCACTTGTGCAATTGTTGAGTTGTGAGCTGAACCGGCCGATTTTATCATGCAACGTCATTTTTATTTGAAAGAACAACTGACAAACTGTGGTTCTACAGACTTGGGTGTGAGGCAGACATCTCAAAAATAATTAAGTGAGACTGCTACTTCAAGGAAAACAATTGACAGTATTTGTTGCCAATGATAAAATTCGAGCTTTCAACTAAAATTTTGAAGTTCGAAAAACCTGTACCTGCCACGGTGAGCTTGACAGCTTCCCGATACCTAAAAACCTTTCTGATAGCTTTGTGGTGATAGTAACAAATGTGATATTTTGATATTTTATATTTGGTATTGTGTGATGGAATGTGTCGTCAATTGGAAGATCTGCATAAATCAGTGAACCAATATTTTCCAAATCATGAACACATGACATTATAAAGTCATGTGCGAGGGACTTCTCTGGTGGTACAGTGGTTAAGAATCTGCCTGCCAATGCTAGGGGTCACGGGTTCAAGCCCTGGTCAGGGAAGATCCTGCACGCCTCAGAGCAACTAAGCCCGTGTGCCAGAACTGATGAAGCCCGCATGCCTAGAGCCTGTGCTCCGCAACAAGAGAAGCCACCGCAATGAGAAGCCCGCGCACCACAACGAAGAGCAGCCCCCCCTCGCCACAACTTGAGAAAGTCCACGTGCAGCAACGAAGACCCAATGCAGCCAAAAATAAATAAATAAATAAATGTATTTTAAAAATAAAAAATCACGTGTGAGTAAACAATTCATTTCTAGTATAAGACGGATGGATTTTAGTGGGAAAAGTCTGAAAAGTTCATTGATATCATTTCCACATATATTAGATTTCTCCCCTTTCCGATCCCATAAAGCTGGATTTTCTTCATATGGTTCAGCAAAACAACATATCACAACAGATTAAACGCAGAAGCAGATGTAAGAATTCAGATGCCTCCTGTCAAACCAGACATTAAAGACATTTGCAAACATGTAAAACAATGCTACTCTTCTCAATAATTTTTGGTTTTGCAAATATAGTCACTTTTTTTTTTTTTGGCCACACGACGCGATTTGTGGGATCTTAGTTCCCCGAACAAGGATCAAACACTGGCCCCCTGCAGTGCAAGTGCAGAATCCTAACCACTGGACCACCAGGGAATTCCCAAATATAGTTACTTTTTAAAAAAATGTTATTTATAATAATAGGCAATATGTTTATTATTGTTATTTTACTGAATTAATAAGTAAATATTTTAATGTAGCCTTTTTAATGTATAATATGATAAGTAACAGTAAAATAACTCACATAAATACAAGCTCCTTGGAGTCTTCAATAATTTTTTAGAGTCCTGAAAACAGAAAGTTTGAGCCTCTGATCTAGTTCAACATTTACCATCCATATTCTAGAACTTAATAAGTTTTCTTTAGAAAAAAAAAAGGGCTCTATGGCCAAAATAAGTTTGAAAACTCCCACATTAAAAAATACTTGTATATATAATATATGTAAAATACATCATATATATATCAATATATACACACACTCATACACACACACATAAATATATAAGAGCATTTCTTCACTGCACAACTCTTAGGAATCACGTTATATGCTAATGGGCATCATGGTGCTCTAAAGCAGGGGACCCCAAACCCTGGGCCGCACAGCAGGAGCTTCATCTGCCGCTCCCCATCGCTCCCCATTGCTCGCACTACCGCCTGAACCATTCCCCTCCCAACCCCACCCCGTCCGTGGGAAAATTGTCTTCCACGAAACCGGCCCCTGGTGCCAAAAAGGTTGGGGACCGCTACTCTAAAGAGAGATTATGATGGTATGCAGATTTCCCCAAATTTACTTCATCTCCAATTCTTCATTCATGGGATATCTATTAACATTTTGAAGCACCAGTTTTCCTTGGACCAAAGTTTGTGAAATGTTGATCTAGTACTATCTCCTTATTTTGCACAGAAAATTGAGTCTCAGAGAAGTAAAGTGACTTGCCATAAATTACACTACTAATTAGTGGCAATACTGAGATTAGGACTCAGGTGTTCAGACTGCTAATCTGGCATTCTTTCATTCATTTATAACCTCCGAGCCTCCCCAGGTTCACTGGATGGGATTACAGCACAGACTTCAGCGTATTTGCACCAACCAGCGCTTCTAATCTGTTGCCTTTGAGAGATAATCCTACAAAATGCAGCAGAATGTAGATTCCAAAACCTGCAGAGATTACTTTTTATGGGAGGGGGATTATCTCTGTAATCCAATTAACACAGCAAGCCATGGGGGAAAAAAAGTAGGCTTTAGATTAGCATCGGGGGAGGAGTTGAAAAAAGAAGTTAATTCATATTAACAGGTTTGCAAACCTTTGAAGTGCATTTACACTTCCCTAAATACTAATCATAAATCTGCAAGGTGAGCCAGTAGCTTTTGGAAAGAATATTACAGCCATGAATCAAATAGTTTTAATGTTTAGAGTACTTCCTTATGAATGTCCCTTTTGAGTTTTCTTGGAGAGCTGAGCTACATTTCTTCTTCCCAAATGACAAGTTTGTAACTCACTACATTTCCCTCTTCATCTTGGCTGCCAGGAAGCTTTGAGTCAGATTACAGAGGAATCCAGATAACCAAATTATCAATATGATGCTATAGATGGTCCCCAAATTCCTGGAGCTGAGAGACTATTTATGTCATATGAGATTGGGTAAATAATCTTTCACCTCTCAGTGGGTAATTTTGCCATCTGTTGAATCCCAGTAAAATTACTGGCTACTACCAAATTCCCTTACCAATCTTCCCTGGTCTCCAAGTAACTTTCTGCCAAAGCTCATGGTTTTAGCTGCTGAGAATCAAAGAGGTCATCAGATCGCTGTTCTGCCTTCCTTGTCGGTATCTCCTATGCTAATATGGTCAATAATTATGCAGAGGGCAATAAAATTAAACTGCTTTTATCCCCTGAAGGAAATGCTTATGTGCTCAAGATAGTTTGCATTTTCTGAGTATATTCCAAAAATCTCTGAAGATTTTATTCATGCAAGGTAAGTCTGACCTTCAACTAAACTCAGATCTATAATTTAAAGTGGCCTCTTTGACTCAAAATCCTCCCCATTTCAATGCCAAATGGATCATCAGCTGCTCTCCAAGTAATATTCGCTCCAAAGGAAGGTTCCTGCTACTGATCGACGCACATTTTTGCATTTCCACTCACAGACTTAAGTTCTGCTCTCCAATATGTGACTGTAGCTTAATTGACGGAGGAATGCAAAAAGAGATTTGCAGGCATCTGACTACTGTCGACTCATTGACTTCCCTCAGAGAATTCTTTCACTTGTCTTTTAAATTTTCCTTTCTTGTCAAAATTGCAGGTGCAGATAAATGCTGGAATCTTATTTCAATCAGAAAGTGCCAAGAACAAGAAAAGATGGAGAATTTTGATTGTCGTTGAGGACAGAGCCTCAAACAGCTGGAGGCCTTCCATTCTCTTTTAGCTTCCATCCATCTAAGAAAAAAAAATGCACTAAGGATTTCACTCAATTTGTGCAGAAAGATGAGGAAATTCACACTGAAATGAAGAACCACATTCCCAAAATAGCATTAACCTAGAACAGCGCTGCTGGGGGAATAAGAGACCTTGAAGGTTGTGGGCACACCCCTGGTGAAAGGTCAGGGGATGCCCGAGATGGGATTCCTGTGTTGTGTTAGCTGATGATGCATTGGCTTTTCCTTTCAGGGAATCTTAGAGCCAGCTCAGGGATTTTCACCTCAGCCAGATTTTCTTTCTCCAGACCAAACACATGTGTGTTTGAAACAACTTCTGAGTAAACCTGGAAATGATTATAAGAAGGAAAAAAACAAAACCAAACCAATTTGACTTAGTTGTCATTCAGGGCTTCGCCCCCAGGGTGGGTCAAACAATTTGTCTCGGGGTCCACCCAGTGCCTGCTCAGAAATTTGCTGCAGCGCGTGCCGCGGGGATCTGAAAGATTCTGGAAACAGGCTACCTCCTCACTAGTCTGGACCCGGGTCCTCAGCATCAGAGACTGTTCAAGGGTTTATGTATCTCCAGGCTCCAGCCCAACCCCTGGCATATAGTAGGTCCTCAATAAAGAACTGAAATGTAGCCCCTCAGTGAATATTTGATCATGGATGAAACAAGAATCTGTCCCTAGGCCAGATTCCCTGTTTCTGGTTCTAATCTCTCCTTCACCCCCAGCCTTATCATTTTCCCTCAGCTCTTCAACAACTCAGACCTGCGCTGTCCAGCACCGTAGCCACTAGCCACGTGTAGATACTGAGCACTTGCAATGTGGCTGGTCCAAACTGACGTGCTTCAAGTGTGAAATACACACTGGATTTCAAAGAGTTAATACAGGGGGAAAAAAATGTAAACTATCTCATTAATCATTTTATACTGATTACATGTCAAATGATCATATTTTAGATATATTGGGTTAAATATGTTATCAAAATTAATGTCACCCATTTTGTTTGTTTGTTTTGCTTTGTTTTAGTTTGTTTTTAATGCAGCTTCCAGAAAAGTTAAAATCATCAGTGTGGTTCACATTCTATTTCTATTGGACAACGCGGATTCAGTCCTCACCTGGCTCCCATTCAGACTCAGCCGGAGTCTACTGACAACCCACTGACTTCACCAACATAGTGTCAGTCCAGCCAGACCTGAGGTCCACCAACAGCTCCAGAAAGTCCCAGAAGTAAGTCTTTCTGGTCGGTCCACACTCATGCCACCCGTCCCTGCAGCAGGGCATGCTTTGCTGCCCTCTGCTGGCAATCCCGGTGCCCGCAGCGTCACAGGGCACCAGAGCCTCTTCCCCCAGCCTCTCCTGCTACAAGCGGTATTGACGCTACCCCTCCACTTCCAACTTCCCCACCCTTAGCATTCTATTTTCAAGAGTAGCAGTGGGGGGCCTCCCTGGTGGCACAGTGGTTAAGAACCCGCCTGCCAATGCAGGGGACAGGGGTTCGATCCTTGATCTGGGAAGATCCCACATGCCGTGAAGCAACTAAGCCTGTGAGCCACAACTACTGAGCCTGCCCTCTAGAGCCCGCGAGCCACAGCTACTGAGCCCGCGTGCCTAGAGCCCGTGCTCCGCAGACAAGAGAAGCCACCTCAGTGAGAATCCTTCGCACCACAACGAAGAGTAGCCCCCTGCTCGCCGCAACTAGAGAAAGCCCGCACGCAGCAGCAGAGACCCAACGCAGCCAAAAATAAATAAAGAAATGTATATATTTTTAAAAAAAATAGTAGCAGTGGGAAGGAAAAGGGAGACTGCACCTTTTCAAAAGAAAGATGTATTCTGGAGAAAGCAGTTTCTTTTTTAGATCACTATGTATTTCCTTCAAAATATAAAAGTATCTTGTAGTGTTCCTCACATATCACTCAGGACTAGTATCACCTGGGACGTTTGTTAAACATGCCGATTACCAGATCTCTCTGCTGAAAATTCTGGGTTAGTAAGTGAAAGTTGGAAGCTCAGGAAACTGTTTTAACAAGACTCCTCCCACTCTCACCCTGACCCCCCACCCCACCAGGTGATTCTTGTTCCAGGAAAGTTTGAGAAATATGGCTGTGGAGCAGAGCTTCTCAAAGCTGAAGGTGCTCACTGACCGCCCAGGGCCTTGTTACATGCAGATTCTGATCCAGAAGGTCTGGGCTGCGCTGAGATCCTACATCCCGGGTGATACTGATGCTGCTGGCCCATGGCCACGTTTGGAGGAGCCAGGTTGTAGATACCAGGGTCCGTGCCCCCAGGTGTGTCCTGAGTAGCACACCTGTTGCATTAAGAATCACTACAAGCTCTGCTGCCGCCTACCACTCCTACAGAGGCTTCTCTAAAAAGCAAACTCAAACTGTTCATTTGTCTGGAAAAGCAAGGATGCCCCCTTTTGACAGCTCAACATATTTTCTGTAAAATGCCAGGAGAAGAACAGTAAGTATAATTTATTCCAAAAAATTTTTTTTAAATTACTATCGGTGAGAAAGAATTCCTTTCCCTAATATGCTGTTAAAAGCCCCATGAATTGGAACCTTGTAGGGATCCTGGCTGTTTAAGCTAAAGATATTATGGGGGTGACTCAGTTTGGCTTTCTAAGACTATGTCCTCTGAAAGATTACCCCCTGGGATGAACCATGCAGGGGGAGCTGGGGCTTCGGAAGTGAGTGGCTGCCTTTGAGGACTGTCCGTGGTCTACAATCTTTAAACTCGGTTTCTGCCTTTATTTCTTAACCCTTTCCACCATGGCACCAGCAAACATTTTTAGTGCTGTCACATCTGGCACTCACCCTGGTCAGGCTGTTAATGCTCCTTGCTGTTCCCAATGATTCTCTGGGAGTTTGGGGGCAGGGAAAGTGGATGGGGAGTGCTTCTATTATTTTTAATCTAGAACGAAGAGTAGCCCCCTGCTCGCCGCAACTAGAGAACTTGCGGAATCTTAGTTCCCTGACCAGGGATAGAACCTGTGCCCCTGCAGTGGAAGTGTGGAGCCCTAACCACTGGACCGCCAGGGAATTCCCGAGTGCTTCTATTATATCAGCTGTACTTAAACTATGTGCTTGAAACTTTCTCTTCCTAATGGTGACTTTGGATTTACCCAAGATTATGCCTTAACTTCTCAAGACATCATGAGACTGCATCATAAACTGCAATTTTCAGACACCAATGCAACTGCATTTATTAAGCAGAAGCCCTTTTGGAGGGGAACCTTAAATGAGCAAAACATTAGGAGACAAAAATTATCTGACCATTCTGTTCCTGGCTTAATTTCTAAGGCTCAGAAAATGAGTCTAGCATCTATCCATGGGGGGGGGGTTGTTTGTTTTGTTTTGTTTGTTTCAAGGCCAAGGCAATAATCTATTTTAAGAGTTAATACCTTCCCATCCTCACCCCTGCATTTTCAAAAGACTCCATCCATTGTTAGCCACATAGCTCCCATTAAAGTCAAATTTCCTTAGATGAGGAAGTAACTGAATGCCTAATTACACATGCAGTGCTGGAAAAAAAATATTAAGACTGCATTTACATTGCCAGCTTTCTTTTCCCATTACACAACAGAAGATTTATCCTTTCATCTAGTGCGGGAGCATTGCTCTTGCAAGCTTGTGGTTCCATGTAACGTGTATTAGTATATCATTCACTATTAGCACCAACCTTGACAATCTAGAAGTTATGCCTCTCTCAATGTTATATATAGTCTTTCTTCTGAGCTAGAAACAAACCGAACCAAAAATAATCACCAAGCCCCACATCCTGCCTGCCACTTACCCAGACAGTGACATTGCAACACCCCAGGGCCGCACAGATCTCCTGTGAGCTGTGTGGATTCCTGCCATGGGCTGCACCCACGCAACTATCGAATGCAATTCACAGGCAAAAAGCCCATTTAAACCTTTATCCAGTGGCATGTTCGGGGTTTTTCCTGGACAGGCTGCTTCTGCCTGTGGAATTAAGTGAGTGCTCAGTGATCAGCCATTGCCCAGGGTTCAACCTTAGGTCGTACAATAAGTGACCCAACAAAACGTGTAATACACGTGTATGCGCACTCACCTACGTTCACTTCCAAACGCTTAGACCTTGGAACATTCCTGCGGTTTGATCAGAAGCAAAGCCTAATATGGACACTCTCAAACTCCAAGGTCAGAAAGTAACTAAAGAAAAACTGCAACCTTTAACTGGGCTGCTGCCCAGGCCTCAGGTGTGTGGGTGTCACCTAGTTTTTCCAGATGTCAGCAGAGAGACAAGATTTGATAGATAGGTAACTTAGCCCTTACCTCCTGGGAACTGCTACTTCAATGCCTGGATCGCCTACCGATTCACATTGCTGGTGGGTTCCCAGTAAATGCGGCTGACAGACTGTCGAGGTGAGGCCGCTACACCCAGGGAACAATTTGCTGTGTGGTCCGGCAGATGCCATCACGTCACACGGAGCCTCAGCAGCTCAGCTGGGGAGTGATCCAGCTTCCTGGGCTCCTGGCCCCATGTCTCCCAAGATTCTGTCAGGATAAACCAAGCCATAACCATGCAGTGCCCTAGACACTGGCATGAGGAGATTGGGGTGGACACTAGGGCTTAGGGTTTTCTGCTTCTCGTAGCTGCTGTTACAGACAACTCTAACTGCCCAGTCTCCTAATGGGAGTCTTCTGTGTGTAAGAGTGGGAGTGAGAGGAGGAACCCCCAGACGAGTCTTTCTGGGGTTCAAAGAATAGAAAGAAGCCTCCTACCAGTGAGTGGCACTGGCCAACACTGCCCCCTGAGGGTAAGGCATCAGCTCCTGGCCCCATTACAAGGGAGATGGCCGGCAGCCAGATTCCCAAAGTCCCTGAGGTTCTTCTCAGGCTCAGGTCTCGTGCCTCCCTGGAGTTATGTCATGACTCTGCCCAGAGAGCCAGCTTGCACCCGTGTCCATGGCACACCCAGCTGAATAGCACCGAATTTTTTGCACAGATCCCATAATATATAAATTCCTCCACCACCCCAGGCTCTGTCTATCACAGTGATTCTCAAACTGTTTGGTCTCAGGACTCCTTAACACTCTTAAAAATTATTGAGAACCCCAAATAGCTTTTGTTTATGTGAGTTATGTGGATTATATCTATCAATATTTATCATACTACAACATTTTCTAGCCACTCTCCCTCCTGTTTGGTGAGATATTCAGGGCCAAATATTTAGGGTCACCACTGAGAAGATCTGTTTCCAGGGGCATGGGAACTTTGGGAAGCAGGTGGCTTTCTAAGGGGTTGGAGACTGATGAGGTTTATCTTAGATGGGATAACCAGGGAAGCCGGTGTGGCCAGAGCAGAGTGAGAGTGAGATGAAGAGGGAGGTGGAAGCCAGTTCGTGTCAACCTCGTGTCAACCTTGGTAAGGAGGGGGCTTTGTTCGAAGTGTGATGGACACCATTGGATGGTTGTGAGTAGGGGTGACATTGCTGACTTGCTTTTTATATAGAACATTCTTGCTGCTATGCAGAAAATAGACTGTAGGTGTAGGTGGAAATCAAGAATGATGGCAAAAAGGCCAGAAGACAGGAGGCTATTTTAGGGATCCAAATGAGAGATGGGGGATGACTTGGATCAGCAAGGGGAAGTGATGAGAGGTTCTCTGACCAGGATATATTTTGAAGATGGAATTGCTATAACTTGTGGTTAGATTGACATGGGTATAAGGGAAATAGAATAATCAACAATGATTCTTGAGTGTTCAATCTGAGCAAAATCTGGGTGAATACACTGAGATGGAGAAGATGGAGGTAGGAGCAGGCTTGAAGGATAAACTCAAGTTCTACATTGAAGAGGTCCAATTTGAGATGCCTGTTGGACCCCCAACTGGAAATGTCAGATAGAGAAATGGACTTATGTAAGTGTGGAGATCCAGGGTGTTGCAGAGATTGGAACTGAAGATATATATTTGGAAAATATTGGCATGTAGATGGTATTTAATCCAACAGGACTGCATGTCACCCGAGACTATAAATAGAGAAGAGGAGAGGAGGGGTAGAGGATGGAGCCTGCAGACATAGAGGTGAGAAAGAGGAGAAGCAGACATGGAGACCAAGAGGTAGCAAGAAGGACAGGAGGGTGTGATGCAAAAAGGAGAGGCGATTAATTGTACCAAATTCTATTGAGAGTTCAAGTAAGATAAAGACTGAGAATCGACCACTGGATTAGGCAAGGTTTTACTCTTGATAAGAACAGTTTCAGCAAAATGACGAGGATAAAATTTGGAGTGGGTTGAGAGGATCGAGAATTCCAGGCTGAATGGAGGACTGAACACCTGCACTTCTGTTCCCTTTTGAATTCCCATTAAAATGACAATAAAGGGTTTTAATTACATAAAACTATGGAACAGAGAGACTAGGAGAGGTGATGAGAGCATATGAGAGATGTCAACAAAATTTTAAAACCTGGAAAGCAGAGAGATGAGTGGTAACTAACCTAGCAACATGAAGAAAATGGAAAGCTAGGTAACTATAGTCTGGAGGAACAAAAAAGTGGTCTCATTCATGCCAAATGAGGAAGGCTCAGAAAGGCTCAGGAATTGAAGGTACCAGGTACTTATGAAGGTGCTAGAAGGAGCTAAATGCAGGAATGAGTGAAAGTCTCCTGAAGAAGAAAAAGTCTCCTAGACTCCCTCCTCTGCCCCCACAGAGCTGGGTGACTGGCCCTCCACCATCAAATCAAAAGACTATTAGCCTAAAAAAAAAAAAAAAAAGACTATTAGCCTAGAGAGGATGAACCACAGGAACTCTGCACTGGGAGAACCAAATCAAACATGAGAGTAAAATAAAGAGTATTTCCAATGAACAAAGTCTCAATTTACCACCTATGCATACCTTGTTAGAAAGGTACTGGGGGATGTACTCCATCAAAACAAGAAGCTAAACCAAGAAAGAGGGACCCAAGAGTCAAGGAACCCAACACAGGAAGCCTAGAAGAAATTCCCTGGAGGAGAACAAAGGGACATCCCAGAATGACATCCATGCAGCAGGCCTAGAGAGCAACAAGCTCAGATTGGAGTACAAGAGTGGAGAACTCCAAGAAGGATGTTTCCAAGAAAAAGAAATGAAACACATATTAGCTGCCTTATACTTCTAGCAGAGTTTGGGGATAAATTGTTATTAAGTACAGAGAAAACCAAGCAAAGGAAAAAATGAGGAAATGACTCCAGATAAACAGATTGTACAAGAAAGGAAACACAATCATAGTACAGTAAAAGGCTCAATTATGACTATTTACTAGTCACAATAACAATGAATATTGATTGAACTAAAATTGTAATAGATATATATTGAGAGGATGGTAGGAAGAGAAACAGGTTTAAAAAAGTAATTCTTCATCTTTACAATAAGCAGTCAACGAATAATATATAAAACTGGAAAATCAAGAAATATATATATATATGTTTTTAAAAATCAAACAGTTCACAAGGCTTATAACAAATAAATTACCAAATTTCCTCCCATCAGAGGCAACTGTTTTTGGGGTTTTTTTTACTGTTGTTTTAGGCTTTCTTTATCTCCATCTTTTCTAAAATATATATATATTCCCTCAGAAAGAAACTGGATAATTTCTTTATTATAAGCCTTGTAAAACTGATTGTCAAAAATTTTTTTAAATGTTTAGAATTAGTTATACGACTTTTTAAAACTACTTATATGTATCACTTTGATAAAAATACATTTAACTTTTTTAAAAAAATAAAGAGAAAGAGAACAAGATATGAAAAAGAGAGAAGTATAGACACAACTGACTTATTAAGATGTCTAGACTCAGTGAAACACAAACAGCAGTTTTAATTTTTTTTAATCATTGCTTTCAATCATTTTCCAGTTGAATTTCATTTTCCCATTACTTAACGAAATACTGAGCAGAGCTCATAACTTTCTGGTTAATTTCAGTTACTCTCTTTCAGAAAAAGAGACTAAGCTGACCCTGGTGATGTACAGGACAGCTGGGCGAGGCTGCAGGCTCTGGAGCTTCAGCAGACTGGGCTCCACGGTGGGCTTCCCTCAGCCACGTCCAGCTCCTCGGGGGCAGGCAGGGAGTTGGGTGCGTCTGTTAGGCTTCATCAGAGTTGAGGTTTTGCCAGGGAAATATGGAGAGAGGGGCAGGTAGATTGAATACTATGTAAGGCTGTGATTTCAGGGATTGAACCATGGAATCCAAACTGAGCAAGGTGGGAAGTAGGGGCACAAGGAGGGCTTTGGGGAAGTGGGGAAGGGAGCTGAGGTTGGTGGACCAGATGTCTCAGAGGGGTTGAAGAATGCTGGATGTTATAAAGACTAACTGTGTGGAGGTTTCCATTTAGAATTCCTGCGTGCTGCAGCACATTCGTTACCCCTGTTCCTGCTGTAATTCCCTAGCATTGCTCCACTGTTAGGTTTCCTTGAAGTTAGGTTAGTTGTCTCTGCCCCCTCGGAGGTATGCCTGTCTCAATTCCTCTGATGTGTGAGAGTCATTCTTCACTTCCACTAGGGAGAGGGAAACACTTCCTTCTGCTCATGATCAGTTGTCTTCCCCTCTCTTGCTTACCTTCCTCCCTTATAGCCCTCTCTCTCTTCACGGCCATGCCAAGGCTCCATAGAAAACTTTTCTCTCCAAACGACCCACTGATTCCTTTCCCTACAGCACCTGCTGTGCCATGGTTGTGTACTAGTTTTTCTGTTGACTACTTTTCTGTGCATCACATTAGAATGGTGAGTAGGTACAGGTAAAGTTTACAGAGGAAGGACGTGGCTGCCATCCTCTACACAGAAAATAATTAGCGGTAACAGAATTAATCCAGTCTGCAGTGGTACGTGCAGTCAGAAGGAGAGCATGTTCTGTGTCTCCTATGGTAGTATAATTATTTGGGAGCCTGTCTTGCTCAGGATAATGGCTAATGCAGGGCAATAGCTGGCTCTGGCCATGCACTTTAAAGCCCCAAAACTCATAAAGAAGAACAGATTACTAATCTGTCAAGAGGATGGGAAGGATTCGCTTCTGCACAAACCCAAGATCTCCTCTGACTCCAAAATTTTCAAATTCCTTTAAAGTTATTGTTCTATTTTCTATAATAAAAACACTTTTATGGTAGCAAGATTATTCATCGTATTTCAAAATCCACTCTCTCCTTTAAAAATAATAGTACCCCTGATTTTTAGCTGGACATATGGCCATCAGAATAAAACTGTATTTCCCAGAATCCTTTGCAGTGAGGTATGACTATATGTCTAAATCCTGGGCACAGTGAGGATTGACTTCTGGTCACACTCTAAAAGGTAAGGGATGTGTCATCCCTTCACTCTTTCCTCTGCTTCCATTCTGCTGCTTGGAATGGCAAAGAAACAGGAGAGAAGGAGCCAAGGACCCTAGATGATCCTTGGAGAAGAGCCACTATACCTGCCGTGGATCATCTTCACAAGTGAGAAACAAACTTCTCTCTTGTTCAACCCATGGTTATTTGGGGGCTCTATTACATGCATCTGAAATTGTATCCTAACACCATACTCCTCCTCTTTCTTTAGCTATGTATGTGTCAGACAAGTTCAAAATGCCTAACTCATGCTTTGATCTTCCCATCCTTCATATTCTTGAATCCATCATTGATAAGATTGTCACCTTGGTGATTTCCTCCTTAATAATGGAAATTTAAAATTTATATCTAAGATAAGGATAAATCATCTTTCTGAACGTCTAGTGTCTACAAATGCTATGGCTAGATCCTATTCCCAAACTTCCGGTGATAAATGAGCGTCCTTGGGTAAATCAAACAGCTAATGTTGGAGTAATTGAACAATAATCTTTGAATAGTAATCTTTAAACAGAACTAGTTGTATTTTCTAGTTGAGTATTCTAATAGAATGATTTCCTTTCCAAGATGCCATCTTGCCCCTTCCCCATTTGTATTGTTATTGCTAAACAACCCAATTTTAATTATCATTTAATTATCTTTATCTACAGTTGAGTGCCCCCCTTCTGTTGGAAAGCCTATTTTATATAAACCAAACCATGGGTAATTACCTATCAAAAGCAGATTTATCTAAAGTCCCACTGAAACTAGATGAGGCAGTTCCTGTAAGTCATAAAATCATTCAAAATGGGATCCAGGAGAAAGGGACAGCATTGCATTTGAATTTATAGAATACCAACAACATTATAGTTACCATAGGAAACCAATTCTTATCCATATTGCCTGCTGTGGGAGTACAAAATCTCAGTTCTAGATTCATCTCCTAGGATGTACATTGTGGTGGATACCACAGGCGGATTCACTCATCATTTTTTTCCAGTCCACATTTTCTTGCCTTTCTCTACTACAGAGGCTGGGGGAAAAATTAAAACCTCATGTTCTCAACCCTACCTCATCCCCTTGCAGTAAGGAGACATCACGTGACACAGTTCTGGTTAATGAGACACATGTAGAAATCTCCTATTTAAAAACATGAATTACCAGTATTTCCACTCTTATGCATACATCCAAAAGAACTGAAAACAGGGACTCAAACACATACTTGTACATTCATGTTCATAGCAGCATTCTTCACAACAGCCAAAAGATGGAAACAGTCCATGTATCCATCAACAGATGAGTAGGTCAACAAAATGTGGTATATATACACACAATGGAATATTATTCAACCACAAAAAGGAAGGAAATTCTGATACATGCTTCAACAGGGATGAACCTTAGAAACATTGTGCTAAGCAAACTAAGCCAGACACAAAAGGATAAATATTGTATGATTCCACTTATATGAGGTACCTAGAATAGGCAAATTTATTGAGACAAAAAGTAGAAGAGGGATTGCTAGGGGTAGGGGAAGGAGGAATGGGAATTATTTAATGGGTACAGAGTTTACATAGGGGATGATGAATGAATTCTAGAGATGGATAGTGGTAATAATTATACAACATTGTGAATGTACTTAATGCCACTGAATTGTGCACTTAAAAATATTTAGAGTGTTAAATTTATGTTATGTATATTTTACCACAATTTAAAAATATGAGTTAAAAATCTCTATGCCTATTTTTTACTCAGCAAAGTGCTAGCCTGGATCTCTCAATTCTATAGTTCGCTTAAAGATTCAATATGCTAGTGACCTTAAATAGAATTCTATTTCATCACTCAAGTTGTCCTTAAGGTAGCTCATTTTTACCCCAGAGCTGGCCAGAGATAGAACCAATAATAAACAATGGCAGAGGTTTGCGGCTGAATAGCTCTTTTGCTTCTCCACCTTGAAGACATGGAGGACAGAAGGGATTTGAGAGGAAAAGGGAAGACAGATGTGTATATAACCTGCTACTTGGTGCTGACAAAGGAAGGAGTCCTTATACAAGGCAAGACACGCTCATGGCAGATGAGCAGGAAGGAGGGACATTCTTTGCAGTAATTGAGGTACTCCTCTATCATTTTACCTACTCAGATGGGAAGCGTGTCAGTGATGGGTGGTGTTAGCCAGAAGATTGAGCGGCCATCGTGACCTGAGTCTCTACACCCAAACGCTCTCTCCTCATCTCTGGATTCTGGGTCCTTGCCCAGGAATACATGGTTCTTACTTGCTAATAATAGTAATATAACATTTGCCCAGTGCTTACTTTGTCTGGCACTGCTGGAAGCATTTTATATATATTATTTCATTTAAATTTGACAAGATGCCTGTGAAGTACATACATACTATTATCATTATTATTATTTCCACTTTACAGTTGAGGAAATTGGGGCAAGAAAAGTTTGGATAATCTGTTCAAGGTCACACGGATAACAAATAGCAGAGGCAGGACTGGAACCCAACCAGTCTGGCCCCAGACCCCTCATACTTAACCACTACTTTATGCTACTTCTTAGATCCTATAGATAATTGTTTCCTCTGAGTAGTATCTCAGTCCCCAGCTGTGCTTAACTTCAAACTATTTTTAGCTATTACCTTCTCTGCCATCATCATGGCTTGTTTACAGAGGAACTAAAATAATGTGTCTCTGCGTGTGTGATTATACAAGACAAATCACTTTCTATTTCGTAATTATATTAATTAGGGTAACATTAGCAGCTGTTATGGATACAACCCCAAAGTCTCATTTGACCCAACTGAAGTCTAATTCTTACTGAAGTAAAGTGCAAAATAGGTGGTCCTCGTCAGATGACGAGGATCACAAACAGGCTTCCATATTATGGCTCCACCATCTTGGAAACTCATGGCTTCCAAGGATGCTCTTCTGGATCAAGGAGGAAAGAGAAAGGGCATGGAGGCTCAACCATTAGAGGTTATTATGGGCCAGGCCTGGAAGTGTCACACAGTACATGGGCTCACACACCATTGGCTACAACTTAGTCACATGGCCACACCTGACTGCAAAGGAGGCTGGAAATGTCAACCAGTATGCCTGGGAAATGAGAAAATGAGTTTTGGGTGAGCATGTGACAGTCTCTGCCATAATAGCCTTCCCACTCAATAATGCATTTACATTGTCAATGTTTTCACAGTTCTCCTGAGCCAGAGATTTGAGTAATTGCAAAGTGTCATAAATAGACAGGATGAAGCACCACCAAATGAAGATTTTCCCCAATACTCCTTTGGATTACCTCTATTATTACCTACCCCTGTGCCTTTTTTAACCTTATAGATTGAAAAAACACAAGTAATGTAGGACAGTTTGAAGCTGTCACTGATGGCTCCTATAGAGAGGTACCAGCTAAGGTTTGATAATATAATCAAACATGGATTCCCCAGCTATCAACACTTTTGTGAAGCTTATATTTTAATTATTGTGGGCAAACATTACCTTCCTACAGAAGATTACAATCTCAAGCAGCAGGAAATGGGGCTATGATTTTAGCCCCTTTTCTGTTTATTCTTTAATAGTCTGATACAACGTTTAGATTAACTGGATGCATGTTTACATGTCAGAGCAGATTAAAAGGGAATGGTAATGGAGTCTCTATCAAAACTAGGAATGAGCCCAAAAAGCAATCGGTCTGACAAATATCATATGATAATTGCTTGTATGTGGAATCTAAAAAATGGGTACAGGGACTTCCCTGGCAGTCCAGTGGTTAAGATGCCACACTCCCAACACAGGGGACATGGGTTTGATCCCTGGTCAGGGAACTAGGATCCCACATGCCACACACTGTGACCAAAAAGTAATAAATAAATAAATAATACAAATGAACTTATCTACAAAATGGAAATAGAGTCACAGATGTAGAAAACTTATGGTTACTGGGGGGAAGGGGGGTAAGGGTAAACTGGGAGATTGGGATTGATGTATACACACTACTATATATTAAATAGTTAACTAATAAGGACCTACTGTATAGCACAGGGAACTCTACTCAGTACTCTGTAATGGCCTGTATGGGAAAAGAATCTGAAAAAGAGTGGATATATGTAGATGTATAACCGGTTCACTCGGCTGTACACCTGAAACTAACACGACATTGTAAATCAACTATACGCCAATGAAAATTTTTTTAAAAAAGCAATTGGTCTGTCTATAGTCAGAAGAAAATATATTTATTCCCTCTAGTAAAATAACAGTTAAGCTGTAAGATAAATTAAGACATGGCCTTTAAAACACATTAACATCTGATGATTTTTAAAGAAAAATCCCATTCCTTAAGAACCTGCATGATAGGAGGCTTCCGGGAAGATGGCGGAAGAGTAAGATAGGCATGGACATATATACACTACCAAATGTAAGGTAGATAGCTAGTGGGAAGCAGCCGCATAGCACAGGGAGATCAGCTCCGTGCTTTGTGACTGCCTGGAGGGATGGGATAGGGAGGGTGGGAGGGAGGGAGACGCAAGAGGGAAGAGATATGGGAACATATGTATATGTATAACTGATTCACTTTGTTATAAAGCAGGAACTAACACACCATTGTAAAGCAATTATACCCCAATAAAGCTGTAAAAAAAAAGAAGAACCTGCATGATATATCCATAAATTGAGTTGGTACCTGCTATAAACATCTCTTGCAACTATGCCAAAAATATGCATGTATTTAAATAAGGACCAAGAGGCAACATTCAAAAGTGAGAAGAGTGTTATGTTCAGGCAATATGATTATGGGTGATTTATTTCCCGTTTTCAGGATTTCCTCTAATATTTTTACATCATATTATCAATAATTTTTAAATAATTTATTGCCAAAAATGAAGAAAAAGAATTCTTTGCTTACCATAATACAACTGTAACAAGCCTTCCTTCCATTCTCCAGTGAAAAAGAGTTACCATTTCTGTCTGGTTTGGCAGAGTGAGTAGTTCTAAAGTAAAATGTAGGATTTTTTAAAAATTACAGTTCCCTGATAAGGACAGAGGAAAGTTAATTTTTTAAAGTGAGAAAAGAACACTTTCCTAGAGGATATACACGCACTGGTCAGTCTTTTCCTAACACTGAGGATGCCTGAAGCCTGCTACCCTGACCAGCACTTTCATTATTAAGAAGTGGCTAGGTGAAGGTACTCTTTGACTTAGAGAATATTTTATCAGCAGAAGCTCCGAAGAGATCCTTTCTTTAAATATTCACTGCGTTCAGTGTTCCCTATCACCTCAGTGATTTACTGAGAATTCCAAGAAAGTCTGCTTTGCATCCTTAAGCAAAGGTTAGCCATTTCAGGGGGTTGGTGTATGTGATGTGTTTTCTTATGGACAACATACTTCTGTCCCTGGAAATCACTTTTTCTCTGCAAGGTCTTTTCAACTGCCTGAACATCTTTGAGATTTTAAGCTCCTCACCGAATAACAAAAAGTATCACTTGTAACCAAACCCACAATTTCTCAAGTTTATTGAAACATCTGTCTTTATGGCCCTATTTGGTGCCATGGAGTCCTTGCCTCACCTACTTGGATGTAACTTAACATCTAAGAAGACTTAGGGGTATTTGAAGATTTTCCAAGAGACCAAGTCAGGCATTTAGGGCTCTCACCCTCATTTTATTCTGATAATTTGACCTGAGACATAGGCAGAGAATTGTTAGGGTTCTCCATATCCTGTGTTCATAATCCAGTATCTTTCTCAGCCAATCCTTTACATATAAGGAAGTTACCTACTAGCAGAAGATGATACTTAGGACAGAGAACTATGTCTTGGTTATAGAAAACATAATGCCAAAGAAAAAAATAGGAATTCAGACCTGATAATGGGTCGGGGAAATGTTCCTACTTCTTGTGGGCAGACAATTCTCCATGGGTACTTTGTGTTTCTGTTCATCTTGTAACAGCTTTTATTCTGGAATATATGTTCAAATGAGCAGTCTTAGAAGATAGATATAGTGTCTCCCTGCAGAAGGTAGGGAAGATTTGTTTGCTGTCCAGAGCAAAGTTTGGACAGGTTTGCAAGCAACTCCCTTGTAAGGTTGGTAGTTTCTTAAGCTCATGGTCCCTCAGCTATGACAGAAACCCACTGTATACACAGCATTCCCTTGGGCCTGCCTCTACACTGCCCCTGTGGGGGGGACATGGGGGGCAAGGGGAATGGATGAGAACATGAGGATCACGCTGCCCACTATGCCACGAGTAATGAAGTCCTTTGTTTTTGACCCAGGAAGTTCATGTCTTCTTCCAACATCCAGGAAACTGGAGGACTAACCTGATAGCTTGAAAGTAAGTTAAAATCATAAACCCTTCACAATTCTTGACTCTTCTAACAAGAGTTAGTGCACTGTTAGGATGAGAACTCTCCTTAACCACAGTAAAAAGGGAATTTTGATTTCACAGGCAAAACAAATAGGTATGTATGCTAGCTAAGTATTAATGCGTGCCTTCCACTCACATGCACTTATCTCTGATGACTTGTTATATTAAACATCCCCTAGACTTACCAGAAGGCATGATTAATATCAACTTCACCCAGATTCATTAATAGTGCGCCCTGAGTATCTTTAGCAAATGTAACGCCACCATAAGCACCAGCCATGGGGACTGGCTACACACTTTTGAAAGGAGCTTTCCCATTCCCGTGGGAAACAGTCCCGTTCCCATGGAACAGATCAGAGTTCCTCCAGGAAAAGATGGTACTTCAGAGAATGAAATCTGAGATATTGAAAAATTCCTACTAAATCGAATAACCCTCAACTAGGAAACAATAAAATACCTAAAAGCCATAAAATGGACTTATAAAATGGACAGTTAATACCATGCTAGCCACACCTAAGAACATCCTGTAATTTTAAAAAACATATCAATTACTTTCCATGTAAAGTGTTAATCCTTTTCTAAGAATGAAAAAACTTAGAAAAGGGAACAAGAAACATGGTAGGATCCAGCCATCTCCGAAAGTAACAGATTTGTGATACGGACTCAAACTTGTGTTAGATAAATTTGATCTGCACAGAACACTTAGGATGTGTATATATTTAGTATTTTGCTATTAATGACAATCCAGAGGTAGTTTAGGAGAGAAATTTGTTTCCAGTATCTATGCTTTGTCTTTCATGCTAATACAATTCAAGATTGTTCTAAAGATGTATAATTACATTAAATCAGATATTTATAAGACATTGTTCTCTATTATTCCAATGTATGTTTCCTCTGTAAGCTAAGAAAAAAGCAGGGTTAACAACTTCCAGTTTGTACTTTTAAAAATAAGCATTTGAAATGTTTAAAAATTCCTTAAATTATCTGTCTCATATTTGCATGTGGGGACACAGAAATATTTACCCTTCCTTTCTATCTCTTTAAATAGGTTCGGATTTGCTTTCTATATTTATAAAGTTTTGCATGTCACAAGGGACTTAAAGTATGGGGAAAGGGGAACTTCTATAGTTTCTCACTCTAGAATCAGCCCTAGGCAAAAGTGAGCAAAGCTGCTATATTGGTTCTCATGTGTCCTTTGTCTCTTGCTCTTTCTAACATCCTTCTCAAAAACTGAGCCCAGAGGGCATGTGATTTGCCAAGGCCACATAGATAGGACAAAGCAGAAATCAAAATAAGAACATTTGACTCCATATGCCACGCTCTGGTTTACTTAACCCTAGATGATTGTGGTCTGTATACACGAATGCATTCTTGTTTGACCACGTATTCCTTACAGAGAATTAGTGAATTCTACTGTGACTAACTAGAGGCATAGTCTGTTAGCTGTCATAATCCTGGATAACTCCTTTTCTTCTTTTTTTGGGAAGGATCCTAGACATATGTTGTCTGTTTCTTGGGCATCTCAATAGGCCTTAAGGTCAGCACAGAATTTCTCAGACTTCTGCAATTTCCTTGAGTCTGATTATTGTGACAGTTCCCTGCTCCTATAGCTGCTTCTATAGACTCAATCCTTGTAACAGTGCCTTCTCCCCTTCTCCCTACGTGTAGACCTTATCATCCTTGGCAAGGCTTGCTTTCTTTCAAGTGTCCCTCTTCATGCTACTTCTACATTCATGTTAGCTTTTAAGATGTATTTCAAGTTTCTGAACTTTATTTTTTAAATAGATTTATTTTATTTATTTATTTATTGGCTGCATTGGGTCTTCCGTGGATGTGCACGAGCTTTCTCTAGTTGCCAAGGGCTTCTCACTGCAGTGGCTTCTCTTGTTGCGGAGCAGAGGCTCCAGGCGTGCAGGCTTCAGTAGTTGTGGCACACGGGCTTCAGCAGTTGTGGCGCACAGGCTTAGTTGCTTCGCAGCATATGGGATCTTCCCAGACCAGGGCTCGAACCCTTGTCCCCTGCATTGGCAGGTGGATTCTTAACCACTAGGAAAGCTTCTGAACTTCAGAC
Organism: Neophocaena asiaeorientalis asiaeorientalis; assembly: GCF_003031525.2. Taxonomy (NCBI): domain Eukaryota; kingdom Metazoa; phylum Chordata; class Mammalia; order Artiodactyla; family Phocoenidae; genus Neophocaena; species Neophocaena asiaeorientalis. Next base: position 3,893,685 of record NW_020173955.1, on the reverse strand, counting down.
GGTAATTCTCAGATTTGTTCTTTTGGGCGGCACCCTGCAGGCCTACAAGCCTTGTAATTGCCCAGCCTCAAGACAGAAGAAAGAGCCTGAGACAGTGACAGAGACATCAGTGGTTTATTGGATGGGGGAGCTTACACGTTCAAAGCAAGGTCCTGGGGTGACACCCCACTGTGTACAGCAGAGAGCAGGCAGGACACAGCAGCAGTCTTCCCTGGGTAAGTGGTATGGGGGGGGTTATCGATTACAGGGAAAATTGATGTCAGGTTGGCTTATCAGTTACCAGGGAAACCAGCTGAGGGGCATGCCCCTCATAGCCCCTCAGGTTAGACTTTCATGGGGCAGATGTTTCCCTTTGATAAACTAGTAGGTGGAGCCATTCTGGCCTAAGGATTAGAATAATCACTAGCTGGGGCAAGGGGCAGGCATGTAGGCAGTTACTGACTAGGCTCTATGATTAAGAGGGAAGGTCAGTCAGGTGAGTAGGCTATAGGTGAGGCAGGGGACCAGTCAAGCAGGGGATGTACAGAGAGCAAGAGAACAGCCATCTTGGGTGACATGATTATACACGTTCATGAGCAGAACACTTGAAAATCTTATTCTTAAAGAAGTAAACTAAGGAATCAAAATGGCAAGCCAGGAACTCAAGAGGGAAGAGCAACCTCTAAGCAAATAAGCGACAGTAGGGTCCTAGGTGAGCACCTGAGGCAGGACCTGTCATTTTGCTCTTAAAATATTTTTGAAACATTCATAACAAACAGTAAAGCACATAAAATAACATACTGAATACCTGGGTGCCCACCTCCCTGAATTTTTCAAAACTAATGGAAGCATCAGTTTACAGGTTTAAGAACTATTATAAAGTCTGAATAGAATAAATATAACTCAACAATTATTAAAGCATACACTTAGACACATCAGATAATATTGTGAAAAAGAATCATTTCTAACTCAAAGCAGCCAGAGAGAAAAGAAACATTACCTTCAAAGCTGCAGTACGGACAGTTGACTTCTCAACAGAAATGTTAGAAACCAGATGACAATAGAAAGATATCTCTATAAGTGCTGAAAAAAAATTACCTGCCAACCTAGAAATCCATATTCAGGAAAAATATTCTTCAAAAGTGAAAGCAAAATAAAGCCATTTTCCAGAAAACCAGGAATGGAAAGATTTGTCACCAGCACACCTGCCTTTAAAAAAGGAAAATAATTCCTGATGGGTGTACAAAGATGCAGGAAAGAATGAACTGCACTAGAAAGAGTAAGTACATATGAATATTATCTGCATCAAGCAATATCTTATGTGGTTCAAAATATAGAGAGAGGGCTTCCCTGGTGGCACAGTGGTTAAGAATCTGCCTGCCAGGACAGGAATAAAGATGCAGATATAGAGAATGGACTTGAGGACATGGGGAGGGGGAAGGGTAGGCTGGAACGAAGTGAGAGAGTGGCATGGACTTATATACACTACCAAACGTAAAATAGATAGCTAGTGGGAAGCAGCCACATAGCACAGGGAGATCAGCTTGGTGCTATGTGACCACATAGAGGGGTGGGATAGGGAGACTCAAGGGGGAGGAGATATGGGGATATATGTGTATGTATAGCTGATTCACTATGTTATAAAGCAGAAACTAACACACTGCACACCGCAACAAAGACCCAACGCAGCCAAAAATAAATAAATAAAATAAATAAAATTTTTTAATTTTTTTAAGTTTTAAAAATTAAAAATATAGAGAATTAAAATACATGACAACAACAACACAAGAGTCAGGAGAAGGAGCTAAAAGGAATTTAAGTGTTTTATTTAAAGTAAATGTGCTGGAGGGGAGGGATAAATTGGGAGATTGGGATTGACATATACACACTAGTATATATAAAATAGATAACTAATAAGAACCTTCTGTATAGCACAGGGAACTCTGCTTAATACTCTGTAATGGCCTATATGGGTAAAGAATCTAAAAAAAAAAAGAGTGCATGTATACCTGATCCACTTTGCTGTGTACCTGAAACCAACACAACATTGTAAATCAACTATTCTCCAATAAGAAATTTTTAAAGGTAATAAAATAAATGTGTTAATACATATTTCAAGGAATATCAGAAAATAAATTACTTCCTATAAAAAATTAATTATTGAACATATCTTCACAATAAATTAATGAAAGTCATCAAGATCAAAATTATGTATATCTAATAAAATTAGTCTATTTTATAATAAATTATTTAAAACATGAGTAAACCTATATGCTGTTTCTCATGCTTAGTTTATAATAATGCAGTTATTGCATTAAAAGATGTAGTTAAAATATGAGTTTTGAAAGCAAGAAATAGTGTAAATGACATGATTTTCTTTCAGTAAATATGTACATGTATTGTACTCTAGTGCTTGGCTTTTGGAAAATAATTTTTAAATTTTGTACAAAATTCAAAATAATTCCATATACATTATTAGGCAACTCTGTATTTAATAGAAAAGAAAAGCATCTTTGAGCAACCAAAGCAGTTTAGGTGGATGACACTGATCCTGGCCATTGAAATGTAAAGGAGTATGCCTTTTTATCCTTTTGAATAGGGGAAGAAGGGCAATTATGAAAGAGAGGGTGGGAAAGTTGCCAGAGAGTTTCCAGGCAGTGTGTGTGGGGGGTGGGGGTGGGGTAGTATACGTGGGAGTTGAAGGTTCTCTTAACTATCAGTACCCTAGTACCCTGGCAAAATCTTCATATAACCACAAGGATATGCATACCCCAGTTTGAAGACCATTGCTCTGGGGCATATATTGGGTTGGTCAAAATGTGCCTTCGGTTTCTAAGTAAAAATAAAAGACACATTTTTCATTTTCACCAAGAATTTTATTGAACAACATATTCACCGTTTTGTTCCACTACCTTCTGCCATTTTTCAGGCAGCTTCATAATTCCATCTTCCCAAAACTTTTTATCTTTCTGAGCAAAGAACTGTTCCAGGTGCCTTTTACAGTCTGCCAGGGAATTGAAACTTTTTCCATTAAGAGAATTTTGTAAAGATTGAAATAAATGGAAGTCTGAACGAAGGTGCCATGTCTGGTGAATACCATGGATGAATCAGAACTTCCCAGCCAAGCTCTAACAGTTTTTGCCTGGCTATCAAAGAAACATGAGGTCTTGTGCTATCCTGATGGATGATTATGCGTTTTCTGTTGACTAATTCTGGACGCTTTTCGTAGGTAGAGTGGTGCTTTCCGTTGGTCTAATTGGGAGTAGTACTTGTTGGAATTAATTGTTTGGTTTTCTGGAAGGAGCTCATAATAGAGGACTCCCTTCCAATCCCACCATATACACAACATCACCTTCTTTGGATGAAGACTGGCCTTTGGTGTGGTTGGTGGTGGTTCATTTCACATGCCCCATGATCTCTTCTGTTCCACATTATTGTACAGTATCCACTTTTCATTGCCCGTCACAATTTGTTTTAAAAATGGAACATTTTCATTACGTTTAAGTAGAGAATCGCATGTGGAAATACTGTCAAGAAGGTTTTCTTCACTTATGTGAAACCCAAATATCAAAGCGATTAACATAACCAAGCTGGGGCAAATGATTTTCAGCGCTTGATTTGGATATTTTGAGTGTGTCAGCTATCTCCCACGTGGTATAATGTTGATTGTTCTCAATTAATGTCTCAATTTGATCACAGTCAACTTCAACTGGTCTACCTGACCATGGAGCATCACCCAGCGAGAAATCTCCAGCACAAAATTTGACAAACCACTTTTGACACATTCAATCAGTCACAGCACCTTCTCCATACACTACACAAATCTTTTTTTGTGTGTTTCAGTTGTGTTTTTACCTTTCTTGAAATAATAAAGCATAATATGCCAAAAATGTTGCTTTTTTCTTCCATCTTCAATATTTAAATGGCTATACAAAAAGTCACCAATTTTGATGTCTTTTTTTAAATGCACGCTGATATGACAGCTGTCACATACAATCTAACAAAATTGTTTTGAATGAAGTTAAAGACAACTAAGTGCTACTAGAGCCATCTTATGGGAAAAACCGAATGAAACTTTTGGCCAACCCAATACTAAGAGAGGAATTACTGAGTCTCAAGCTGTGTACATTTTCAGCTTCACCAGATATTGACAAACTGCTTCTAAAGCAGTTGAATCAGTTTATAATCCCACAGCAATTGGTTTGATGTAGTACTTCAACGTCATTTTGATTTTTCATTGGCACTGTATTTTTTTGTTCATTTTGTCTTTCCCTGACTTTTAAAAAGTTTGAGTATCTTTTCATGTGTTTATTGGCCATTTAAGTTTCTTATGTGAATATGCTTTTTCTTATTAATAAGATATATTTCCACATTCTGAATATTTATGCTTTGTCATATACATGCATTGCAGATAGCTTCTCCCAGTCCACAGGCAGATTAATTAAACATTTGGATGTCTCAGTTTCCTTATATGAAAAAATGAGAATTATACCTTCCTCAAAAGATGCTAGGTCATTTGATTCTCAAAACAACTCTATGAGGTGGATAACATAATTAATCCCATTTTTCATATGAGAAATCTTTTCTCAGTTATGCCAAATTGTTTACCATAGAGGTTGTACCAATGTTTATTCTATCATCAGAATATACATGTCCTTGTTGCTCCACTTGAAATAATCAGACTTTTAAATTTTTCCCAATATGGTAAGTGTGAAGAAGAATCTCTGTGCTTTTTATTTTGCATTTCCCTGGTAACTAATGAAGTTGAACACCCTTTCATATGTCTCTTCATTCTTTTTTGGTTCCTCTTCTCTAAAACGCCTGTACATGGCTTTTGCCCCTCTTTACATTGGGTTGTTTCTTTCCTATTAATTCTTAGGTTCTCTTTATATAGTCTGGATACATGTGGCAAGTAGTTTCTCCCAGTTTGTGGCTTCTCACTCTTTTTTTTTTTTTTTTTTTTTTTGCTGTACGCGGGCCTCTCACTGCTGTGGTCTCTCCCATTGTGGAGCGCAGGCTCCGGACGCGCAGGCTCAGTGGCCATGGTTCATGGGCCTAGCCGCCCTGCGGCATGTGGGATCTTCCCGGACTGGGCCACGAACCCATGTCCCCTGCATCGGCAGGCGGACTCTCAACCACTGCACCACCAGGGAAGCCCTCACTCTTTTTTTTAAACATTGAAATATAGTTGACCTTTAATATTATGGTAGTTTCAGGTGTGCTACATAGTGACTTGACATTTGCGTATATTATGAAATGATGACCATGATTAAATCTAGTAACAATCTGTCCCCATACAAATTTATTACAATAATATTGACCACATTCCTTATTCTTTTTTTTTTTTTTTCACATTCCTTATTCTGTATATTACATCGCTGTGGCGTAATTATTTTATAACTGGAAATTTGCACCTCTTAATCCCCTTTACCATGGCTTCTCTTTTTGTTCTCTTTGTGCTGACAAGATGAGAACAAGTTCTTAATTGTAATAAATTTACTTTGTTTACCCTTTCCTTTTTGGTTATACTTTTCTTAAGTTTATTACTTTCCTTTCATTTAAACCTTTCCGTATCATTCTTGTATAGGTGTACCTTGTAAGAGGCATAATCAAATCTGATAGCTTCTTGTCTTTCTATATGTGAATTTATTTATATTTGTTGTTTTCAGTGATAATTTTTACCATCTTATTTTTTATTCATTGCTTGCAATCCTCTTTATCAGTTTTTGCCCCCTCCTTTCTTGTGTTCAGTGGATTGATAAATTTTCAGAGACTCACTACAATTTTAGAATCTATAGATTATATATCTGTCTATTTGTTTAGGCTGTTTTAAATATTTAGCATGTATACTTAACTATAAATTTTTAATACACTAAAATTATTCCATATTTGTATGCTGTTAAGAACTTTAGCAATATATGAAACAAAATTGGCAAAATATTGGTTGCTGCTAAAGCTGGGTGATGGATAAACTGTTTTAAAGGCCCTCACATATGTAACTACCCATTAAGTGCATGCACGCGCGCACACACACACACACACACACACACAGATAGTCTTATTATTAAGGAGAGTTTTTATCTTTTTTATAAAAACATGCACAAAGTTGTTTTGTGGAGGATTTTTTGGTCACGTAAACACATTTCCAGATATATTTTATCTGTTCCTGTTCTCACTGCTTTTTGGTTGGTTGGTTGTTTTTGAATGCCATGCTTTTCCTCTGGGTTTGGTTTTCTTCTGGATGGAAAATATCCTTAATAGTCTCTTCAATGAGAATCTATGGAAAATTTTATTCTCCTTTTTTTTGAGGAATAGTTTAACTGGGTATAAAATTCTACGCTGATGGTTATTCTTCCTCAACACTTTCATAATTTTGCTCCTTTGTCTTCTGACATCTATCATTATTGATTAGAAAACAACTGTCCATTTAATTACCATTTCTTTGTGGATAGTAAGTCTTTTTTCTCTGGCTGCTTTAAAAATTTTCTCTTTATCTGTGATGCAATGTCACCACAATGTGCCTTCTGTGTGAATTTATTTCTATATATACTGCTGGGTATTTGGAATGCACTTTTGTTTGAGAATATACATCTTCCTTCAATTCTAGAAATTTTTAAATTATTGTTATCTCATCAAATATTGCTTCTCCATAATTCCCTCCATTCTTTTCTTTTAGAACTCCTATTAGATATGCCTGAAACCTCCAAAATATTTCCTTCACATCTTTAACTGATTGTTCATATTTTTTTTTATATTGGATGCTGGGTGAATTCCTTCAGCACACTTTTTCAATTTACTAGTTCTCTAATATTTTCTGATCTAGAGTTGTCCCAGCTTTCAAGAACTGTTTTTATTTCTGCTTCTTTTGATTGTTTTATGGATATTAGTCCTTATTTATCCTTTTGAAAAAGTGACATTTAAGTTGAGAAACTAGAAACCACATGAAGTGGCAGGTGTAGAACATTGTAGGCAGAAAAAAACAGCTTTGGGACCTGATTTTCTCCCCCCAAAACTCTGTCTGCTCCTTAACCAGCATTTATTCTCAACTTGACCTATCACATAAGCATAGCTGATGATAACTCAGCATGTTGACTAAATCTCGTGGCTTTTGGTGCTGTAACCATGCACTTATTACTTAAGTTTGGGGTGTAGACGATATGATGTACAGAACTTCTGTGTTGCTGACCGGGTCTTGGTCTTATTGAGTAAGTGTACTTTCTCTGACATACAGAAGCTTTACTTCCAGTAGGTCAGTTGAGCCATCTTGTATCCCAGGAATAAATGTGGCCAAGAGCTGACTGAGCAACAGACTGCATGGTTTTAGTTGGAGTAAGTAACAAAATGCAAATTTAAGTTAATCATGTGCTTTATGGAAAACAATAAAATAATCCTATAAATATAAACAAAACAGTTAAATGTCATCGCTTAGCACCATCTTGATATATATAAAAGTACAAACTTGGGCATTAAAAGCATGTGGCAATATTCACTTTCAAAGGTATCATATACATGATTCAAATCTTCCAAACTATGCTTGGAGTAATAGTTTTTAGAATATGATTTAATTTACAACAACAAGAAAAAATTTAATCCTGGTTGGAATCTGAATATCCCCATTGCTCCCACTCCCGAAATTCTGGGTGGTATTTTGGGTGGTGGTGGAGATAGATAACCCTGATATTCTTTTGCTTGTGTCACATCACCTTTGATGCTACAGTCATAGGTCTCTTCTCTCCGTCTTCCCTTCCTCCTTTTGGCCAAGTACCATTCTTGCAGCTGCCTGTTTTGAACCAATCTAATGTTGTACTTTTGATGGGAAAACTAACATATTCATGTCTCTTGCATTATCTGATGCAGTGAGCTTGCCCCTCATCCTCTTGTGAGACTGTCACCTCTCTAGCTCAGGGTGCGGATACACAGGTTGGTAAGGCAAGCTTCTCAGCACAACCATGCAGCTGTCTACACATAGCACAGCGCAGGGTGTCTGCTAGCTGTGTGCTTACCATCAGCCAACCATGGCGTCACACTGAATGTTTTCCTTTTTATACACTTAACCGTGTTGCCTTTATCTAGCATTTACCATTCTCATTTCTCACAGCACCTCTAAAGCAAGAAATAGTTAGATCAAAAAAGGCTGACTATTCTACATTGAGTTTTAGATTTTTAACTCTCTCCTGAAATTCCTTGACAAAGGATAAGTGACATTAAGTTTTTCACATTGCAGGAGAAGAACAATCAGTTTGGGGCCTGGCTAATTCCAGTAAGTCTTCTTTTTGAATGAGATAATTCAAATACAGAAGTCATCTTCATGAAAAGAGAACGCTCTCTCCAATTTCTCCTCAGGAGGAGGTAAGTGCCTTGAACGTGCTGTTCACTTCCTTCAATAGTACAGTGGCCAATGTAAGTGGAAATATTTTTCAACACAGAACCTGCTGTTTCCAATTCAACATTCTGTTTCAATTCAATACCAAATGCCCACACAGAAAGAAGGTTTAGTGCCAAGGAAATCTATGGTCTCATGAGCCATAGATTTACTCTCATGCGCAAATCAGTCAACATGAAAGCAAATTCACATTTTAAAATAGTTCTTCCAGGGAATTCCCCAGCAGTCCAGTGGTTAGGACTCAGCACGCTCACTGCTGGGGCTCCGGGTTCAATCCCTGGTCAGGGAACTAAAATCCCATAAGCTGTGTGGCGTGGCCAAAAAAATATATAGTTCTTCCATTGGTTTAGAAGCTAAGTATAGATCTAGATAATTTCAAGAAAATTAATTTTTAAAATAGGTGCAGCCTGTTAAGATAGGATGAAAGTTGTCATTAGCAAACTTTCCATGGCTTTTGAGGTTTCCCATGCCAGGCCGACAATGGCTGGCGTGATGTGGCCCCTACCATCATCTCCAACCACAACCCATGCCTTATGCCACTTGTCAATTTTTTTCTAGTTGTGCCAATCTTCTGTTAGCAGCTAGAAATGCCAAACTCTTTTCCATCTCTGGGCTTTTGTGCTTATTTTTTTTTATCTGCCCAGAACATGCTTCTCCCTCTTCTCATCTTAATGATGAGGTCTTCCCTAACCACTCTATCCAAAGTAAGTCATCCTCCTTAGTCCCATTCATAGCACTCTGTTGACTTCCTGCACAGCACTAATCAGAGGCTTCAACTTTTTTATTTACTGGTTACTGACGGTCTGTTTACCCACACTAGAATGTAAGCCCCATGAAGGCAGGGGATCTAGTTTGTCTTATGCTCCATCCCTAGATCTTATGTGCCTGGCACAGAAGTCTACTAGCCTATGACATCTTCTTGATTTAGAAAAATAACGATTGTTATTCAAACAATAAGTGCACAGATGACTATCTGGATTTCATGCAGAATTGACATAAAATGGAATTTAGGGTATTCTGAAAGCCAAGAGTGCTAACCTTTTAGTTTGAGATTTTAGAGTTCATTTTTGTTAATTCTGAAGGATGGCCACTAGAGGGAGACATAGCCAAATACTACACTCAAGTTCTAAGGGGTTTTTTGTGGGGTTTTTTTTTGTTTCTTTGTTTGTTTGTTTTTTTGCGGTACGCGGGCGTCTCACTGCTGTGGCCTCTCCCGTTGCGGAACACAGGCTCCGGCTCACGGGCCCAGCCGCTCCGCGGCATGTGGGATCTTCCCGGACCGGGGCACGAACCAGCGTCCCCTGCATTGGCAGGGGGGCTCTCAACCACCGCGCCCCCAGGGGAGCCCCCAGGGGTTGGTTTTTTTTTTTTTTTTTCCCCATAGAATTTTGGAAGCCCAACCCTCCTTTCAGCTTCCCTGAAAGATGTCCATCCATCCAACTTCTAAAACAAACCAAAAAAGTTATAATGAGGAATTCACTACCCCGTGGGACAGACTACATTACAGCTAAGCACCAACTCATTTAGAAAGTCCTCTTTCTGAGAAAAACAAATATCGTATATTAACGCATATATGTGGAATCTGAAAAAATTGGTATAGATGATCTTATTTACAAAGCAGAAATAGAGACACAGACATAGAGAACAAACGTATGGATACCAAGGGGGAAAGCGGGGGGTGGGATGAACTGAGAGATTGGGATTGACATATATACACTATTGGTATTATGTATAAAATAGATAACTAATGAGAACGTACAGGGAACTCTACTCGATGCTCTGTGATGACCTAAATGAGAAGGAAATCCAAAAAAGTGGGGATATATGTATACGTATAGCTGATTCACTTTGCTGTACAGTATAAACTAACACAATATGGTAAAGCAACTATACTCCAATAAAAAATTTTTTTAAAAGACGGGCTTCCCTGGTGGCACAGTGGTTAAGAATCTGCCTGCCAATGCAGGAGACACGGGTTCGAGCCCTGATCTGGGAAGATCCCACATGCCGCGGAGCAACTAAGCCCACGCGCCAAAACTACTGAGCCTGCACTCTAGAGCCCGTGAGCCACAACTACTGAGCCCACGTGCCACAACTACTGAAGCTCGTGCGCCTAGAGCCCATGCTCCGCAACAAGAGAAGCCACCATAATGAGAAGCCTGAGCACTGCAAAGAAGAGTAGCCCCCGCTCGCCACAACTAGAGAAAAGCCCATGCAGCAGCAGCAGAAACCCAACGCAGCCAAAAATAAATAAATTTATTTTTTAAAAAAATTTAAAAAAGAAAGTCCTCTTTCTTACTGATCTGTCCGTAACTACCCCTCCTTGCCCACCTCCTTGTCTAGATCATTAAGAAACTGACACTATCTTGGGCCCTATCCTTGGACTCATTGTCTAAGCTAATCTTTGGAACCTGTACCTGGCCAATCCCACCATGCCTCACACATTTCTCATCCTCAGTCATGGCTCAAGATGGAAAGTTCTTGTGTTTTCTCTCCTTTGACCCCTGGCCCACTGCTTTCTCCACCAAGCTTTATACTATACGCTGTTCCACAGGAAATGCACTCCCCAACATTGTCAACTCCCCCTTATCCCAGGAAGTGCCTCCATCCCCTTGCCATGAAAGCTGGCTCTCCCAGAGGACTGGTTACCCTGCATCTGCCTCTAGTGAAGGTCTGGTTTTCTGAAGTCCCCAGGACCACAAGCAGGGCTGGCATTCACTCAGCTGTCAGTGCCACTCGCAAAGCATCACTTCCGCTTTGAGATTTGTGACATCCTGTTGTTCCACTGTCACCTGTTCATCTACTGGTCAAGGCTGTATGGAAGACTTTGGGGTCTCATTTCCATCCAGCACCACCCATTTTGCGTGGCTTCAGCAACCATGTAAATAACCAGTCCATCATACTAGCCTCTTTATACCACCCACACCTGGGACCTTCCCCTGGACCTCAAATTTACACTAGTAATTGTCTCCCCAGCTCACTCAGTACCCCATCTCACCATATGCATCCTTCATTCTCATTAAGATGTCCACTGCATTTTTTCCCTATAGCTCAGGCTTGTCACTTCCTATCCAGACTACACGCCCACTATTATTTTCCACCTTACTATACTTATCCACTTATATTTCTTCCCCAACTTTTCCCCCAGCCAAAATCACAACGGAATAAATCCATCTGTTCTCCTTTCCTGTTCCTACACTAATCACTGCTAGTGAAGATATCATTAGCAAATATTTATTGACAACTGTATGAGGCAGTACCATTATTATCTGCATATTACAAAAGTGAGAAATAAAGCCCAGAAGAAATAAGTAAATTGCCCTAGATCACACAGCTAGTAAGCCAGCCAGTTTGCCTTAATCAGATGTCTTTAAAGTATGTAAAGTAAAAATTGATAGAACTACAGGGAGAAATTGACAAATTAATCATCAAAGTGGGAAATTTCAATTTACCTCTCCAAATTATTGATAAGTTAGGTTTTCCAAAACTTAGTAAAGAAATACATGCTGAGAACACTTAGCAAGTTTGATTTAGTGGGCATGCATGAAACCCTGATCCCAGCAGTTAGACAGTATATATGGTATATTTACCAAAATTGCCAACATACTAGGCCAGTGATTCTCAACATTTTGGTCTCAGGACCTCTTTATACTATTAAAAATTACTGAAGACTCCAAAAAACTTTAGTTCATGGAAGTTATAGTTACTGATATTTACTACATTAGAAATTAAAACTGAAAGATGATTTATCTGTTTATTAACTTAATAAATACAAATATTTATTTAAATTAACAATAATAATAACATTGTATGTTAACATAAATAACATTTTTATGAAAAATTGCTTTGTTCATTAGTGAGAAAAATGGCATTGTTTCATTTTGGCAAATTTCTTTAATGCCTGGCTTAATAGAAAACAGCTGGAGCTTCCCTGGTGGCACAGTGGTTGAGAGTCCGCCTGCCAATGCAGGGGACATGTGCGCCCCCCTGCCAATGCAGGGGACATGGGTTTGTGCCCCAGTCCGGGAATATCCCACATGCCGCGGAGCGGCTGGGCCCACGAGCCATGGCCGCTGAGCCTGCGCGTCCGGAGCCTGTGCTCTACAATGGGAGAGGCCACAGCAGTGAGAGGCCCGTGTACCGCAAAAAAAAAAAAAAAAAAGAAAACAGCTGGATTTTCCCAGGAGCATCTGTTGTGATAGGTTGTTTTGGTTGAAGTCTATGAAGTCCAGCCTCACCCATGAGAATGAGAAAAGCAGCCCCTGAGATCCAGCAGGAGTTGGTGTTGCTGGGAGCTGGACTGGCAGTCACAGCTGGCCTTGGTGGTCAAGGTCACAGAACATCCCCTCAGACAGAGCCACTCTGTGACCATGATGGATCAAAACGAAAACAAGACCATGAACTTGTCTAAGCCACGCAAGTAGCCAAACATCTCCCTATTCTGGCCGGGTAACCACTTCTTCTTTACCAACTACAGCATTGCTCCAGTCGACCCTTCTGTGTTAGTTTCCTGTGGCTACTGAAAGAAATACCACAAACCTGGTGACTTGAAACAACAGAACTTTATTCTCTCCCAGTTCTGGAGTCAGAGTGAGAAGGCAAGGTGTCGGCAGGGCCACACTTCATCTAAAGGCTCTAGGGGAGAATCCTTCCTCATCTCTTCCAGCTTCTGGAGGGCTCCAGGAGTTCCCTGGCCTGTGGTCACATCACTCCAGTGTCTGCTTCTGCTCTCCCATGACCTTTTCTTTGTGTCTGCCTCAAATGTTCCTCTGCCATTCTCTGTAAGCATACTTACATGGAGTACACTAACTCATGGAGTTAGGACCTGCCCGGGTAAATCCAGGATGATCTCATCTGTAGATCTTCAACTTAATCACAATTGTCTGCAAAGACCTTTTTTTTTTTTTTTCCAGATAACTAACATTCACATGTTATGGGGTAAGGATGTGAACATATCTTTTGAGGGGTCACCATTCAATCCATTATACCTTCCTATAGATAAGATTTATTAAGAACCCTAATCATAGAATTACCACCACATCCTGACAGTATACAGTACAGAACAAAGCTCTGCTTTCCTAAACCCTCCCCCCATATCACCTAACCAAACCCAAATCCTATGTTTTTTCTAAAACTATCTTACCAAGACTGTAGACAATCCCTGCTGGTGTATATTCTCCTTCCCTGCAATGAAGAATAAACCCACCTTGTTCAATTACTGCTCTGTTCTTGGCGGTGTTTGGCTGGAAGGCATTGACACATGGACATGTAGCTAGAAAAGGGAGGAGTATTTTAACAGCCTTTTCAAATCATTGTGAATGTTCTTCTCTGATACTACACCCGAATTCAACAAATGATAATTTCTTAAAGGTTACTTGACTATGGAATCTGAAACCATATCAGTGAACTTTACACACCCTGCTACATGAAAATCCATCAGTCTATTTTGCACTTTGAGTCAATCTTTCATTCATGCGTAATTTTGGACATCATTCATTGATCATTTAGTGATCATTGATCACTGAGGTATAGGTATCTTCCAAAGGTTGACACATTTCATTATACAATGTGTATTTTTAAAAATCACACTTGATATCACCGCCAATCTCATTAGAAAAGTCCTTATGTATTAGGAAGCTGTCAACTTTACAGTGGTGAATACAAGATTTCCTAAATTTGAATTTTCCCTTGAAGCTCAAATGTTATCACTGACAATAATCATTTTTCCTCAAAGTGGCAGACTTACTACGACCATTTTCAAGAAAATATCTGCCATATACCCAAGTCTGAATAACCAAAGTTTGTCAGTTGTTCTCTCCAGTTTAAAAAAAAAAAAAAGGTATTTTATTTAAAAAAAAAAAAAGCTGATTCTGCTTTCAACTTATTCGCACAAGTGCTTTTCCATGGTTTTTTTTTTTTTTTTTCCCCATAGAATTTTGGAAGCCCAACCCTCCTTTCAGCTTCCCTGAAAGATGTCCATCCATCCAACTTCTAAAACAAACCAAAAAAGTTATAATGAGGAATTCACTACCCCGTGGGACAGACTACATTACAGCTAAGCACCAACTCATTTAGAAAGTCCTCTTTCTGAGAAAAACAAATATCGTATATTAACGCATATATGTGGAATCTGAAAAAATTGGTATAGATGATCTTATTTACAAAGCAGAAATAGAGACACAGACATAGAGAACAAACGTATGGATACCAAGGGGGAAAGCGGGGGGTGGGATGAACTGAGAGATTGGGATTGACATATATACACTATTGGTATTATGTATAAAATAGATAACTAATGAGAACGTACAGGGAACTCTACTCGATGCTCTGTGATGACCTAAATGAGAAGGAAATCCAAAAAAGTGGGGATATATGTATACGTATAGCTGATTCACTTTGCTGTACAGTATAAACTAACACAATATGGTAAAGCAACTATACTCCAATAAAAAATTTTTTTAAAAGACGGGCTTCCCTGGTGGCACAGTGGTTAAGAATCTGCCTGCCAATGCAGGAGACACGGGTTCGAGCCCTGATCTGGGAAGATCCCACATGCCGCGGAGCAACTAAGCCCACGCGCCAAAACTACTGAGCCTGCACTCTAGAGCCCGTGAGCCACAACTACTGAGCCCACGTGCCACAACTACTGAAGCTCGTGCGCCTAGAGCCCATGCTCCGCAACAAGAGAAGCCACCATAATGAGAAGCCTGAGCACTGCAAAGAAGAGTAGCCCCCGCTCGCCACAACTAGAGAAAAGCCCATGCAGCAGCAGCAGAAACCCAACGCAGCCAAAAATAAATAAATTTATTTTTTAAAAAAATTTAAAAAAGAAAGTCCTCTTTCTTACTGATCTGTCCGTAACTACCCCTCCTTGCCCACCTCCTTGTCTAGATCATTAAGAAACTGACACTATCTTGGGCCCTATCCTTGGACTCATTGTCTAAGCTAATCTTTGGAACCTGTACCTGGCCAATCCCACCATGCCTCACACATTTCTCATCCTCAGTCATGGCTCAAGATGGAAAGTTCTTGTGTTTTCTCTCCTTTGACCCCTGGCCCACTGCTTTCTCCACCAAGCTTTATACTATACGCTGTTCCACAGGAAATGCACTCCCCAACATTGTCAACTCCCCCTTATCCCAGGAAGTGCCTCCATCCCCTTGCCATGAAAGCTGGCTCTCCCAGAGGACTGGTTACCCTGCATCTGCCTCTAGTGAAGGTCTGGTTTTCTGAAGTCCCCAGGACCACAAGCAGGGCTGGCATTCACTCAGCTGTCAGTGCCACTCGCAAAGCATCACTTCCGCTTTGAGATTTGTGACATCCTGTTGTTCCACTGTCACCTGTTCATCTACTGGTCAAGGCTGTATGGAAGACTTTGGGGTCTCATTTCCATCCAGCACCACCCATTTTGCGTGGCTTCAGCAACCATGTAAATAACCAGTCCATCATACTAGCCTCTTTATACCACCCACACCTGGGACCTTCCCCTGGACCTCAAATTTACACTAGTAATTGTCTCCCCAGCTCACTCAGTACCCCATCTCACCATATGCATCCTTCATTCTCATTAAGATGTCCACTGCATTTTTTCCCTATAGCTCAGGCTTGTCACTTCCTATCCAGACTACACGCCCACTATTATTTTCCACCTTACTATACTTATCCACTTATATTTCTTCCCCAACTTTTCCCCCAGCCAAAATCACAACGGAATAAATCCATCTGTTCTCCTTTCCTGTTCCTACACTAATCACTGCTAGTGAAGATATCATTAGCAAATATTTATTGACAACTGTATGAGGCAGTACCATTATTATCTGCATATTACAAAAGTGAGAAATAAAGCCCAGAAGAAATAAGTAAATTGCCCTAGATCACACAGCTAGTAAGCCAGCCAGTTTGCCTTAATCAGATGTCTTTAAAGTATGTAAAGTAAAAATTGATAGAACTACAGGGAGAAATTGACAAATTAATCATCAAAGTGGGAAATTTCAATTTACCTCTCCAAATTATTGATAAGTTAGGTTTTCCAAAACTTAGTAAAGAAATACATGCTGAGAACACTTAGCAAGTTTGATTTAGTGGGCATGCATGAAACCCTGATCCCAGCAGTTAGACAGTATATATGGTATATTTACCAAAATTGCCAACATACTAGGCCAGTGATTCTCAACATTTTGGTCTCAGGACCTCTTTATACTATTAAAAATTACTGAAGACTCCAAAAAACTTTAGTTCATGGAAGTTATAGTTACTGATATTTACTACATTAGAAATTAAAACTGAAAGATGATTTATCTGTTTATTAACTTAATAAATACAAATATTTATTTAAATTAACAATAATAATAACATTGTATGTTAACATAAATAACATTTTTATGAAAAATTGCTTTGTTCATTAGTGAGAAAAATGGCATTGTTTCATTTTGGCAAATTTCTTTAATGCCTGGCTTAATAGAAAACAGCTGGAGCTTCCCTGGTGGCACAGTGGTTGAGAGTCCGCCTGCCAATGCAGGGGACATGGGTTTGTGCCCCAGTCCGGGAATATCCCACATGCCGCGGAGCGGCTGGGCCCACGAGCCATGGCCGCTGAGCCTGCGCGTCCGGAGCCTGTGCTCTACAATGGGAGAGGCCACAGCAGTGAGAGGCCCGTGTACCGCAAAAAAAAAAAAAAAAAAGAAAACAGCTGGATTTTCCCAGGAGCATCTGTTGTGATAGGTTGTTTTGGTTGAAGTCTATGAAGTCCAGCCTCACCCATGAGAATGAGAAAAGCAGCCCCTGAGATCCAGCAGGAGTTGGTGTTGCTGGGAGCTGGACTGGCAGTCACAGCTGGCCTTGGTGGTCAAGGTCACAGAACATCCCCTCAGACAGAGCCACTCTGTGACCATGATGGATCAAAACGAAAACAAGACCATGAACTTGTCTAAGCCACGCAAGTAGCCAAACATCTCCCTATTCTGGCCGGGTAACCACTTCTTCTTTACCAACTACAGCATTGCTCCAGTCGACCCTTCTGTGTTAGTTTCCTGTGGCTACTGAAAGAAATACCACAAACCTGGTGACTTGAAACAACAGAACTTTATTCTCTCCCAGTTCTGGAGTCAGAGTGAGAAGGCAAGGTGTCGGCAGGGCCACACTTCATCTAAAGGCTCTAGGGGAGAATCCTTCCTCATCTCTTCCAGCTTCTGGAGGGCTCCAGGAGTTCCCTGGCCTGTGGTCACATCACTCCAGTGTCTGCTTCTGCTCTCCCATGACCTTTTCTTTGTGTCTGCCTCAAATGTTCCTCTGCCATTCTCTGTAAGCATACTTACATGGAGTACACTAACTCATGGAGTTAGGACCTGCCCGGGTAAATCCAGGATGATCTCATCTGTAGATCTTCAACTTAATCACAATTGTCTGCAAAGACCTTTTTTTTTTTTTTTCCAGATAACTAACATTCACATGTTATGGGGTAAGGATGTGAACATATCTTTTGAGGGGTCACCATTCAATCCATTATACCTTCCTATAGATAAGATTTATTAAGAACCCTAATCATAGAATTACCACCACATCCTGACAGTATACAGTACAGAACAAAGCTCTGCTTTCCTAAACCCTCCCCCCATATCACCTAACCAAACCCAAATCCTATGTTTTTTCTAAAACTATCTTACCAAGACTGTAGACAATCCCTGCTGGTGTATATTCTCCTTCCCTGCAATGAAGAATAAACCCACCTTGTTCAATTACTGCTCTGTTCTTGGCGGTGTTTGGCTGGAAGGCATTGACACATGGACATGTAGCTAGAAAAGGGAGGAGTATTTTAACAGCCTTTTCAAATCATTGTGAATGTTCTTCTCTGATACTACACCCGAATTCAACAAATGATAATTTCTTAAAGGTTACTTGACTATGGAATCTGAAACCATATCAGTGAACTTTACACACCCTGCTACATGAAAATCCATCAGTCTATTTTGCACTTTGAGTCAATCTTTCATTCATGCGTAATTTTGGACATCATTCATTGATCATTTAGTGATCATTGATCACTGAGGTATAGGTATCTTCCAAAGGTTGACACATTTCATTATACAATGTGTATTTTTAAAAATCACACTTGATATCACCGCCAATCTCATTAGAAAAGTCCTTATGTATTAGGAAGCTGTCAACTTTACAGTGGTGAATACAAGATTTCCTAAATTTGAATTTTCCCTTGAAGCTCAAATGTTATCACTGACAATAATCATTTTTCCTCAAAGTGGCAGACTTACTACGACCATTTTCAAGAAAATATCTGCCATATACCCAAGTCTGAATAACCAAAGTTTGTCAGTTGTTCTCTCCAGTTTAAAAAAAAAAAAAAGGTATTTTATTTAAAAAAAAAAAAAGCTGATTCTGCTTTCAACTTATTCGCACAAGTGCTTTTCCATGGGAAAACCATCATATTTTGGAATACAGCAAAAATGCTTTATGTGTACTTTCCATTTTGTCAAACAGAATAATAAAAAAGATGTGTTCTCAAGGTTCAAGACTTATTAAAAGTATAATTTTTTAATGCTTCGTCAAGGATATTCTTAAGTGAAACCAGCTTTATGGTGGTGAAGAATAAAATGAGTGCTAGTACAGTTTGATGCCACCGCCTGGATTCATGCTAGGGCACCAGCAGTTGTACTCACCATGTACAAATAGCAGCACAGTGAAAAAAACAAATAATGTCCTAGTATTGTTATGAAAATAGTTTTGACTTCATAGTTCTCCTAAAACGGTCTTGGGAATCCCCAGGGATCTGCAGACTATACTTGAGAACTGCTGATAGTATAAAGCAGTCTCAACAAATAGAAAGAATAGGTATCAATCATATAGAACAAACTCTGCCCACAATGCAATTAAATAAGACTCAATTACCAAAAAAAAAAGTCCCCTTACATTTGGAAATTTCAGAACATTTTTTTAAACAATCAATTGGTCAAAGGAGAAGTCATAACAGAATTTTTTTAAAAACATGCTTAGAACTGAATGATGACAAAAATACAACATGACAAAACTTGTGAGATGCAGCAAAAGTGATACTTAAGGAAAATTTGTAGTCTTAAATGCTTATGTTAGAAAAGAAGAAAGACTAAAAATTAATCACCTAAATACTTAAGTTGAAAGTAGCAACAGAATGGGCCCAAAAAACTTAGAAAGAAGATGCTGATAAGGATAAGAGAAAAAATCAAAGAAATAGAAGGAAGAAAGAAATGATAGGAAGGATCAATAAACCCAAAAGTTGATTCTTTGAAAAGACACAAACTTCCAAAAAGGGAACTCTCATGCTCTGTTGGTGGGATTGTAAATTGGTGCAGCCACTGTGGAAAACAGTGTGGCGATTCCTAACACAATTAAAAAATAGAACTACCATATGATCCAGCAATTTCACTTCTGGGTATTTACCTAAACAAAATCACTGATTAGAAAAGATATATGCACCCCAATGTTCATTGCAGTGTTATTTACAATAGCCAAGATATGGAAGCAACCTAGTGTCCATCAATAGATGAATGGATTAAGAAGATGTATGTATACACACACACACACACACACACACACACAATGGAATATTACTCAGCCATAAAAAAGTGAAATCTTGCCTCTTGCCATTTGGAACAATATGGATGGATCTAGAGGTTATTATGCTAAGTGAAATAAGTCAAAGAAAGACAAATACTGTATGATATCACTTATATGTGAAATCTAAATAAAAAAACACAAACAAAACAAATGAAAACAGACTCAGGTACAGAGAACAAATAGGTGGTTGCCAGCAGGGAGGAAGTTGGGGTGGGGGAGGAAATAGGTGATGGGGATTAAGAGGTACAAACCTCCAGTTGTAGAATAAATAAACCACAAGGATGTAATATACAGCATTGGGAATGTGGTCAATAATATTGTAATAACTTTGTATGGAGACAGATGGTTACGAGACCATGGTCATCATTTCATAATGTATGCAAAGGACAAATCACTATGTAGTACACCTGAAACTAACATAAATTGTTCATCAACTAAATTTCAATTTTAATAAAAGGGAAAAAATACAGTTTAAGAAAAAAATATATTTTTTCAAATTTATTTATTTATTTTTGGCTACTTTGGTTCTTCATTGCTGTACACGGCTTTCTCCAGTTGCAGAGTGGGGTCCACTCTTTGTTGCGGTACGTGGGCTTCTCATTGCGGTGGCCTCTCTTGTTGTGGAGCACGGGCTCTAGGCGCGCGGGCTCAGTAGCTGTGGCTCACGAGATCTAGAGCACAGGCTCAGCAGTTGTGGCGCACAGACCTAGTTGCCCCACGGCATGTGGGATCTTCCCAGACCAGGGCTCAAACCCGTGTCCCCTGCACTGGCAGGTGGATTCCTAACCACTGCGCCACCAGGGAAGCCCAAGGAAAATATATCTTAAAGATATTAACCAATAAAACAAATAGCAGAATGGAGGGAACAGAGCAAAGAGTCAGTGAAACGACAAAATATTTCAATTCTTTCTGATTTTAATTCTTTTGGATAAATATATTTTTTGGAAATCAGGATCTTGAAGAGCTGTTTGCACCCCCGTGTTCATTGCAGCATTATTCACAATAGCCAAGATATGGAAATAACCTAAATGTCCATTGACAGATGAAAGAGTAGAGAAAATGTGGTACATCCATACAAAGGAATATAATTCAGCCTTAAAAAAGGAAGGAAATCTTGACATATGTGACAACATGGATGAATTTGGAGGACATTGCTTTAAGTGAAATGACCTAGTCACAGAAGTACAAATACTGCATGATTCTGCTTCTGTGAGGTATCTAAAATAGTCAAACTCAGAGAAGCAGATAGTAGAATAGTGGTTGCCAGAGGCTAGGGTGGAGTGGGGCAGAGGGCGGGGAATGGGGGGGAGTTGTTGTTCAATGGGCATAAAGTTTCAGTTATGCAAGACGAGTCCTAAGTTCTAGAGATCTGCTGTATAACACAGTGCCTACGGTTAACAATACTGTATTGTGCACTTTGAAAACGTGTTAAAAGGGTAGACCTCATATTGTGTTCTTACCACAAAAAAGACAGGGAGCACAGGGAAACTTTTGGAGGTGATGGCTATGTTTATTACCTTGATCATGATGATGGTTTCATGGGTGTATGCGTAAGTCCAAACTTACCAAATTACATACATTAAAGTTGTACAGTGTTTTGTATATCAATTACTCCTCAATAAAGCTGTTAATTAAAAAAACATAAAAGAATGAAGCAAGTGATATCACTACAGACCCTGAAGACATCAAAAGGATAATGAGGGAATACTAAAAACAAACAAAACAAAAAACTCTGAACACCTAAATGTGACAACTTAGATGAAGAACTAATTCCTTGAGGAACACAAACTACCATAACTTACCCAATATCAACTAGTTCATTTGAATAGCCCTGTAACTATTAGGGAGATTGAATTCAAAATGTTATAACTCCCAAAAAAGAAATCTCCAGGCCTAGATGGCTTCACTGGAGAAATCTCCCAAACAATTACATAAGAGTTAACACCAACTCTACAGAATCTCTTCCAGAAAATAGAAGAGGACATTTCCTAATTCATTTTATGGACCTAATATTACCCTGATACCAAAACCAGACAAAGATAGTGCAAAAAAGAAACTACAGACCAATGTCTCTCATGACCTTAGATGCAAAAATCCTCAACAAAATATTAACAAATCCAACCCAACAATATATAAAAAAGAATTAAATACCATGACCAAGTGGAATTTATTCCAGGTATTCAAGACTAGTTCAACATTTTAAAAACAATCAATGTAAACCACCTGTCAACAAGCTAAAGAATAAAAATTACATGATCAGATTAATTGATGCAGAAAAAATCCATTTGACAAAATTCAGTACCCATTTATGATAAAAATAGGAATAGAGGGGAAATGCCTCAACTTTGTAAGAGCATCTGCAAAAAACCCAGAGCTAACATTATTGTTCATGGTAAAGGAATGAGTGCTTTCCCCCTAAGATCAGGAACAAGGTCCCTTCCCACCTCTCATATTCAGCGTAGTGCTAGATGTTTGCAAATAATGGTTTGTCTTATGTTGATGTATCTTGGAAGTGATTAAACACTTATTGTTGAGATCAAACACTCATAAGTTGTCCAATACAGAGGAGCTGCAGGTGGTGGGTTAAAGTGGCCAAGGAAAGCCCACCTCTCCCCGCCGTTTGTCTGTTCCAAAGGAATATGTCTGGAATGCAAAGTGTACATGTAACACCTGGAAACCCACAGGTCCCAAGAGGCCCAGGCAGGTGTCCAAACAAGTGAAGAGAGGCTACTATGACTTCCCACCCCAGGAGGTTATTGCAGCCAGGATTGTGGCCACACAAATATCTGGCCCCTCTCAAAGTAAACTTTATTATTTTCTAGGTTTACTATTTCCTTAATGATATGACTCGTAATGTATTTGAAAGGTGAAATATTCTAGACACCTCAAATCATTTTTTTTTAAGAAGATGTTGGGGGTAGGAGTTTATTAATTAATTAATTTATTTATGCTGCGTTGGGTCTTCGTTTCCGTGCGAGAGCTTTCTCTAGTTGCGGCGAGCGGGGGCCACTCTTCATCGTGGTGCACGGGCCTCTCACTATCGCGGCCTCTCTTGTTGAGTAGCACAGGCTCCAGACGCGCAGGCTCAGTAGTTGTGGCTCACGGGCCTAGTTGTTCCGCGACATGTGGGATCCTCCCAGACCAGGGCTCGAACCCGTGTCCCCTGCATTAGCAGGCAGATTCTCAACCACTGCTTCACCAGGGAAGCCCCTCAAATCATTTTTTAAACCAAGTTAGATTCAAATTTCAAAAATTAATATATAATCCCCTTGGTTCTTACCAGCTAGGCAGTCCTGCCCAGAATGCACTGCTGAAGAGATGTAGCAGGTCACCTGGTCCTTCCTTAAAATTTCTGTGCCTCAGTTTCCTCACCTGTAAAGTCATGATCATAATAATTCTTATCTGGTAGGGATGCGGAAGGGATTAAAGGAGGTAATTCAGGTGAAGCATTTAGAACAGTGCTTGCATCTGGTAGGCCTCCTGAAGAGAAGTGCTCCTAGCCTTCTGCCCACAGTTATTGGGGAGTCAGTTTTTTGAAAGGGCACCGGGGGAACTGCTTTCTATGAATCTCATTCTGTATCCAGATGTGGGTAGTCAATACTGTAGTTGCTCATCACCATTAACTGAAGGCTGATGAAAGGAGGTAGCATTAAGAAACGAAGCCCGAGATCACTCACTGGCTGCCTGCAACTGCATCCATTGATGTCTTATTTGGTCTGATTCTCTTCACCTGCCTGGCCCCCTAAGGCATTTGAGCTTGTGATGTCTGATGTTTTGCTAATCTACATTATAGAATTCCCCACCACTTAGGCCAAACAGCCATGGTTGAACGGCTGAGAGAGAGCAGTCCTCTCAGAGGCAAGGGAATAAAGGAAAGATTTTAGCATTTGCCATCACTTTAGATAAGTCACTTATGTAAAGTTTCTCATGTAAAACCTTAACACTAAGTGGAGGAGGGGCTGAGAGTGGATTTAAAGGATTTTCAAGGGTACTTTGGGTTATCTGCTGTGCGGATGTCTTCTGTTTGCCCTACTGGTCCTCTCTCCACCTTCCCCACCATGCT
The DNA here is from genome assembly GCF_003031525.2 of Neophocaena asiaeorientalis asiaeorientalis. Lineage (NCBI taxonomy): Eukaryota > Metazoa > Chordata > Mammalia > Artiodactyla > Phocoenidae > Neophocaena > Neophocaena asiaeorientalis. Next base: position 3,869,656 of record NW_020173955.1, on the reverse strand, counting down.
CTGTGCCCAGGACTGCATCACCAGGTTGTGTTGCCCTCTGGCTCCCAGTTGAGTTCAGGCAAAGGTTGGGGGTAGGGGTGGGGGATACCAGCAGAGATGGAGGGGCAGGAGAGCAAGGTTGGGGTGTCTCTGCTCCTTTCAGGTGACCATGTCCATACAGCTCTGTCTCTGGGTTCCTGCGACTCCCCTACTCCCTCCCATGGCCCCTGCAGGTCTAGGAGTGGAAACAAATCTTGCTATTAAACACGCTTGATACCTACACAGAGCTTGGTAAGTAGTCCCTGTGAAATAATAAGAAATATATATTGGTCTCTGCCCCTGGTTACTGACACAGAGCTCCTAAAATCCTTGTAAATAAGGGCGCTAGGAAAATCATTTGCTCTAACAGTCAGTCTTTGATCCCTATTCCTGACCCAGAGCTCCTAAGACATTTGTATTGATAATTTTCTGGGCGATAGGAATGTCTTTTGTTCTAATGAGACAAGTCTGGGTGGGCTCCTGGATGGAGGCTGGTCACCAGAAAGACCAAGCCATGATTAGAAGCTAGGAAACTTCAGCCACTCGCTTTCCCCAATTCTCTGGAGAGGGGAGGAGGGCTGGAAGTGGAGTTAATAATCAATCATAGCCAAGGGATGAAGCCTCCATAAAAATCCCCAGAGTACAGGATTCAGAGAGCTTCTGGGTTGGTGAACACATCCATGTACCAGGAGGGTGGCACACCCCAACTCCACAGGGACAGAAACTCTTACACAAGATCCTTCCAGATCTTGCCCCATGTATCTCCTCATATGGCTGTTCCTTTGTACCCATTAAAATATTCTTTGTGACAGATCAGCAATAGAAAGTAAATTTTTCCTAGGTTCTAAGAGCCACTCTAGCAAATTATTGAACCCAAGGAGAGGGTTATGGGAACCTCCAATCTGTAGCCAAGTCAGACAGAAGTTGTGGGTAGCCTGGGGACCTACTACTTGGGACTGGCCTCTGAAGTGAGGGGCACTCTTGTGGGACTGAGCCCTTTACCTGTGGAGTCTGCACTAAACTCTAGTTAGTGTAAGAATTGAATTGATAGCAGGACACCCAGCTGGTGTCAGAGAATCATTCATTGCAGGAAGAACCCATAACCTGGGGTCAGAAATATGTGTGAGAGTAAGGGAAAACACAATGAGTTTTTCCTTGACAGCCTCTTATTAAACTCTCTTCAGACACCCTCCTTTGACAGTTGCATCTATTTCCTAACACTATATCTGAATACATCTCAGTATGCTGCACATATATACCTATCTTCACCTTCCTCATCTTTGAATCTAACCCCTGGGTAGAGTATGATTGGACCAAGGGCCAGGGTCAGCAAGGATGGTATTGATAGATAAGTAGATAGGTAAGGATAGATTCAAACCTCAACCTGAAAACTCTCAAGTGTACAGAAAATACAACTTTTTCTGCTTTTCTATAACCCAACTTAATTTCTATTTCAGTCCCCAATCCTCCAGGGTTGCAGAAACATAAACTAAATCAGTTTAGGGTCCCCCCTGACAATTAAAATACAATTAATAAGTGTAAGAATAGAACTACCCACTAGGAATTTGGGAGCCAAGAGGAGAGACACCTAACACATCATCAAAGGAGGGACAAAGGAGTGCCAGGGAACTTCCTGAAGAGTGTGGTGTCTGAGCTGAGACAAAAGAATGAATGGAGTTAAACAAGCAAACAAAGAAAACCTCACGATAGGCACAGGGTCAAGCCCAAGCAAAGGCACTGAAGCAAAAAACAGCAAGATGCATAGGAGACTACAAGCACCTCAGTGTTTTTGGAGTGTAATGTTCAAGACAAAAGCGAGGTGACTGATAAAACAGTGACCAGATCTTTTTTTTTAACCGAAGTATAGTTTGTTTACAATGTTGTATTAATTTCTGCTGTACAGCAAAGTGACTCAGTTATACATATATATTCTTCTTTTAAAATATTCTTTTCCATTATGGTTTATCATAGGATATTGAATATAGTTCTCTGTGCTATACACTATGACCTTGCTGTTTTTCTATCTTATATATAATAGGCTACATCTGCTAACCCCAAACTCCCAATCCACCCCTCCCCCAACTCCCTCCCCTTTGATAGCCACAAGTTTGTTCTCTATGTAACGGTGAAGCGTTCTGTTAGATCAGGTTAAAAAGCTTAAACTTTATCTCTTAGATCAGAGGTCCCCAAGGGGGAGGTACACACACACCAGGGTGTACACAAGAACATTCACTGGAATACAGGAAGAAAGTGTTAGAACTTCTAGCTTATGTTTTAATTTTTTTACTTTTGTGTATGTTTTATAATGTACATAATATTTATATTAATGCCATAGGACATGTTATATAATAAACAAATAAATATTAGACACACATTGAAGAGTGGGTTCAATGTCAGAATTCAACCAGAATCTGAACTGACTTTGGCTTTGACCAAGTACTCCTTTGAATGTCATTTCTTTCATCCCCGAGCCTCTGTGTAATCAATGATCCTGTGAAAGCACAGATCACCAGCCTATCTAATCAGTGTAACAGCAACAACTGAACAAGGCATTGGTTTAGTCTCATTGTTAGTGTTAGAATATTTGTTTTCCAAAATGAGTGAGCTTTCTAGCTGCAATTTTGAGTAAATTTTCCTTACATGTTTATAAGTGGAAATTCCCCCTTTTGGGTAAAATATATATAAATGTATATTTATTATTGCCAGAGTGAAGTGCTACAATTATTAGTGATCACTGTGAAGCTAGAAATTTTACATATGATATCAATTTAAAACTTTCAAATTATTAACTGAATAGAGAAATTGACTGGTACTTAATATGAAGATTTAGAAAGAGTGAGGTAGCTGGATAACTTTATGAAGAACCTTATTTTGTTTTTATTGAGATATAGTTGATTTACAATATTGTGTTAGTCTCAGGTGTACAGCAAACTGAGTCAGTTATACATATGTATGTATATATCTGTATTCTTTTTTCAATTCTTTTCCATTATACTTTATTACAAGATATTGAATATACTTCCCTGTGCTATACAGTAAATCCTTGTTGTTTATCTGTTTTATACATGGTAGTGTGCATCTGTTAATCCCATACTCTCAATTTACCCCTCCCTCCCTTTCCCTTTGTAACCATAAGTTTGTATTCTGTGAGTCTATTTCTGTTTTGTAAATAAGTTCACTTGTACTATGTTTTATTTATTTTTAAAAAAATTTATGTACTTATTTATTTATATTTGGCTGTGTTGGGTCTTCGTTGCTGTGTGCAGGCTTTTCTCTAGTTGTGGCGAGCGGGAGCTACTCTTTGTTGCGGTGCGCGGGCTTCTCACTGCAGTGGCTTCTCTTGTTGCAAAGCACGGACTCTAGGCACGCAGGCTTCAGTAGTTGTGGCTTGCGGGCTCTAGAGCCCAGGCTCAGTAGTTGTGGTGCACGGGCCTAGTTGCTCTACGGCATGTGGGACCTTCCCGGACCAGGGCACAAACCTGTGTCCCCTGCATTGGCAGGCGGATTCTTAACCACTGAGTCACCAGGGAAGTCCCTGTACCTATGTTTTAGACTCCACATATAAGTGATATCATATAATATTTTGTCCTTCTCTGTCTTACTTCCCTTAGTATGATAATCTGTAGGTCCATCCATGTTGCTGCAAATGGCATTATTTCTTTCTTTTTTAATGGCTGAGTAATAGTCCATTATATTTATATATATATTTAAAGAAAAACAGAAACAGAAGACCATGTTTCCTAAAATGGCACTGCAAATATGTAGAACATCATACTAAATTTTTGCAATAATTTTTTAAAAATAAATTTATTTTTTTATTATTGGCTGCGCTTGGTCCTCGTTGTTGCTGGGGGCCCGTGGTGTGCGAACCTCTCACTGTGATGGCCTCTGCTGTTATGGAGAATGGGCTCCACGTGCATGGGCTTCAGTAGTTGTGACTGGTGGGCGCTAGAGCCCAGGCTCAGTAGTTGTGGTGCACGGGCCTAGTTGCTCTACGGCATGTGGGACCTTCCCGGACCAGGGCACAAACCTGTGTCCCCTGCATTGGCAGGCGGATTCTTAACCACTGAGTCACCAGGGAAGTCCCTGTACCTATGTTTTAGACTCCACATATAAGTGATATCATATAATATTTTGTCCTTCTCTGTCTTACTTCCCTTAGTATGATAATCTGTAGGTCCATCCATGTTGCTGCAAATGGCATTATTTCTTTCTTTTTTAATGGCTGAGTAATAGTCCATTATATTTATATATATATATATATGTATATATATATCACATCTTCTTTATCCATTCATCTGTTGATAGACACTTAGTTTGCTTCCATGTATTGGCTATTGTTACTAGTGCCACTCTGAACTTTGGGATGCATGTATCTTTTTGAATTAGAGCTTTCATCTTTTCTGGTTATATGCCCAGGAGTGGGATTGCTGGATCATATGGCATCTCTATTTTTAGTTTTTTAAGAAACCTCCATACTGTTCTCCATAGTGGCTGCACCAATATACATTCCCACCAACAGTGTAGGAGGGTTCCCTTTTTTCCACATCCTCTCCAGCATTTATTATTTGTAGATATTTTTTGATGATGGCCATTCTGACTTTTTTGAGGTGATACCTCATAGTTTTGATTTGCACTTCTCTAATAATTAGTGATATTGAGCATCTTTTCATGTGCCTGTTGACCATCTGTATGTCTTCTTTAGAGAAATGTCTATTTAGGTCTTCTTTTTTTTGGCTGCGTTGGGTCTTCGTTGCTGCTTGCGGGCTTTCTCTAGTTGTGGTGAGTGGGGGCTACTCTTCGTTGCGGTGTGCGGGCTTCTCATTGTGGTGGCTTCTCTTGTTGCAGAGCAAGCACTCTAGGCATGTGGGCTTCAGTAGTTTCAGCACACAGGCTCAGTAGTCGTAGCTCACAGGCTTAGGTGCTCCGTGACGTTGTGGGATCTTCCCAGGCCAGGGATCCAACCCGTGGCTCCTGCATTGGCAGGTGGATTCTTATCCACGTGCCACCAGGGAAGTCTCTTCTGCCCATTGTTTTATTGGGTTGCTTGTTTTTTTGTTATTGAGTTGTATGGGCTGTTTGTATATTTTGTAAATTAAGGGCTTGTTGGTTGTATCGTTTGCAAATATTTTCTCCCAGTCCGTAGAAAGAACTTACATTCTTTTTGAGCCAATATGTTTATAAAACTTTAAAGAATAATAGAATGCTGGGAATTCCCTGGAGGTTCAGTGGTTAGGACTCAGTGCTTTCACTGTTGGGGCCCAGGTTCAATCCCTGGTTGGGAACTAAGGTCCCACAAGCCACACAGTGCTGCCCCCCCTCCAAATAATAGAATGCAGACTAAAAGGGATTCTATTATACTATAATTTTAATAGTTGTAGAAGCACGCAGTGTACAAGCCTGCATTTGTAACACAAAACAACCTGTAAGAATTGTATTAAAGTTTTAATTATTTAATTCCATTTTGGCCATGAGCGTTTCAAGACAAGAATATTTATTTGGGTGTTCTTTACATCATGTCAACTGCGCCACTTCAAAATTTCACTCCAATTTCAAGTACCACAACATCCCTAATACCTTTAATACATTTATTATGTCTTTAATTCAGACATAATAAAGAATATAACTGGCATTTTAAAAGACGAAACTTTTAAAGAAAAATGAAGTACCCCAAACATATTTTGATTTCACCAACTAAACTTCTACCATTTTCCATAGGTGAAGTAAAAAATCTTTTGAGATTTCCCAAGCTATGAATCCCAGGTACAAAGTTCCTTTAAGAACACAAGATACTGGAAAATCTTTTCCAGAATTTCATTTGCCATGTACAAAAAGGGTAGTGCTTTTATTGAATGTGCTGTTTTGGTGTTTTAGATGTTGTATATGTAGACATTTGGCTATATGGAGAAAATCTGACTTCTGTAAGTTTGGTGGTTCTGTGGAATAATAACTAAACCAACTCTCCTGCTCTCCTTCGTGGCTGAGAGGTTTTTGGATTTCCCTAAAACTGATAGCATAGAGAATCTGATTGATACAACAGTGATGGAATGGAAAATCACTTAGGTGTCATACAATTGTCACTGCATAAAACAAGCAAGGTAAAGGTTAAGAATGATTTAGGAATCACAAATATTCAATATTTTGTTCACATATTTTAGTTATATGTTCAATAAGGTAATTGTAGTATGGCATAATGTAACAGGATTACTGGCCATGGGTTCAACTGTGGAGGGCCCCTCTCATCATTCTTCAGCTAAAGGAAGCTATTGAACATATAGCTTAAGAGAGCTAAGGAGCTCTCTTATCTTTCACTTATTATAAAAGATGCTCAAATAAGATGGAACAGTGACTATTACATGTTTTAAAGGCACTTGAACAAAATAAATCCTTAATAATGTACCACAGAAAACAATGGCAATGTAGCAGAGCTTAGTAGCAGTTCAATAGTTGGTTGCAGAGAAAGTGCCTCATTTGCTGGAACCTGATGAAGAAATAAACAAATTGATGTGCCTTACGAGTTCAAGTACAGCCTTTCCTGAATGATACCTGCTGTAGGGATCCTCTTATAATTCTATTCCAGGTAAGATGCTGAAATTGGCATACGTGCAGTGACAACAGAGGCACAGATTGAAATTCAAATATTATTTGGTTATTGCAAAAGCCAGTTACATTCTTCTCTTGCCCCATTCCTGGATCCAAGCTTCAAGAAATTTTTTTTTCCAAGTGATTGTGTGAAACAATTAATGAATGCTAAAGTGTTAGAAGCAAGAAATATAAGGAAGGGCAAGAATCTTGAGTTTGTTTCTGAAAATATTCAGAAAAGACGATTAACAACATTAATACTGGTAGACTTTGCTAAGTTATGCATGTATATTGGAATACCTAGAGCAACCACTAAGAAAACTGTACAAAGCAATACGCCTAAAAGCACTGTAAATAAACCAAGAAGGAATCCTTGAAAATATGCAAATAAGAGAGAAAGAGAGAAAACAAGAAGGAAACAACTCAGAAAAAGCTAAAGTATATCAATAATTACCTTAAATGTAAATGGTCTAAGCACACAAATTAAAACAAAGAGATTGGCAGAATAGATTAAAAAATAATAACCTAACAATATTCTGTTTACAAGAATCTCATTTCAAATACAATGACACTGGTAGGTTGAAAGTAAAAGGATGGAAAAAGTTATATCATGCAAACATTAATCCAAATAAACAAAAACAAAAAGAGCTGCGAGTGGCTATATTAATATCAGATAAAGTAGACATCAGAGCAAAGGAAGTTACTAGAGACAAAGAGGGACATTACATAATGTCCCTCTTACAAAAGATAATATGATAAATGTTATTCCACCAGGAAGACATTGCAATCCTAAATGTGAATCCACCAAGCATGTGAAGCTCATGAAACGCATGTCCCACAAAAAAAACGAAGCAGACAGTGAGAGAGCTGAAAGGAGAAATAGACAAATATATAATTATACTTGGGGAACTCAACTCTCTAGTCTTAACAATTATTAGAACTACTTAAACAGAAAACCAGCAAGGATATAGAAGAACTCAACAACACAATCAACCAACAAAATCTAATTAATATACAATACCTAACAACAGTAGAACACACATTTTTAAGTACCCATAGAACATTCACCAAACAGACCATATCCTTGGCCATAAAACAAACCTCAACAATTTTTAAAAAGCTTAAATCAGACAGAGAGTATTCTTTGACCATAATGAAATCAAACTAGCCATTGATAACAGAAAGAAAAGAAGAAAATGTCCAAACACTTAGAAATTAAACAGCACACTTCTAAATAATACAGGGGTAAAATATAAAGTCTCAAGAGAAATGAAAAATACATACAATTGAATGAAAATGAAAATATAACATATCAGAATGTGTAGAATTTAGCTAAAGCAATGCTGAAATCAGGAAATTTCTAAAACTAAATGCTATATTGGAAAAAAGAAAAGGTCTCAAATCAATAATCTAAGCACCTACCTCAAGAAACCAGAAAGAGCAGACTGAAAAAAAAAAAATCCAACGTACACAGATGACAAAAAATAATAAAGATAATAACAGAAATAAGTGAAATTTAAAACAGGAAAATAATGGATAAAATTAATGAATTAAAGAGCTAGAGCTTTAAAAAAATTAATAAAATTGATAACTGTTTAGCAAGACTACCACAGATAAAAGAGAAAATGATTTAGCAATATCAGGAATGAAATAGGGACTCTCACTACATATTCTGCAGCTACTAAAGGGATGACAAAGGAGTACTTCAAATTTATATTCATAAATTTGACAATAGAAAAAAAGGGACAAATTACTTAAAATCCACAAATTACCAAACTCAACCAAGAGAAAATAGACAACTTGTGTTGTCCTGTAGCCATTAAAGAAATTTAATTTATAATTTAAAACTCCCAAAAAAGAAATTTTCAGTTCTAGATAGTGTCACTGAAGAATTCAATCAAACTTTTGAAGATTTAACACCAATTTTACAAAATCTTTTCCAGAAAATAGAAGAGAAGGGAACATGTCCCAACTTCTTTTATGAGGCTAGTATTACCCTGATACCAAAAACAAAGACAGTACAAAAAAAGAAAATCACCAATGTTTCACAATATCTCACTGAGACGCAAAAATCCCCAGCAAAATATTAACAAACCTAATCCAAAAATATATAAAAAGAACTATGCAACTTAGCCAAGTAGGATTTATTCCAGGTATACAAGTCTAGTTCAACATGTTTAAAAGTGATCAGTGTAATCTACCATACCCATAAGCTAAAGAAGGAAAATCACATAATCGTGTAAACTGAGAGAGAAAAAACATTTAACACCATCCAACACTCATTCAAAATAAAAACTCTCAGCAAACTAGAAATAGAAAGAACTACCCCAATTTGAGAAAGAGCATTTACCAAAAAATCTACGGGTAACATCGTACTGAACGGTTTTTACTAAATGCTTTCCCTCTAAGATCAGGAGATCCTCTCACTATTTTCGTTTGACATAGTACTGAAAGCTCTAGCCAGTGCAGTAAGGCAGAAAGAAAGAGAAAGTCATGGGGTAGGGAAGGAAGAAAGAAAGAAAGGGAGAAAGAAAGAGAGAGAAAGAAAGAGGGGGAGGGAGGGAGGGAGGAAGGAAGGAAGGAAGGAAGAAGAAGAAAAAAAGGAAGAGAGGGGGAGAGAAAGAAAGAGGGACAAGGCATACAGACTGGAAAGTAAAAAATAAAACTGTCCCAATTTGCAGATGACATGATTGTCTAAGTACAAAATCCCAAGGAATCTACCAAAAAATCAAAAAGCAAAACTCCTAGAGCTAATAAGTAACTACAGCAAGGTCTCAGAATACAAGATCAAAACACAAAGATCAATTGCATTTCTATATTCTAACAATGAACATGTGGAAACTGGGATTTAAAACAGTACTATTTACAATCACTCCAAAGAAAATTAAATACTTAGATATAAACTTACAAAACATGTACAGGATCTGTACACTGAAAATACAAAATCAAAGATCTAAATAAACGGAGAGATATACCATGTTTATGCATTAGAAAACTCAACATAGCAAACACGTCAAGATTTACCTATAAGTTTCATACAATTTCTATAAAAATCCTAGCAAGGCATTTTGTAGACATACACAAACTTATTCCAAAATGTATATAAAAAGACACAGGCCTTAGAATCGCTCAAATAATTTTATAAAATAAGAATAAACTGGGAAGAATCACTTTACCCAATATTAAGTCTTACTATTTAGCTAGTGATCAAGAGAGTGTGATATTGGTGGATGGATAGACACATAAGTCAATGGAACAGAACAGATAACCCAGAATAGACCCACACAAATATGACCAAATTATTTTTGATGAAGGTGTAAAAGCAATTCAATGGAAAGATAGCCTTTTCAACAAATAATGTTGGAGCAACGGTACATTCATAAGAAAAAAATTTAACCTAAATCTAAACCGCACATCTTCTACAACATTTAACATAAAATGGATTTTGGACTTAAATGTAAAATGTAAAACTATAAAACTTTCAGGAAAAAAAAAATGGGAGAAAGTCTTTGGGATCTCAGGCTAGACTTGACACCAAAACATGATAGATCATGGAGAAAAATTGAAATTGGACCTCATCAAAATAAAAATAATTTTTGCTCTGCAAAAGACTCAGTTAAGAGGAGACTCTGGTAAGTTACAGCCTGGGGGAAAACATTTGCAAGCCTTTAATCTGACAAAGGACTAGTATTTAGAATATATATAGAGCACTCAAAACAGCAAAAATATAAACAATGCAATTAGAACAGGAGATAGGAGAGTGAGACCAGAGAGAGATATGAGTCAAGAATGACTCTCGGGGACTTCCTGGTGGCACCGTGGTTAAGAATCAGCCTGCCAATGCAGGGGACACGGGTTCGAGCCCTGGTCTGGGAAGGTCCCGCATGCCGAGGAGCAGCTAAGCCCGTGCACCACAACTACTGAGCCTGCACTCTAAAGCCTGTGTGCCACAACTACGAGCCTGCATGCCACAACTACTGAGCCCATGCACCTAGAGCCAGCGCTCCACAACAAGAGAAGCCACCAAAATGAGAAGCCCATGCACCACAACTAGGAGTAACCCCTGATTGCTGCAACTAGAGAAATCCCACGCGCAGCAACGAAGACCCAACACAGCAAAAAATAAATTAATTCATTCATTAAAAAAGAAAAAAAGAATGACTCTCAAGTTTCTATCTTAGGTGAATAGGGATTACCAGCTGATAAGGGATAAGAAGGAAAATAAACTATTGACACACAACTTGGATGCATCTCCAGGGATTTTTGTGGGGTGTTACAGCACCATGTCAGCAATTTATGCTCAAGTGGTTCAAAGAAAAACTATTCTTTGCAGTATTCTTGAAAGTCTGAAATTATTTCAAAGAGGAAAAGAGTAACTGGCAGAGCTTAAAGTCTAATTGTACACGAGAGAGGCAGGAGTCAAGAATGACTCCCAAGTTTCTAGCTTAGGTGATAAGGGTTACCAGGTGAGACCAAGAATATAAGGTACAGTAATAAGAATATAAGGTAGAGATTCCCTTTTAATATTGCATTTTAATTTATCAAGGTTATTTTGACAAATTCTTGTACTTTCAGCTAAATTCTAAAAGTTGCCTGTGGTCAGATGATTTGGTACCAGAAATCCTGAGTCTCATTCCTGGCTCTAAATTAACACAGAACACTTAATTTCTTCAATGCTTGCTTTTTCATTTACAAAGTGAGACTAATAACTCTAGTCTGCAAAGTACTTTCCTCAGGAGAGAGTCATAATTTGAGTGCAATTAACTGCTTGTAATTTTTCAAACATAAAATTCTACTTGATGTTCACCTAATAGTATTCAAAACACAATGTCCCAAACTGTTTCCTAAAAGTGATTATTTTTTAAACCATCAATTCATTTTGAGGTAATTTTATGACATGGAGATTAAATTAGAACTAATTCATATAAAAATAATATCCTTTAACACTAGCCATAACAGTTGGACATTGTAGTAATAGGAAGATTGTGCAACACGAGGAAGGTGGGGGAAGAGATAAAAACAGCAAAAAGTCCATTTCTACATAGAACTCCATGTTTCCATAATTATTGGTATCCACTCCTCCTATAAGTTTTCTCAGAAAGCAGCAGACAGAATTATATATAGTCCCAGCCATGAAACTAATGAACTCAATACAAAGAATACTGGTAGACATAATGAAAGATTCTACCTTGGGGTATTAGTGTCAGACTTTAATGCTGAAGGCCAGATTTGGAGCCATACCTTAATCTCAATGGGACTGACAGAGCTATAGAGTGTCCAGGTAGACACTGGGTCCCAACAAGAAGCTTTTGTTTGCATATTGTCAAGCCCCCTCCTTCACCTCATCAGAGTGTCCTTCAGGTTGTTCTTGAGAAGACCAGGAAAGCTGAGGGAGAAAAAATAGGGCACATATTCATCATCTCTCCTCACAGAGAAACAATGATTTTTATAGTACAGTAATTTTTAAAATGTTATTCCTCCTTCCTATTTTAATGTGAGTTTTTAGTTTGAATACACTCATAAAATGATAATAGTCATAAATTCATGAAATATGCCTACAGTAGCAGAAATAGAAGAAACAAGTGCTTAGAACACGCCTGAATAATATTCTATAGTCCCTGTGCAGGATTTGAGGGGCCATAGGTCACAGAATCATTAATTTCAAAAAAAAAATTATTATTGAAGTATAAGGTACATACAGAAAAGTACACAAATCCTAAATGTACAAATCGATAAATAATAAAAAGTGACCACATCTATGTAACCAACAATCTGGTCAAGAAATGGTAATCTATGAAAAAATTAAATAGTCAGAATAGTGGTTAATGTTGGGAGCTGTCATCTGGGAGGGGGACACACCACTGGAACTTGAAAATGTTCTATATCTCAATCTGGGTGATGGTTATCATAACTGTTTACATATGTAAAAATTATCCTGTACATTTTCTCTACTTAAGTTATAATTCAATAAAAAAATTTAAGGATTGGTTTTGAACTGCATGTACATGGAACTGTACCACGTGTGTTCTTTTGTATCTTGCTCAACAATATGTTTGGGAAATTCATCCATGTAGTTGAATATGTTGCAGTTCATTCATTCGTATTGCCAGCAGTGTTAAATTGTATGAGTATGCCACAGTTTATTTATCCATTCTACTTTTGACTGTATCCAATTTGAGGCTAATATGAATAATATTTCTGTACATGTCTTTTGGTATATGTATGTACACATTTCTGCAGGGCATATATTTAGAAGTGAAATTGCTGGATCTTAGGGTATGTGTGTATTCAGTTGGATATACTGGCAGTTTTACAACATGGTCATTCCAATTTACCTCTCTACCATCAATGTATAAGGGTTCCCACTAGCTCCACATCCTAACCAATAATTGCTATGTGTCAGTCTTTGTAATCTTAGTCATTCTGGCAGGAGTGTACAGTACACTGTATTGTTGTTTTCATTTTAATTTCATTGATTTTGAATACTTTTTCATATATTAGTAGTCATTTTGTGAAATCTGTTCCAATCTTTTGCCCATTTTTTAAATAGCTTGTCTGTGTTTGTCTTATTGATTTGAAAGAGTTCTTTATATATTCTGGATATATGTCTTACGGCTTGCCTTTTCACTTTCTTAACGGTGTCTTTTGATGAACAGATGTTATTAATGTTGGTTTGGTCCAATTTATCAATCTTTTCCTTCATGGTTAATGCAACTTTGTGTCCTGTTTAAGAAATTCTTTTCATCATGATTATGAAGATTTATTTCCTATATTGCTTTTAGAAGCTTCATACATTCAAATCTGCAATTTCCTGGAGTTTAATTTTCTATATGATATGATGTAGAGGTCAGGTTTCATTTTTTTTTCCATTTGGATATCCAATTGTACCAGTACTATTTATTGAAAAGATCATCTTTCCCCACTGCTCTGAAGTGTCACTTTTGCCATAAATCAAATGTTTCTGTGTGTGTCTATATTGCTGGTCACACTGTTCTGTCCAATTGGTCTACAGACCTTAGTATCTGTCCTTGCACAATACTAAGCTGTCTTAATAACTGTAGACTTGTAATAAGTTTTACTCAGTAGCAAGTCCTTCTACTTTATTCTTCTTTTTAAAAATTGTCTTAACTATTTTTGGCTCTTTGCATTTCCATATAAATTTCAAATTTGGCTTGTCAAAACCCACCAAAACAAGCAAACAGAAAGCTTGCTAAGATTTTTATTGAGGCTGCATGAATATTTAGATCAATTTAAGGAGAATTATATTCTAGTCCATGAATGTGTTGTTTTTCCTCCATTTACACATTTGAGAGTAAATTGTAGCCATGATTTCATTTTACCTCTAAATATTTCAATCTGTATTTTGTAAAAGCAATGATATTCTCTTACATAACCACAATACACATATCAAAATCAGGAAATGAACATTGATATAATACTATTCTCTAATCTGCATGCATTATTTAAATTTCATTAATGCCTTCAATAACGTCCCCTGTAGCAAAAGAGAAAATAAGTGATGTGGTGTTTTTGGTTTTTGGTTTTTCTGGTCCAACGTCCAATCCAGAATCACATATTACGTTTATTTGTTATGTCTCTTTAGTCTTCCTTAATCTGGAACATTTCCTGAGTCTTTCTTTGTTTGGAAATGTTTAAGAATACAGGCCAGTTATTTTTTGTACAACATCCCTGATTTGGTTTTGTCTGATATTCCCTCATGGTTGGATGCAGGTTATGCATTTGGGGAAGAAAAAACAATGAAAGTAACTTTGTCTCTCTCTTTGTGCACCATATCAAGAGGAACATAATGTCCATTTTTCCCTTTGCTGGTAATGTAATTTTTGCCCACTTGGTTGAAGTAGTATCTGCCAGTCTTCTCAACTGTAAGGTTACCAATTTTCCCTATTTCACGTGTTTTGATGCTATTTTAATGCTATTTTTAAACTATCATTTTCTGATTGTTGATGGTATATAGAAATTCAGTTGATTATAGTAGATTAAACTTGTATCCATCAACCTCTCTAGACTCTCACTTCTCTGTAATTTGTAATGTTTTAACTCTTTATAAATTGTTTTCATTCTAATGATTTATTGGTAGATTATTTATGAATTTTCTACATATACAAGTATGTCAGTTATATGTAATGACAGTTTTTCCCTCCTGTTACAAAGCCTTATACCTTTTATTTTGTTTCTTGCCTTTTGTACTGTCTAGGACAATATTAAATAGAAATGGTGATAGTGTATATCCTTCTCTTGTTCCCAATTTCAGGGGAAAAGTTTTCGATGTTTTACTCTTTAATACAATATTTGCTATAGATATTTGGAGGATCACTTAACATATTAGGGAAGATTCTTTCTATCCATTGGCACTAGACCTTTTTTTTCAGTCATGAATATATGGAGAATTTTACCAAATGCCCTTTTTTCTCTATTAAGTTAACAATACTTTGCCTTTATTCTGTAAACATAGTTAATTACACTGATTAACATTTTAATGTTAAACCAACCTTGCACTGCTGGAATAAACTCAACCTAGTTATATGCAATTGTTAAGGTATTTGCTAGGTTCTTATTTTAAGACTAAATTGCAGTTACCCCCAAATGGCTAAAAAAAAAAAATCCCAAATATTATTTGGTTTAATTTATGCCCAGGTTATGGTCAATTTTGGTAAATGTTTTAGGCTCCCTTTCCCACATGCTACGGTTATGTAACAAATCACCAAAACTTAACAGCTTAGAACAGTAATAACCATTTTTATCTCTCATAGTGTCTGTGTCAAGAATTTCAGAGCAACTCAGCAGACTCAGTTCTGCTCAAGGTCTCTTATGAGGTTTAAGTCTGATTGGTTGGGATTGGAGTTTCCTCAAAAGCTTCTTCACTCAAATCCCTGGTGCCTAGGCTGGGGAGACTCCAACAACTGGATTTTGGAACACTTGGGGCTCCTCAACCATCCCCTCTAACTCTGTGTGGTTAGAGCACATCTCCAGCACAGCAGCTTTGGTGTGGTAGGACTTCATATATAGCAGTTCAGGGTTCCCAAGGCACGTGTCTCAAGAGGCAGGCAGAGGGAAGCTGCTTTGCCTTTTATGATCTAGCCTTAGAAGTCACACAGCATCATTCCACCAAACTACTGGTTACAAAAGCCCACTCAGTTTCAAGGGTTGGGAACATAGGCCCCGTCTCTCAGTGGAGGACTGGCAAGTCACATTGTAAGGAGAACGTGTGATATATATTGGTGAGGCCAGCTTTAGAAAATGTAACCTGCCAGAGCAGCATCCCACAAGCCCCACAGCTTGTGGGATCTTATCTCTACCCCCAATAGCATAGTGCCCATCTTCTCTTCATTGTCCTTCACTCACAGCCGCATGGTGAAGTCTCACAAGCTCGCTCTTAAGGCCCATCTCTCAAATATCCTTCCTCGAGTTTTGGAGGGTGAGGAAGGGCCCTAGTGGGCTTACAAAATGGGTATCACACATCACCCAGGCTAGAGGTCCTGAGAAATGCCATTATGCCCTTGGGACAACTGGACAGACCCCTGAATGCCTCTTCATTTCAATGTCCCAAGATGAAATTCTTTCCTCAATGCCTCAATCATCTCCTCAGTAAGGGCCTCCTCCCGACCAGGATTGTGTTAGGAGCTGGTAGGGTGGAGAGATGTGTCTGTAGACTTGTCAGACATGATCCAGAGGACATAGGGGACATTAAAGGATGTTAAGCCAAGAAGTATCATGATCCAGGTTTGCACTTTAGAAAAATCATCGCTATGTGAATGAGTAATGCAAGAGCAAAATTTTAAACCTTTAGAAAATAGCAGAAAAAATACAAGAGAAAAGTGAATGGGTGTCAGATTCAGTGCCAAAGACTTGAGAAAAAGTCAAAATGCAGAAAAAAGGAAGAGATTAAAGTGAGAATAAATAATCTATATGGAAAATAGAGGAGTTGAAATATGCAGCTAGTTTTCTTCTTGAATAGAAAATATAGAATAAAATATTCAAAGATAATAGAAGAAAGCATCACCTAATGTAAAGGAAAACTTAAATGCACAGATCATAAGGATTCAATAGAATTTCTGATTCAAGCTGATTGATGGATTTCACTCAAGAAGGATGCCACCAACAGTCAAGAATATCGGGAACTTTTTGGAAAATATAAAGCAGATGAAACAAGACTGATAGAAAAGCTGAAGACAAACAAATATGAGTGTTCTGAGCAGACCAAGATGCCAAGATCAGTGGCAGTAAGAAGTAGGAGTAAGATTAGCCTACAAAGTTTTGAGTTGGCAAAGTTTTTAACTAAGGGACTGTGGAACAGTTGAACCCATGCACCCTTCAGAATACCTAGCCCCATATTTTTCCCTCAGGTCAAAATCTTCTAAACAAATCTCCAAATAAAAAAGAATACAGGGCTTCCCTGGTGGTGCAGTGGTTGAGAGTCCGCCTGCCGATGCAGGGGACATGGGTCCGTGTCCCGGTCTGGGAAGATCCCACATGCCGCGGAGCGGCTAGGCCCGTGAGCCATGGCCGCTGAGCCTGCGCGTCCGGAGCCTGTGCTCCGCAACGGGAGAGGCCACAACAGTGAGAGGCCTGCGTACCGCAAAAAAAAAAAAAAAAGAGAGAGAGAATACAAAAGAAACCCAATATATTTTAAGATTTAGAAATAGATAATTTCTGGATATCTCACCCATTTATTCATATATTCAATAAAAATATATAGACACCTAATATATACCAGACACCATTTTAAGCACTAGGCATGTAATATACCAAGAGAATATGTTATAAACATATATCCAAACAAAATATCATTAAATTATTTAAAGCAAGTACATTAGAAATACATTGTATTAGACTTTAAAGCACCTTTTTCATAAATGGTCATATTAAGTAAAAAAATATAAGATCAGAAATAATTTTAATAACAAAATCAATAGATTTGATTTTTTCCTTAGTTTCCTTTGTATATATTTTAAAATATTTCTAATTTTTGTTACAAACAATTCATAAATGCATTATTTTTCAATTTCAAAATTAAAAATATAGGAAAAAAAGAAGAAAAATCATCGCTATGTTAAAGCAAAGTTATCCTTGTTCCGTACTGCCAAGAACAATACTCAGTGGCACTGTGTGTACAAAATCTCCATTACAATGTATTAGACCCGAGGGAGATTTCTTTGATATGAAGCCTCTTTGAGAGAGAATCATCCAGACCTTGCTTGTTTATATACACGCCAGGAAGCACACATTGAAGAAAACCTGCAATGGAATGGAGTTTGTTTTCCTTAGTTCAAGACAGAATTCAGAGCTATAGTAGCAACGACCTCCTCTTCAATTTTTTTTTTTTTTTTTTGCTGTGCTGCGTGTCTTGCGGGATCTCAGTTCCCCAAGCAGGGACTGAACCCAGGCCACAGCAGTGCAAGCCTGGAATCCTAACCAGTAGGCCACCAGGGAACTCCCCAACCTCCTCCTCTAAAGAATTTACTCCAAATTCAGTTCAGAGTTAATTTTCACCATCCCATCAGATAAAGGCTCATTTGATTCCTTAGCTATGAAAAAAATGAGTATAGTAACATACTTTGTAAAATATTTGGGTTTGTTAAAAATGCCAGGGATGCATTCAGCAATGGAATCCTATGAAAAGTCATTACAAAAGGTGCTATTTTCATAATCGCCTTTTGTGGAATCCAAAGCGGCAGCAACAATTCCTGGTAGGACTGTCTTTTCCTGTACCATAACCGAGATTGGACAAGGAAACCGTATACCTAATTGATTCAGGAAATCAAAGTAATAAAACTGCCAGCAACAATGCGACCAAGCTATTAGAAGAGGCTGGTTGAAAATTTAAGCACCCTTTTACTCATTAATCTCCAACTGCTAAAGACAAACAAAAAGTAAAATTAACATGATTGTAAACTAAACACTTGTGTCCTGCGGCTACCGTGCTGGCCTGCTGAGAGAGAATGAGCTGATCAAAGCCAGCGAGTCCACGGAGAACTGCCGGATTAGTGCTGCTTCGGGGAGCGCACAGCCGGGATCCATTACCCAGCCTGTTTCGGGAACAGGTGAATACCGTAATTAATCTTGGCTTCAGTTTGGAGGGAAACAGGGAACCTACCTGCCCTGTCCACTAAGTTTATATGTTAATCCCCCGAGCTCTGGGGAAAAGTTTTAAAATTGGTGTAAAGGCTTTTTCTGCCCTTCCGAATGTGTAGAGAAGAAAGAGCTGGGAAGGGTTGCTGAGATCCCTAACTTCAGGCAGTTAAGATGCCTCCCAGGAAAGCTGTTGATTGCTGCCTTGCTTGGTGTGACTCATCAAAGCGCCCAGAGCAACGGCTCTTCCAATGAAGCTAGCAGGATTTTAATGCAAGAAAATACTTGAAGATGCAGGGGGCCTCACCCCACAAACACAAACCAGGAAATTCGGATACTTGGAATTGGAGTTGCTCTCAGGGGCAAACTCATCTAATCAATGGGCTCTTGAATTGCTTAAAGCATGTCCAGAACTTTACATATTATTCTAGATAAAGAAAAATGAATAGGCACCTGCCTTGTCCCTCCTTTGCACCAAATTCATATTTTTAGGCAATTAATTGTACAAACAAAATATCTGCATCAGCAATAGAAATTTCACAGTAGAAACACTGAGGGCTTGCACTAAAATTCAGTGCTGAATGAACTGGGTAGCAAAATAAAACAGAAAGTAATCCTTTTTCTTTGAGGAGACAACAAATTATGGATGTAAGCAAAAGATGCTAGACGGTGTCCTCTGACACCCCTAACATGGAGTGGTAGAGACCACCCTGTCACAGAGAACTGAAGAAAAGCAGGTTGAGAGGCCTGTTAGGAATTGTAACACTTGGGTGCCCCTCCCTCGTTGACATCCTTGGTGACAGGCTGAGGCCCCAGT
This sequence comes from Neophocaena asiaeorientalis asiaeorientalis, assembly GCF_003031525.2. Taxonomy (NCBI): domain Eukaryota; kingdom Metazoa; phylum Chordata; class Mammalia; order Artiodactyla; family Phocoenidae; genus Neophocaena; species Neophocaena asiaeorientalis. The sequence continues at coordinate 3,850,149 of NW_020173955.1, read as the reverse complement.
GAGGCATAAACTAGTCATCCAAGCATAAAAGCTTAAAGAGTAAGGTCCTTTTCCCAGAGACACTACACACATTGATAAAAACGTGGCTTCACTATGACTACCTCCCCCATTCCACTCTGTCCTCCCCCACAATTCAATTCGATAACAAAATATTACTACATATCTGAAATGTCATTGTTGCCCGCTTCTTTTCCTTTTTATTTCATCCGGATCTGATGTCCTACTATTAAAATTTTGCTTGGGGACCTGTCTTAGTTCAGGCTGTTATAACAAGATACCATAGGTTTGGTGTCTTAAACCGCAGAAATTTTTTTCTCACTGTCCTGGGGGCTGGGAAGTTCAGGATCGGGGTACCAGCAGATTTGGTGTCTGGTGAGGGCACTCTTACTAGCTTGCAGATGTCAATCTTCTCATTGTATCCTCATAAAGCAGAAAGCAAAGAGAGAAAGCAAGATTCTTCCTGTTTCTTTTTCTAAGGGTACTAATCCCATCATGAGGACTCCACCCTAGTTCTAACCTTTGAATTGGAGAGTGAGGGGCACAAATAATCAGAACCTATATCAATTTCTGACAGTATCCAACGCCTATTTGTTCAAAGTCAACTGAGCAATATTGGACATGAATCCATGGAGAACAAATTCAACCATATATTTTATTTTTGTTGTTCAAAGTAGGGAGGGAGTCCGTGCATGGTTGCCACCTATCATGCAACAGGGCTTGAGGTGAATTCCACATGGTCATTCAGCTTGAGTTAAGGAACACTCTTTAATGGGGAAACTTACAAGCCAAGGGTCAGGAAGAGAAGATGGCATGGTCTCAGGTCTTCCCATTATCCTAGAGAGAGGGATGCTATGGCTAGGTGCTGTGTGTATTCCAGGAGAGGGACATGTCCCCTGAGATGATACTTTCTTAGAGTAAAATTGTGAGAGGGCAGCCTTGTCAGAATGTGGAAACAGAGACTAGACCCAGCGTGACTGAGTTTAGGTGCCAGCTGCCCAATACCCGGGGATCTCAGGGGCCCTTAAGAAGTTGCAGCCCGGGACTTCCCTGGTGGCGCAGTGGTTAAGAATCCGACTGCCAATGCAGGAGACATGGGTTTGAGCCCTGGTCCAGGAAGAGCCCACATGCCATGGGGCCACTAAGCCTGTGTGCCACAACTACTGAACCTGTGCTCTAGAGCCCAAGAGCCACAACTACTGAGCCCACTGACTGCCAATGCAGGAGACATGGGTTTGAGCCCTGGTCCAGGAAGAGCCCACATGCCATGGGGCCACTAAGCCTGTGTGCCACAACTACTGAACCTGTGCTCTAGAGCCCAAGAGCCACAACTACTAAGCCCACATGCCACAACTACTGAAGCCCACATGCCACAACTACTGAAGCCCACATGCCTAGAGGACATGCTCCACAACAAGAGAAGCCACCACAATGAGAAGCCCACGCACCACAACGAAGAGTAGCCCCCGCTCGCCGCAACTAGAGAAAGCCCACATGCAGCAGTGAAGACCCAACACAGCCAAATAAATAAAATAGTTAAAGTTTAAAAAAAAAAGAGAGAGAAGTTGTAGCCCCTTCTGTTAGGGGTAGAAATCTATCCTAGGAAGCTAAGTTTGGGCATAGCCCATCCTGCTGGCAGAAGGGGAGACCTAGTCCTTTCTGGCATGATACGTGGGCAACCTCAGTACTAGCTCCCAAGGTCATTTTGGGATGATCATACTCTTCTATTCATTTTTCAAAGAGTGTTAGTAATAACCTGCTAATGGCCAGTGTAAACAGTACCGTGCTACAACAATCTGCTAGGTAAAGGAAGTACTTAGATTTAATGGAAGACTGTTCAAAGATGGAAAACTTTTATTGAGTACTTGTATTACATTCTGACACATCAGAATATTAAGTTACAGGGAGAAGGCAAAATGGAGATAGCCTATCAATTGGGGCAAAAAGATGAAGATACGATGAGATGAAGAAAGATATAAGAGAGAATAATACTTGAAATAAATTAATTTGACAAATATTTATTGAACACCTGTGCTAAGTTCTGAGGATGAGCAGGTGAGCAAGACAGATATGGCCCCTATTTGTCCTACAGACAAGTAAACAGCCCAGTATATCTTAAAAAGCTAAAATATTAATTTTTAAAGAGTTTTTCCTGAATTACTTGTACTAACATTTTAAAACTCTCAAGGTGAAACTCTATTTACCTGAATGAACCGGAAAAAAAAAGCTGATTGATAAACAGAAGCAATAATAAATTTTAAAGTAGAAATAAATTTTACCTAATCTTTAAAAAAGATTCAGAAAAGTTTTTGAATGTTTATTTTATTCCAGACATATTTTAGGAAAAGACTGTCATACAAAGGCCTATTTAGGGAGAACTTTTAATGTTCAAAAATAAGAATCTTACAAGTGTCCAAGACCCTTCAGGTAACAATAAAGCAACATTTACCAAGCTTTCAAGGAAATGTTATTATCGAATAGAAGGGCATTTTCAAATATGCCAGAACTAAGAATACATACCCCCTTTATGAATAAGCTATTTCAAGACACATTCTAGAGCAAGAGATGATCAAAAGAAAAAATTCAAGCATAGGGAAGTTGCAGCTGGAAGAGACTGGCAATAGTACTGAAAACATTTTGTTTGTAGGGATGAGACTTGATAATTGGTGTAAATACACTTATACCCCCCCCAAAAAAGACAAAAAAATATGAATAGGCAAGCCTCACAGAAAGAAATACAATACAAATGGCTGGTAAAATATGAAAGATGATCACTTTCACCACTGATCAGAAATATGCAAGTTAAAATCACAAAGAAATACCACTTTCCAACCTATTATATTAATTTAAAAGAATTCTTTTTGAATACTAACAGAGGAATCAGTTTGACAGAGGAACCTATTGGCCAAATTTGGGACAATTTTAGCATCAAAAGAACAATGACTGTAATTGATTGAAAAACACTGACTATACAAGAAACCATGAGTCCATAAGATACTCAAAGAAAAAAAAAGTAAGAATAATAAAACAATCAGGCAAGCAAGGAAAATAAATAAAAACTTCTTTGCAGGTGACCATTACACCAAGTTCTTACTCTGAAAGGGACAGGAATATTTTTCATTTGCAATAGTAATTGTATCACAGGGTGACCTAATAGTCCTAGTTGATGAGGAAAAGCACTTCTTTCAAGAAAAATGCCAGCTATGAATGTAGACAAAATTTGAAAATCACAATTTGCAACCCCTAAGGACATAATTAAGTCAAGAATTATCAGTGAATGCTAAAACTACTAGGTAAAAGTTTGATAGAGAGCTGGATATTCACCTGGTGCCAAAAGTATCACCTCACAGATCACCAGCTAGTTCCAAGATGATTGTCACCACATAAACCCAGTGGTCAATCTTAGTATCACCAACAATGGAATAACCAGAGCTTCATTATGTGACTCCTAGTTACACCATTATGTGATGCAGTGTTTAACCTGAATATAACTAAGACATCAGTGTCAACTTCCAATAATAGAAAATATGGGGGTTATTGTTAAATGACAATCAGAAAAATCCAGAAATTAGGACATTCTAGGGGAACAACTATCCTGGTCTTTCCAAGTCAGTGTCATAGGAAAAATAAAAAGCTGGAGGGTTTAAGAGGGAGATAAGGAGGGACAGGAAAAGGAGTGTCTGTTCTAGATTAAAGTACACTTCAGAGACCCAACAACCAAATGCAATCATAGTTCTTGATTGGATTCTAATATGAACAAACTTGCTGCAAAGACATTTTGGGGACAAGTGGGGGAAACTTGGGTGTGTTGATATTATTGTGGTTCTGTAGGGAAGTGTTCTTATTTAGATATGCATATCAGAGCATTTAGGAGTGAGGTGGGGGTGGGGGAATTGGACAGTCAAAAGGTACAAACTTCCAGTTACAGGACAACTAAGTACTAGGGATGTAATGTACAACATGATAAATACAATTAACATTGCTGTATGTTATATATGAAAGTTAAGAAAGTAAACCCTGAGTTCTCATCAAAAGAAAAAAAATTTTTGCTATTTCTTTAAATTTGTATCTATATGAGATGATAGATGGTCACTAAACCTACTGTGATAATCACTTCATGATGTATGTGTTGGGTTGGCCAAAAAGTTCAAGTTTTTCCATAAGATGTTACAGAAAACGAAATTTTTGGCCAACCCAATAAATCAAATCATTATGCTGTACACCTTAAACTTACAGAGTGCTATTTGTCAATTATATCTCAACAAAACTGGAGGAAAAAAATATTAGGAGCGAAATATTTAGGAGTCACAATGTCTATATTTAAAAAAACTTAAATTAAAAAAAAGTGAAACATATGACAAAATGTTAAAGTAATTATTAAATCTAAGTGATAGGTATATGGCTTTATTCTACTACTCTCTCTACTTTTCTGCACATTTATAATTTTCATAATAAGGATAAAAAGCATTTTTAATATCTAGCATTTGTGAAGGTTTAAGGAAATAGACCATGTCATACACATTGTTGGTTAGAGTGTAAATTGGTATAACCTTCTTAGGGGACAATTTGGAATATATAAATTTTATTTTATTTATTTATTTATTTATTTATTATTGAAATATAGTTGATTTACAATGTTGTGTTAGTTTCATGTGTACAGCAAAGTGATTCAGTTATACATATATGTATAAATTAGATTCTTTTTTTAGATTATTTTCTAAATATAAATTTAGAAAATTTCTAAATTGAGTATAGTTCCCTGTGTTGTACAGTAGGTCCTTGCTGTTTAATCTATTTTATATATAGTAATTTGTATCTGCTAATCCCAAACTCCTAATTTACCCCTCCCCCCTTTCCCCTTTGGTAACCATAAGTTTGTTTTCTATGTTTATGAGTCTATTTCTGTTTTGTAAGTTCATTTTTATCATTTTTTATTATTTTAAAAATATTTATTTATTTATTTGGCTGTGCCAAGTCTTACTTACAGCACGCAGGATCTTTAGTTGTGGCATGTGAACTTTTAGTTGCGGCAGGTGGGGATCTAGTTCCCTAACCAGGGATCGAACCCCGGCCCCCTGCATTGAGAGTGCAGAGTCTTAGCCACTGGACCACCAGGAAAGTCCCATTTGTATCATTGTTTTAGATTCTGTGATATGTTTTCGATATCATTTTGTCTTTCTCTGTCTGAAAAATTTTATTTTTAAATATACATACCCTTTGACATAGTAATCCCATCATTAAGAATCTATTAATGACTAGTGATACAAGTGTAGAGGATATATGTATAAGGATGTTTACTATAGCATTATTTATAATATAAACAAATCTGAGACAAATGAACCAGTGAAATGGTTAAATATATTTTGACAAATATTACATATTATTTATGACAAAGAATACCATATTACTGTGAAAAAGTAGGTGTATACTTCCTATATTGGTTTGCTAGTGCTTCCATAAGAAAGTAACACAGACTAGGTAGGAGGCTTAAACAACAAAGATTTATTTTCTCACAGTTCTGGAGGCTAGAAATATGAGACAACATGTCAGCAGGGTTGGTTTCTTCTGAGGCCTCTCTCCTTGGCTTGTAAATGGCAGTCTTCTCCTGTGCTTTCACATGGCCTTTCCTCTGTGCCATCTGTGTCCAAATTTCCTCTTCTTATAAGGACATCAGTCGTACTAGAGTAGGGGCCACACTAATGACCTTATTTAAACTCTCCAAATATAGTCACATTCTTGGGTGCTGGAAAATAGAACTTCAACATATGAAATCTGGGGGACACAATTCAGTCCATAACATTTACTAACATAGAAAGATGCTCATGATTTTTTTGGTTAAAAAAAAAAAGAAGCAGGACAACACGTGCAGTATGACCCCTTTATTTATTTTTCAAAATTAAAAAACAATAAAATCAAAACCTCTGGTACATGTTTATATGCAGTTTGGGTTATATCGAAAACATTCTGGAAGGATAGATACCCAGCTGTTAATAATGGCTCCCTGGGGAGTAAAAATGGAGTTAGGAATGGAAGGGAGGGAGAGATTTCCACTTTTTTTTTTTTTTTTTTTTTTTTTTTTTTTTTTTTAACAAACATGGGTTACATTTGTGATTTTTTTTTGATGTGGACCATTTTTAAAGTCTTTATTGAATTTGTTACAATATTGCTTCTGTTTTATGTTTTGGTTTTTTTGACCATGAGGCATATGGGATCTTAGCACCTCCTGCATTGGGATCAGGGATCGACTGACCAGGGATTGAGCCCACACCCCCTGCATTGGAAGGCAAGTCTTAACCACTGGACCGCCAGGGAAGTCCCATGGGTTACATTTGTAATTGGAAAATTTTAGCTTAAAAAGTACAGCTACAATGTAAACCACCACCCCCCCCACACACAAAGGAAAACATATTCTTCCTTGAAAGAAAGTGTCCTTATTGAAATGGGGGTTGGGGACTGGCATTCAATCCCAGGTAGATTAACAAAGATGGGGAAAATGGGAAGAAACAACTAAAAATGAAGCAAACTACAAATAACAACGTAAAACAGAATTAAAAAGTATTGTTCTGATGTTGACTTTGATAATTACATAAATAAAGGCTTAAAGCTGTCTTTGAAACACTTTAGGATTTCCTTGAACTAGTAGAATTGAAAGCAGAGTTTACCTTTCTTCCAAATTACTGCAGCAGGTAAGAGCAAACAAAGCATTCTATACAGAGAAAAAAGCAAAACAAAAGCATTCTATAAGAGAAAAAGAAAGGAAAGAAGGAAAAGAAATATTTCAAAATTAAATACATAAACAAAGAGAAAAATTAGGAGATAAGAGTTATGGTAATCAATGTAAATAAGAGTTAGATTTATTGAATCCTATGTTCCTGGCGCTGAGCTAAGGACTCTGCCCTGTGCAGGTAACAGAATCAGCCTGCAACTCTTTCTGGCTTTGGGGTTTGAAACGAGGCTGAGCCCTGAAGAGAACTCTATGCAACTAGTAACAAATGTCTTGGTTAGAAACCTTGAGGAAAGGAGACTTTCTGTCTCCCAGTCTGGCAAGATTCCCTAAACTGTTGGGGAGATGGGGAGAGGTGGGAGAAGAATTAGCCCTGTGATGCTTCTGGGCTAAGACCACAAGCCCTTCCAATGAGCCCTAGACAAAACCTAGAGGCAGCAGGGACCCTCGAGGTCCATGTGCCAAGAGAACAGGAAGGTGCTTTTACCAGGGCCCAGGGCCAGATGTACGCAATTTGCCCTAACTCCTCCATCATCGAATACCCTATTCCAGGAAGCCACTATTGACCATCCCAGACCTCAAGTTTAGGCGGCCTGCTTTAGGCCTCCCTAAATGCCCTGACCCCATCTTATCACGGACCATACCATATTTTAATGATCTTTGTATATGCTTGTTCTCCTTCACTAGACTGTGAATTCTCAAAAGCGGGAATTAAGTATCTCCTGTGCCTGACACATAGTAGGCGATTTAGTTCTACAACAGAAGAATATCACTTATATTTGACTGTTTCCTCACTAAACTCTAAACTCCATAAAATTAAAGAATATACATCTGGTTTTATGCACAATTAAATCACTGGAGCCTCACACAGTGCTTGGCACAGATTAGATTATCAATAAATATTTTTGAATGAATAATTCTGTCTTCTCTATGATTCTATCTTCTCTCTATCCAAGAAAAAGCAGCTTCTTGACATTCTTTTCCTTGTAACGACTTAGTGTTTTAAATTGTTTCTGCCCTTTAACGTTTTAAAATTTGTCATCATTTTCCCGTTTTCATCCTCACACTCACATGGAACATGATCTCCACTATTTGAAAGTGTGCGATTTTGATTCAGCCTTATATTTATCCTCCTGTTGCAAACTGCCAGCCTTCCTATCAACCTCCGTTACCTAACTGCTAGAATGCCATGAACCAGGGGCGGTACTTAGAGGTAAACAGTTAGCCTCCAATTTACAAGCTTGCTTCTCTCCGGGGTAACTGCAAAGTCCCACGTTCCTGGGTGTGACCTTTTCACGACATAATCTCCTCAACGAGTGGGTTAATTAGATTATGTATGACTATAACCGATTAAATTAAAAGTGTGGTATAATGGAAGAGTTAAAATAGTATTCGCTAGGCAAGGTTGTGGAGTTTTTAAAAATATATGATATAGGCTTTCATAAGAGAATAAGAGAAACAAGGAAAACATGTTCCAAATTACCTTCCAAGCAGTTAGTCTGGATTGACAGTCCCACTGACAAAGGAGGGGACCAAACGCTCCTTCGCACCGGGGTCGGCAACCGCAGCCGGCGCCTCTGTGGGCGGGGCCACCGGAGCCTCCAGGGACCCAAAGGGAGAGGGGGCGGGGTCAAGGCGGGTCCAGGCCTTCAGGGGCGGGTCCTCAGCGGGCGAGGGGCAGGCTGGGAAGAGGCGCCATATTGGCGTCGGCCGCGCTGTATTGTCATAAATAGAGCCGGTTTTCTGGTGTTTTCACTACTCGGTTGGATGCCTCGGCCATAGTAAGTGAGACAGTGAGCGAGCAAGCGAGCTACAAGCGAGCGGAGGAAAGTGGACAGGAGGAGAAGGGAAGAGCAAGAACAGGACCCCAGAGCGAAAGACTCGCCGGTGAGGGAGGCGCAGGAAGCGATGA